>NW_016813718.1:1278039-1280901 GCF_001698545.2 Rhinopithecus bieti
TTTTTTTTTTTTTTTTGAGACAGACTGTCACTTTGTTGCCCAGGTTAAAGTGCAGTCGCCCAATCTCAGCTCACAGCAACCTCCGCTTCCTGGGTTCAGGCAATTCTGCCTCAGCCTCCCAAGTAGCTGGGATTAGAAAGAAGCACATGCCACCATGCCCAGCTAATTTTTTGTATTTTTAGTAGAGACAAGGTTTCACCATGTTGGCCAGGCTTGTCTCCAACTCCTAACCTCAGGTGATCCGCCCGCCTCGGCCTCCCAAAGTGCTGGGATTACAGGTGTGAGCCATCACACTTGATCCTTAAAAACCACTTCTTTAAAATAACGAAGCAAATATCCATATGGAAGATTCATTCTACAATATTTTGAAAAATTTAAAATTAATCCTTAGGGAACGGTACCCCAAACAAGTCATATTCAGTAAGAGACTCTAATACAATACATTCCATTTCTCATTCCGTTTATAAATTTTACTAAAAAATATAAACATCATAACTGATAACATTTCTTTCTCTTTTTATTTAAGAGACAGGGTCACCCAGGCTGCAGTGCAGTGGCATGATCATAGCTCACTGCAGTCTCAACCGCCCAGGGTCTAGTGGTCCTCCTGCCTCAGCCTCCTCAGCTGGGACTATAGGTGTGACACCATGCCCGGCTAGTTTTTTTTTATTTTCTGTCGAGTTGGGGGGGGTCTCCCTATGTTGCCCAGGCTGGTCTCGAACTCCTAGGCTCAAGCAATCCTTCTACCTCAGCCTCCCAAAGGCCTAGGATCACAGATGAGCCACCGTGACCAGACCTGATAACATTTCATGACTTAGGAAAGTTCTCAAGCTACAGGTGAGGCTGCAGCACTATTTTAGAAACGGTATTTAAATAGCCTGAGTTACTTCAGCTTCCAAAGATGGCAGCTAAGACTGTGTGTCATTTGGTCTCTGCATATCCTTGAAAGAAGCATTGAGGAGGGTAGGAGAGACAGTCTTTCTTTTTTTTTTTTTTGGCGTTTCACTTTGTCGCCCAAGCTGGAGTGCAGGGGCGCGATATCGGCTCATTGCAAGCTCTGTCTCCTGGGTTCACGCCACTCTCCTGCCTCAGCCTCCCAAGCAGCTGGGACTACAGGCACCCGCCAACCCACCCAGCTAATTTTTTTGTATTTTTTAGTAGAGACGGGGTTTCACCATGTTAGCCAGGATGGTCTCGATCTCCTGACCTCGTGATCTGCCCGCCTCGGCCTCCCAAAGTGCTGGGATTACAGGCATGAGTCACTGCGCCCTGCCAAAAGAAGTGATGAGGAGGGCAGGACAGACAGTCTTGAATCGTTGATGCCACCCCCCTCCCATCCCCTGGCAGAGGCCTTGCAGTGCCAGAGTCTGTGCATATGGGGGAAGAACATCACAGTGACTAGGGGACTTTACACTGAACTTAGTGCTGCCCTGTGACAGCAGAGAATAAACCCATGCTGGGGTCAGCCAGTACCTGTGCAGGGAGGGAGAATCTGTACCAGACCTAGCCAGAGGATAATCACATATCCCACAGGTTGGAACTTGAGTTTCTCAACAAGCCTGGTGACCACGGGCTGAAGTGCTCTGAGGACCTAGGTAAACTTGGAAGACAGTCTAGATACACAAAGACTTCAACTCCTAAACAATTCCTAGGGCTGGGCTGGACTCAGAGCCAGAGGACTTAGGGTGGCACGCGACCTAGGGAGACACCCAGGGTGGCTAAAGGAGTGATTGCACCACCCCTCCCCCAAACCCAGGCGGTACAGCTCAGGGGCAAAAACATCTCCTTCCTTCTGCTTAAGGGATGGAAAGTGAAGAGTAAAGAGGACTTTGTCTTGCATCTTGGATACCTGCTCAGCCACAGCAGGACAGGGCCCCAGACAGAGTCATGAGGCCCCCATTGCAGGTCCTAGCTCCTAGACACATTTCTAGACACTATCTGGACAAAACGGAACCTGCTGCCTTAAAGGAAGGACCCAGTCCCTGCAAGAGTCATCAGCTGCTGACTAAAGAGCCCATGGGCCCGGCCCCGAGAAACCAGCAGCAATGCCCGGGTAGTACACCATGAGCCTTGGGCTCTGAGATGTGCTGACTACAGGTGTGACCCAGCACATTCGCATCTATAGGTGGCTATGGTGAAAGGCTTCTTCTGTTTAAGTAGACAAGTAAAGGGATGTTGTTGTTTTGTACCTTAGGTACCGCTCAGCCACAGTGGGGTAGAGGAATAAGCAGGCTCTTGGGGTCCCCAGAGAAATGAGGTTCAGGCCTCAGCTCCTGAACCGCATTTCTGGACCTGTCTTGGGCCAGAGGGGAGCCCAGTTCCCTGAAGGGTGATCCCAGGCCAGGCAGCATTCCCCACCAGCTGACTGAAATGAAGAGCCCTTGGGCTTTAAGTGTACATTGGAGGTGGCCTGGCAGAACTACCCCCACCCCCAATCGTGGCTGGGTGGTGGTGGTGTCCACAGGGAGGCCCCTCTGCCTGTGGAAAGGGGAAGGAAAAGCAGGATTGATTTTATATTGTGGTTTGAGTCCCAGCTTAGTCACAGTAGAACAGAACATCAGATAAATTTCTAAGGTTTTTGACTCCAATCCCTGGTTCTCAGACAGCATCTCTGGACTCACCACGGCTTGGAGGAACTCACTGTCCTGAAGGGAAGGACACAAACCTGTCTCACTTTGGCATCTGCTGATAGTAGGGCCTTGAGTTAGCATAGGTGGTAGCAAGTGAGCAGTTACGGCAGGCATGGCCCAGCACAGTCCCAGTGGTGGTAGCCACAAGAGTGCTTGCATCACCACACCCCAGTTCCAGGTAGCTCAGGGGAGGGAGAGGGGATGGGGGAGAAGGAGAGGGGAGGGGAGGGGA
>NW_016813718.1:1282289-1295824 GCF_001698545.2 Rhinopithecus bieti
AAAAAAAAAAAAAAAAAAAAAAAAATAGTGGAACTAATTAAGCAGAAGAAAGAATTATTGAGCCTGAAGACAGGCTATTTGAAAATACCCACTCAGAGGAGAGAAAAAAGCAAGGAATAAAAACAATGAAGCCTGCCTACAGGATCTAGAAAATAGCCTTGAAAGAGCAAATCTAAGAGTTATTGGTCTTAAAGAAGAGGTAGAGAAAGAGAGGCAGGAAAACTATTCAAAGGGATAATATCAGAGAACTTCCCAAACCTGGAGAAAAATATCAACACCAATATTCAATAAGGTTATAATCAAACTCCCAAAGGTCAAAGATAAGGAAAGAACCTCAAAAGCAACAAGACAGCAAAAACAAATAACTTATAACGGAGCTCCAATACATTTGGCAGCAGACTTCTCAATGGAAACCTTACAGGCCAGGAGACAGTGGCATGACATATTTAAAGTGCTGAAGGAAAAGACCTTTACCCAAGAATAGTATATCCAGTGAAAATATCCTTCAAACGTGATAGAGAAATAAAGACTTCCTGACAAACAAAAGTTGAAGGATTTCATCAACACTAGACCTGTCCAATAAGAAATGCTAAAGGGAGTTCTTTAATCAGAAAAAGAAACAGATGTCGGTGAGCAAAAAGAAATCATCTGACGGTACAAAACCCGCTGGTAATAGTAAGTACACAGAAAAACACATCGAGTATTGTAACACTGTAATTGTGGTATGTAAACTACACTTAAGTCTTAAATAGAAAGCCCGAATGATGAACCAATCAAAAATAATAACTACAACTTTCCAAGACATAGTACAATAAGACACAGAATCAACAAAAAGTTAAAAAGGGGAATGAAGTTAAAATGCTGTTTTCTAACTATTAGGTTTCAGTGTGTGTGTGTGTGTGTGTGTGTGTGTGTGTGTGTGTTTGAGATGTTCCAAGAGGTGATTATTACATATTGCACACCTGTATCAAAATATTTCATAGGCTGTGGTGTCGTGGCTCACGCCTGTAATCCTAGCACTTTGGGAGGCTGAGGCAGGCAGATCACAAGGTCAGGAGATCGAGCCCATCCTGGCCAACATGGTGAAACCCAGTCTCTACTAAAAATACAAAAATTAGCTGGGGCTGGTGGTGGTTGCCTATAATCCCAGCACTTTGGGAGGCCAAGACAGGCGGGCTGCTTGAAGCCAGGAGTTTAAGACCAGCCTGGCCAACAGTGAAACCCCGTCTCTATTGAAAATAAAAAAATTAGCTGGGCATGGTGGCGCATGCCTGTAGTCCCAGTTACTCGGGAGGCTGAGGCAGGAGAATCACCTGAATCTGGGAGGTGGAGGTTGCAGTGAGCAGAGGTTGCACCACTGCACTCCAGCCTGGGTAACAGAGTGAGACTTTGCCTCAAAAAATAAATTAATTAATTAAATTCAATAAAAATATAAAAATTAGCTGGGGCTGGTGGCATGTGCCTCTAGTCTCAGCTACTCGGGAGGCTGAGGCAGGAGAATCGCTTGAACCCGGGAGTCAGAGGTTGCAGTGAGCCGAGATTGCGCCACTGCATTCCAGCCTGGCAACAGAGAGAGACTCCGTCTCAAAAAAAAAAAAAAAAATTTTTTTTAATTAAAAAATTTCATGTACCCCATAATTATATATACCTACTATGAACCAGCAAAACTAAAATAAAATTTTAAAAGGAAAGAAAATGTTTAAAAAGAAAATGGCCAAGAATTATTCAAACTTAACGGAAAACAAAAAAACAGTTCTAGGATGCTCAGAGAATTATAAATAGAATAATTACAAAGAAAACATGCTCAGGCACACTGTGGAAGTAAAATGCTAAAACCAAAAGTAGACAGAAAATTTGAAGACAAAGAAAAAGAAACATCACATCATAGGAACTTCTCATCAGAAACTAGTTACATCAGACAGCACTGAAAAAGAAAAGCAAAAAAGTGAATTACATAAAACGTGAAATGTGTTTTAAGGAACAGCCGAGTTTTTCAAGCAAAGCTAAATTCACCGTTGTACTGCCATTAAGTGCTTATATTGGAGGAAAGGTTTCAAATAAATGATGTGAGCTTCAATCTTTTTATTTGCTTGTTTGTTTAACTGAGATAGGATAGTGCTATCCTGTTCAGGCTGGAGTGCAGTAGCTATTCACAGGCATGATCACAGCATGCTGCAGCCTCAAAATCCCAGGCTCGAGTGATCCTCTTGCTTCAGCTTCCCAAGCTCCCAAGTAGCTGGGACTACAGGGTGTGTTACCCCATCTGTAGCCCTAAGCTTCAATCATAAGATACTAGGAAAAGAAAAAGCAATTAAGTCCAAAGCAATATAAAGGAAAGAAGTAATAAAGACACAAGCAGAAATCAATGAAATAGAAAATAGAGCAAAGTCAATCAAACCAAAAGCTGGGTTTTCTTTGTTTGTTTGTTTGTTTTTTGCAAAGTTCAACAACACTGATAAACTCCTAGCCAGACTGATCAGAAAAAAAGATTAAAAAAACACACAAATTATCAGTATCAGGAACGAGACAGTAGATGTAACTACAGATCCATGCTACAGACCATAAAAGGATAACATGAGAATATTCTAAACTCCTATTATAAACATCTTTATAACAGTAAACTAGACAACTTAAGATAAAAGGGAGAAATACTTTGGAAGACAAACTACCAAAGTCACTCATGAAGAAAGAGGTAACAATAAAAGACCTGTATCTATTAAAGAAAATGACTTCAGTTTTAAAACCTTCCAAAAGGAGATGACTTCACTAGTGAACTCAACCAAATATTTAAGGAATAAGTTTACACAAACAGTTCCAGAAAACAGAAAAGAGAATACTTCCCAACTCATGCTAAGTAGCCATCACTAGCCTGAAATAAAACAAAAAATATTACAATAAAAGGAAATGAAAAGTTCTGTATTAATCATTAACATAGATTCAAAACAACATGTTCCACACAATAAAGGTATATTAAGTCTTAGTTTGTCAACTCAAAAAGATAAATTTCAAAAACACAGATGCAAACATGCTTAACAAAATACTGGGAAATCAAATTCAGCATTTTATTAAAACAATGTCTCATGACCAAGTGGAACTGACAGCCAGGAACACTGGTTGTTTTCAGTAATCATAAGTTAATCTATGTTATTCACCATATCAAAAGAGATAAACATCCTATAATCACAACTGATGCATAAAATACATCTTACAAAATTTGACATCATTCATGATTTTTTAAAAAACTCTCAGAAAGTAAGAATAGAGAGGAATTTGCTCATCATTAAAAGACACATACAAAAATAAAACAAATTACAGTTGATCTCACATGTAATAGTGAAAAAATGAATGAATTTCCCCTAAGATCAGGCACAAGAAAAGGATGTTGCTCTTACCATTTCTTTTGAACACTGCATTGGAAATACTAGCCAGTGCAATAAGGCAAAATAAATAAAATAAAAGGCATACAGATGGGAAATAAAACAAAACTGCCCTTTATGTGCAGATAGCATAACTATCTATGTAGAAAGTCCCAAAGAATCTACCAAAAAAAACCGACTATAACTACTGCAAGAGATTCACAAGGCTGCAGAGTACAAGGTGAATATATAAAAGCTGCATATTAGGAGAGAATGTTACAAAAAAAAAAAAAAAAACTTGAATTCAAAATACATAACAAACTCTCAAAATCAACAAACAAAAAAAGCCCTCTTTTAAAATAAGCAGAAGATTTTGAAAACCATTTCACATCAAGGACATATGATGGGCAATGATACACATGAAAAGATGCTTATCATTAGTCTTTACGGAAAACGCAAATTAAAACCGAAATGAAATGCTACTACAAACCTATTATAACGGCTTTTTTAAAAATGACAATAATGTGGCCGGGCGCGGTGGCTCAAGCCTGTAATCCCAGCACTTTGGGAGGCCGAGATGGGCGAATCACGAGGTCAGGAGATCGAGACCATCCTGGCTAATACGGTGAAACCCTGTCTCTACTTAAAATACAAAAAACTAGCCGGGCGACGAGGCGGGCACCTGTAGTCCCAGCTACTCGGGAGGCTGAGACAGGAGAATGGCGGGAACCCGGGAGGCGGAGCTTGCAGTGAGCTGACATCCGGCCACTGCACTCCAGCCTGGGTGACAGAGCCAGACTCCGTCTCAAAAAAAAAAAAAAAATGACAATAATGTGTCAGGTGCAGTGGCTCACACCTGTAATCCCAGCAACTTGGGAGGTCAAGGAAAGAGGATCACTTGAGCCCAGAGACCAGCCTGGGCAGCATGGTGAGACCACATCTATATAAAAAATAATAATTTTTAAAAAGCTAGACATGGTAGCACAACATGCCTGTAGTCCCAGTTATGTGCAAGGCTGAGGCCAGGAGGATCACTTGGGCCCAGGAGTTTGAGGCTGCAGTGAGGTATGATCATGCCACATCTGTTTTAGTGGTCCTGTTTCTCTAACTAAATCCTGACTGATAAGCGAACTGTTTTCCAAAGTGGCTGTATCAATTGCATTCAAACTAGCAAAATATGACAGCACAAGCTGGAGCCTATAAGGATGGGAAAAACCCTTGTAAGTAGCGACTGCCTTTGACCCTGATGGTACGCATGTTCTGCAGAAACCAAGGCTTTCTTCATGGTGCTAAACACACAAACACACACCTTGCCCTGGAGTCAGAGATGATGAAGGGGGATTCTAGGGAAGACAGAGCAACTGCAGTCCCAACATTGCCTCATGCCAACAAAGTGGGCCAGCAGATAAATGAGAACACATATGAGCTACAAAAATGGCTGGTGCTTCATTTCTGTTCTCCAAATCCTGCACTAGAATTTCTCATGGCCCACCCTAAAGGGCAACATACCGGGAAGGGAATTCTGGAAAACGTGGTTCAGTCTGGCTACACTGATATGTTATAAAGCTAACAAAGGTAATTTCTTATAAAGTTAGACATATAGTTATCATGTAAGACTCAGCAACCCCACGGCTCGTATTTCCCAAGAGAAACAAAAACTTATGTTCACTAAAACTAGCATACAAAATGTTTACAACAACTTTACCCATAATCATCAAAAATCAGAAACAATTCAAATACCCTTCAACAGGTGAATGAATAAACTGATTGTGGTACAGTCACACAATGGAATAGGCAATGAAAATGAACTACTGATATATGCAGCAACACTGATGAATACCAGATGCATTATGTTAAGTAAAATAAACCAAATTAAAAAGTTACATACTACTAAATGATTCTACTTACACAGTGTTCAGAAAAAGGCAAAACTATAGGGATGGAGCATAAATCAGTGGTTGCCAGGGTTAGGGCTAGGGTATTGTTGACTATAAAAGGGAAGACTTTACGGAAGAGGTGATGGAACTGTATTGGGTCTTGATTGTGGTGATGAGTTTTGTTTGTTTGTGGAGACAGAGTCTCACTCTATCACCCAGGCTGGAGTGCAGTGATCTCGGCTCACTGCAACCTCTGCCTCCTGGGTTCAAGCAATTCTCATGCCTCAGCCTCCCGAGTAGCTGGGACTACAGGCATGTGCCACCAGGCCCGGCTAATTTTTGCATTTTTTTGTAGAGATGGGGTTTTGCCATATTAGCCAGCCTGGTCTCAAACTCCTGGCCTCAAGTGATCTGCCCATCTCTGCCTCCCTAAGTGCTTAGATTACAGGTGCCCAGCACTTTTTTATTTTTTATTTTTTTGAGATGAAGTTTTGCTCTATCACCCAGGCTGGAGTGCAGTGGCGTGATCTCAGCTCACTGCAACCTTCACCTCCTGGGTTCAAGTGATTCTTCTGCCTCAGTCTATCGAGTAGCTGGCATTACAAGCCTGCACTACCATGCCCAGCTAATTTTTTTGTATTTTTAGTAGAGGTGGAGTTTCACCATGTTGGCCAGGCTGGTCTCGATCTCATGACCTCAAGTGATCCAACCACCTCGGCCTCCCAAAGTGTTGGGATTAGAGGCATGAGCCACTGCGCCCAGACTCTTCTTTTTTTTAAGAGACAGTCTCACTATGTTGCCCAGGCTGGTCTTGAACTCCTGGGCTCAAGTGATCCTCCTGCCTCAGACTCCCAAAGTGCTGAGATTTCAGGTGTGACCGACCACACCCAGCCTGTGGTGGTGGTTATGGGAGTATGCATTAATAAAAACTCACAGAACTTTAACTGTAAAAAACTGTAAAGGAGTGAATTTTACTGTGTATAAATTTTGAAATAAGTTAAACTAAGCTTTGGAATAAAGCTATCACTAAACACTAAATATAAAAATATCTACACCCAAATATGTGCTTTCTACACAATTTGTTCTTAAATGTACAAATACACAATAATATATTCATTCACTTGGGAAAGCTAAGACACTGTAAGCAGAAAACAATCAATGATCACTTTTGGGTAGTGGGATGAAATCACTTTAAAAAACTCACCATTATGACACAGTTGCTCAGTGCTCAGGTAAAGGTCTAGTATTTAAGCAGAGGAGGCCCAGGAGACTTTTTGTTGCATACACTACCTGACAATTTCTAAAAGGACACTTCTTAAAACTTCATGTCATAAGAAATACATTGCCCCAACAACATCATGTACCTGTGATGGCATTATAGGAAATAACATTATTTGCATTTTATTTTCTACTGTTTATATGTTACTTTTATAAGTATGGGGGGAAAGAGGGGATGATAAGTTTAAAAACACCAACCACCACAAAAAGCACAAAACCCTTTGAGCAGTTTAACATTCTAACATTCTATCCTGTTTCTTTTACTTGACACAAGTAACCAATTCCACTCTCCAAAATACAACAAATCTAACATGGACTGGTCCTCCAACAACCACCACCTAGGGGGCAGTCTCCAGGGTTAAAATCCACATTTCCCAGACTCCCTTGCATCTAAGATTCTGGGTATAATTTAGGTTGCACCATAGATGCACTGGCAAGATAGACGGATTTGGTACTAAAGGCACCCTGCTGGTGGGGTTTGAGGGAGAGACAGCACATTGGAGCCACAGGCAGAACGGTAGCTTCCTACTTCAGCAGTTAGGTTTCTAATCACAGCAGGGACGGCAGTATCCTTAGCTGGCCCATTCTGAAGTGTAACTGTCAAAGTCACAATCTTGGAGGCCCAATCTGATGTGTATTTCTTCATCTTCCCTAGTACTTAATGTTTCAATAAGCTTTCTATTCAAACAAGCTAGGGTAAAACAAAAGAAAAACTAATATATACCATGCTACAAATCTGTAATTTTGTTAGATCATAAAGGCAACAAAAAAATCATCTAACAGTATTATTACTGTTATACTCATTTTCATTGTTAATTTTATCTGATACCGATGGCAGCCTCCATGTTCAAGTATGCTGCACTAACCTACGGTTCACAGAGTTACCCTCTAGTCCTGTGTTAAGTGCCTCAGTGTTTACCTTGCTATCTGCTCTTTTCTCTCTTTACCTATTAGAGACCCAGCAGAAATGCCAGTTAACTCCATCAAGCCTCTCCCACTTTGGCACACTGAATCCTTTTTAATATTCCTATATACTTGTTTATGTACTGACAGAAATAATTAATATACTTGTGGGTATATTTCAATCTCTTGATTTTAACTATGAATTAATTCCTTGAAGCAAGGACCACATTCAATTTTTGTTGCATGCCTAGTGCCTTTTTGCAGGCCTGGCATGTTACAGGTACTCAGTAAATACCACTAGAACATAGAATAAGGTATTACATTCAGCGCAGGGAAAAGTATTTTCACTTTCGGTGTTTCTCACCTCCTACTCCTTTATCAGATCTGCAGGTTTTATTTATCTTATTTTTATTATTATACTTTAAGTTCTAGGGTACATGTGTACAACATGCAGGTTTGTTACATATGTATACATGTGCCATGTTGGTGTGCTGCACCCATTAACTTGTCATTTACATTAGGTATATCTCCTAATGCTATCCCTCCCCTCTCCCCACAATAGGCTCCGGTGTGTGATGTTCCCCTTCCTGTGTCCAAGGGATCGCATTGTTCAATTCCCACCTATGAGTGAGAATGTGCGGTGTTTGGTTTTCTGTTCTTGAGATAGTTTGCTGAGAATGATGATTTCCAGCTGCACCTATGTCCCTACAAAGGACAAGAACTCATCCTTTTTTATGGCTGCTTTATTTTTTTTGAATTTTCATTCAGCCTCACAGTGTAGACTTGATTCACTAGGTTTTATTCTTTGCAATTTCTATGTAGCTGTAGCTCTATTATAACTGTTATATTAATAACATTGCACTATTATGTTATTCTGACCATCTGAAGCTAAATGCCAATACATTTTAAATTTTCAGCTGTGCATCCTACAAATTTAAATCATGGCATGTAACAAGTTAAGTATGAGTGAAGTTTTGCCAGAAGAACAAATTATCAGTGATACTAACCATTTTAATTACCATGTCTGGGATTTAATTTATCAACCCATATTGGTAAGTAATAACTTTGTGTCAAACAATTCAGTAAAGATGCAGCAACATAAAAGGCAGGCTACTGACTCACATCAAATATGTAATAGTCTATAAAGATTCTATTTTTGTAATTTAAAATAAAGGATGACTTCATAGAAAGCTATTTATGAAAATCTCAAATGGAAATTTCACCATTTCAAAGAAACTGTAAGTTTAACTAAAGACAGTAAGTCCATAAACACAAAGACAAAACACAGTACATACTATAGTAGACAAGATGACCTGGTATTTACCCCACTGCATGGGGTAAATAAGTGAGGTGATGAATGTGTTAATTGTGGTCATCATTTCACAATGTATACGTATATCAAATCATCATACTGTATACCTTGAAAATATGTATTTTCTACTTGTCAATTATACCTCAGTAAAGCTGAGGGGAAAAAAATTTTAATAATAAAAGATATACATAGGATACTCAGGGGTCCCCAGTCCCTGGGTCACGAACTGGTTAGGAACTGGCCTGCACAGCAGGAGGTGAGTGGAAAAGCGAGCGAAGCTTCGTCTGTATTTATAGCCACTCCCCATTACTCCCATTGACCCCTGAGCTCTGCCCCGTCAGATCAGCAGCGTCATTAGATTCTCATAGGAGCGCAAACCCTATTGTGAACTGTGCATGCGAGGGATCTAGGTAGCGTACTTCTTATAAGAATCTAATACCTGATGATCTGTCACTGTCTCCCATCACCCCCAGATGGGACTGTCTAGTTGCAGGAAAACAAGCTCAGAGGTCTCACTGATTCTCCATTATGGTGAGTCATATAATTATTTCATTATATATGACAATGTAATCATAATAGAAATGTGCACTTGCACAATAAACGTAATGCACCTGAATCATCCTGAAACCTCCCTCCACTCCCAGTCCATGGAAAAACCGTCTTCCACAAAACTGGTCCTTGGTGCGAAAAATGTTGGGGATCATTGCTCTGTATCATTAAGAATCAAAGATCAAAAGCCCATAAAACAAATCTCCTACTGTGCTTGGCAGAGGTCATTTCATTAAGGGTCCGGATCAAATTCAGGCTCAACAATTAGTAAGACAACTAGAAAAATACAGAAAGCTTAAAGCAGAGCAGCTAGTCTAAAAGCAGATATCAGATTGTTTAGTGCAAATGGTAAGAAAAGCTGACCATATTTTAACTCGGAACTCAGAGAGAGGTAAATAGGATAAATTAATATTGCCAAGGTTTACACCAAGAACACAGGACTCGCTGAGAGTATGGGGTTTTTTTTGTTTTGTTTTGTTTTTGAGACGGAGTCTTGCTCTGTCGCCCAGGCTGCAGTGTAGTGGTGTGATCTTGGCTCACTGAAACCTCCACCTCCCCGGTTCAAGAGATTCTCCTTTCTCAGCCTCTTGAGTAGCTCGGGCTACAGGCGCGTGCCACCACGCCCAGTAAATTTTTTATATTTTCAGTAGAGATGGGGTTTCACCACATTGGCCAGGCTGGTCTCGAACTCCTGACCTCGTGATCCACCCACCTCGGCCTCCCAAAGTCCTGGGATTACAGACGTGAGCCACCATACTCGGCCTGATATTGTGGGTCTTAATACAACTAGTCCTCTGAATAATTATCAATTTCTCCCTTTACAAGACTAGCCTTCATTTTACTTTGAGCAGATAAAAGTTACAAACTTGCTAAATGAATACTGTAAGGTTTACCAGATTTCTAAAACAGAATATTCCCATCTCAACATTTTATTTTACTCATAATTTTCTACTTACAAAATCTTGCCGTATGTCATTGAAGTCTTTGCCATATTTTTCCAGTGCCTCTTCAAATAAGCTAGCTTCAGAGGCTGACCATTCCTCCATTTCATCTCTGCATAAAACAGGTCCTCCGAGTGGTACTAAGACACTAATGGCACTGCTCAAATCATAGCTGTGTCTATACAATGTATCCATAGCGTGAAACTAAAGAAACAAAATGAACAGAAAATATCAACCAGAAATGCAAACATGCTACATTATGTAAGAATAGAAACACTAAAATATATTATGTACTTAATTAACAATATACTTATACTTATTTTTAACAAAATTTTAAACAGATTACTAAATAATTATTTAAGATATCATTTATTGCTTTAGAAAATGCAGACTTGTACCCTCATTTGGGGGGAGGGGAGCACCGGGTCTCCCTCTATTCCCAGGCTAGAGTGTAGCAGCGGACTCAACCTTCCGTGCTCAAGCAATCCTCCTGCCTCAGCCTCCTGAGTAACTAGGACCACAGGCATATGCCACTATGCCTTGTTAGCTTTTTTATTTTATATAGAGACAGGGGTCTCGCTATGTTGCCCAGGCTAGTCTTGAACTCCTGGGCTCAAGTGATTCTCCCACTATAGCCTCCCAAAACACTAGGATTAAGTCTCTTTTATTTTTATTTATTTACTTTTTTTTTTTTTTTTTTTTTGAGATAGGCTCTTGCTCTGTCACCCATGCTGGAGTGCAGTGGCATGGTCATAGCTCACTGTAACTTTGAAAGTCTAGCCGGTCCACACATGGTGGCTCACGCCTATAATCCCAGTACTTTGAGAAGCCAAGGTGGGAGGATCACTTGAGCCCCGAAGTTTTAAGACCAGTGTGGGCAACATAGTGAGACCCTCTCTCTACAAAAATAAACAATTAGCCAAGCCTGGTTGTGCACGCCTATAGTCCCAACTACTTGGGAGGCTGGGGTGGGAGGATTCCTTGAGCCCAGGAGGTTGAGGCTGCAGTGAGCTGTGACTTATGCCACTGCACTCTAGCCTGGACAACAGAGTGACAGCCTACCTCAAAAAATAAAAATTGATAAAAATATCAAAGTCACTTCAGCTCTTGTGCAAGGTATACAGCACAGCCATCCTTGACCAGGGAAACATATACAGATTATGTATCAGAGAGTGATAAAAAAAAATTCTCAGGTTGGGTTAAGGAATCACGTACTAAGATGGAAAGAAAACAATGGAACACAGTATGATGTTTAAGACAAATTTATAAACATGCTGCACAGAAAAAGCAAAACAAAACAAAGTTACATATTCATGTTAATATGGTAACTTGGTTGAGGTTGTAGAAGACAAAGAATAGATGGCCAGACTTGCACGGAACAGCAAGGCCACTGTGGGTTTCTTATATATTTCAAGCGAGAGTGATTTGAAGCACAATTTGAAAGGAGAAAAGATAGAAGACACAATCACTGTAACGTTGAACGCCTGGGCTCAAGGTTACTTTTGCAAAAGTAACTTAGGTCTAGCTTACTTAAAAAGCATTTTCTGGCCAGACACAGTGGCTCATGCCTATAATCCCAACACTTTGGGAGGCCAAGGTGGGCAGAACACTGGCACCCAGGACTTCAAGACCAGCCTGGGCAGCACAGTGAAACCCCATCACACAAAAAAAAAAAAAAGAAAAAAAACAGGCATGGTGGCATATTGCCTGTAATCCCAGCTACTCAGGAGTCGGAGATGAGAAAATCACTCAAGCCCAGGAAGGTTGAGGCTGCAATGAGCTGAGATCGTGCCACTGCACCCCAGCCTGGGCAACAGAGTGATGCCCTATTTTTAAATAAAGAAGGCATTTTCCTCCAATCAGAACAATAACTAGGTTCTAAAACTTCAAGTTTTGAAAAACCTTTTATTTTATTTTCCTACTGGAAAGAGAGTCATTCATAGCATGTACATACATGTACTTGTATGTATAACAGGAAAACTGAAAAACAGCACAATCAGCTCCGCCTATGCTGCAGATTAGCTCATAGGTGCTGCAAAGTGATCTAATTCTTGCCCAAATGAGAACTAGTTGTTTTTCTCCCCACCTCTCAACCCCACCCAGACTTTCTAACACATGAACTTCAAGTCTTGCACCTTTTACACAATGTATCTCTTGCTATTTATTAAAAATTTCACAAATGGGGATAGCTTCACTTCTATGCAACAATAGAACTCTTAAAAATTTAGCTTTTGGTATAAGTTATGCATCTCCAAGCCCGCCACCAGTCAAGGTCTCAGTGCCAGCTACGCCACTGCAGCTGTCACTATGGCCCATGAGAACACTGCTAACTCCAAGATCAAACAGTTCTGGAGGTGCTTAGGGCTCCGGGGTGCTGAACGAAGGTGCTGGTAGCCTTAGAAAAGAACCAGAGAAACCTAATACTGCTTTGGTTTTTTAAAGCATCACTTAGGAGTTGCTACCTCAGAAAATCCAGAAATAGAACTGCTTTCCCTAGAATTGACAGAAATGAAAGATAAATATGAACCACCTCAGGTGAAGTGTGCAGGATAGAATTCTTCTCAGTTGAAAAGACACTAAAAATGGTTTTGTATAACTTGAATAGTTTGTATATTACATAATCTTTTCTAGATAGATGCTACAGAATTCTTTTAATATGTTACATTCACGTATCACACTTTACTATTAGAAACACACTTAGAGCTTTTTGCTGTAGGCCTGAGTGGTTGCTGCCGACATGGGCAAGTTCATGAAACCTGGGAAGGTGGTGCTTGTCCTGGCTGGACGCTACTCTGGACGCAAAGCCGTCATCGTGAAGAACATTGATGATGGCACCTCAGATCACCCCTACAGCCATGCTCTGGTGGCTGGAATTGACCGCTACCCCCGCAAAGTGACAGCTGCCATGGGCAAGAAGAAGATCGCCAAGAGGTCAAAGATCAAGTCTTTTGTGAAAGTTTATAACTACAATCACCTAATGCCCACAAGGTACTCTGTGGATATCCCCTTGGACAAAACTGTCGTCAATAAGGATGTCTTCAGAGATCCTGCTCTTAAACGCAAGGCCCAACGAGAGGCCAAGGTCAAGTTTGAAGAGAGATATAAGACAGGCAAGAACAAGTGGTTCTTCCAGAAGCTGCGGTTTTAGATGCTTTGTTTTGGTCATTAAAAATTAAAAAGGAAAGAAAAAAAAAAAAAAGAAAGAAATTAAGAAGGAAATTGAAAATTTTCTTGAAACAAATGAATAGGGAAACATATCAAAATCCATGAGATGTAGTAAATGCAGTACTAAGAGGAAAGTTTATACTAATAAGCACCT
>NW_016813718.1:1297400-1334217 GCF_001698545.2 Rhinopithecus bieti
AAAAAAAAAAAAAAAAAAAAAAAAAATGACAAAACTAAAAGATTAAAAGATATTCAAGAATGCTAACATTCCTCAAAATAAAATATAATGTATCTTTTCTTTTGAGACAGGGCCTCACTCTGTTGCTCAGGTTGGAGTGCAGTGGCATGATCTCAGCTCACTGCAACATCTGCCTCCTGGGCTCAGGTGATCCTCCCACCTCAGCCTCCCAAATAGCTGGGACTACAGGTACATGCCACAATGCCCAGCTAATTTTTGTATTTTCAGCAGAGACAGTTTTGCCCTGTTGCCCGGGCTGGTCTCCAACTCTTGGGCTCAAGCGATCCACCTGCCTTGGCCTCCCAAAATGCTGGGATTACAAGCATGAGCCACTGCACCCAGCCAAAAGAAATTTTTATAATTAACAGGGGCCCTGAAACCAGTCACAGAATTAAGCGCATTTTTCTCAACTGATACTACACCAACCACTCAAATCATGAATGGATTTTCAGTTTTGTGTTCATGTTAAATGAATGAAATTGCTTTTCTTAGGAGTACTTTTTTAAATGATGATGGGCTTAAATAAGGCTTCAAAGAACCGAAGTAGTATATTAGCCTTCATCAAGTGATTATGACAAAAAGTGATTATATTCGTTGTTTCAAAGATTCTACTCTTTAGTGTTCAGTTTGTCTTCCTGAACACTGAAGGAACCATTTGCTTTCAGAGGAGGAGCTCCTGTACTGTCTCAAATCAAATGAGAAAGAATACATTGGAATTACTGTTGACCAGGAGCTAAGAAACCTCCAAAGCGCACATTTATACCACAGACCAAAGGAGAGTACAGTAAAGGTCAGAATGTGTAAAAAGTAAACACTCAGCAGGTGTGTACACTCTGGAGTTACTAGGAAATAATTCCTTTGAAACTGATCAACTTCATAAAAGAAACCAGAGGATCATATTATGTGCTAGAAGTCCATACAAACCCCATCTTTCTGATACACACAGAAGTTTCTTTTGAATGGACTTTATGTAGTCTAATCTTACCCTTAAGAGCTTTACATGAATACAGTTTCTATAACAGAAGAGACAAAATCCAGTAGAAAAGATGTAGGGTAAATAAAGAAAACAAGCTAAGAAAAGACAGTCACATAACACAGGACCAAAGACTTGTGGTTTATCAGTAAGGTAATACAAATTTGAAATGCCAGAGGAGTCTGAAAAAATGAACAACTAATTGATTGTGAGAGAAGGCAGAATAATGATTTCCTAACTGGAGAAGAGCAGAAGGGAAGCTGTTGAGACACTGGTAATGTTTTTTTTTTTTTTTGAGACGGAGTCTCGCTCTGTCGCCCAGGCTGGAGTGCAGTGGCGGGATCTCAGCTCACTGCAAGCTCCGCCTCCCGGGTTTACGCCATTCTCCTGCCTCAGCCTCCCGAGTAGCTGGGACTACAAGCGCCCGCCACCTCGCCCGGCTAGTTTTTTATATTTTTTAGTAGAGATGGGGTTTCACCGTGTTAGCCAGGATGGTCTCGATCTCCTGACCTTGTGATCCGCCCGTCTCGGCCTCCCAAAGTGCTGGGATTACAGGCTTGAGCCACCGCGCCCGGCCTGGTAATGTTCTTTACCATCTAGTGATGGTTACACGAATATATACACAGGTAAAAATGTTAAGCTGTGTAACAAACTGTAGGGCACTCTATATATGTCACCATATGTACACCTCAATTTAAAATAAGAAAAAGAATTTTGAGGCTGGGTGTGGTGGCTCACACCTGTTAATCCCTGCACTTTAGGAGGCCAAGGCAGGCGGATCACGAGGTCAAGAGTTTGAGATCAGCCTGGCCAACAGAGTGAAAGCCCATCTCTACTAGATTAGTCGGGTATGGTGGCACGCACCTGCAGTCCCAGCTGCTCGGGAGGCTGAGGCAGGAGAATCGCTTGAACTCGGGAGGCGGAGGTTGCAGTGAGCAGAGACCGTGCCATTGCACTCCAGTCTGGGTGACAGAGTGAGACTTTGTCTCCAAAAAAAACAGAAAAGAAATAGTTGGCCAGGTACATTAGCTCAGGCATGTAATCCCAGAGCTTTTGAGAGGCCTTGGAAAGCCAAGGCAGGAGTTCAAGACCAGTCTCAGCATTAATTTTTTAATTTTAAAATTTAATTAATCAAAAAATTTTAATTAGCTGAGCACAGAGTTGAGTGCCTATATTTAAAAAAAAAAAGAAAAAGAAAACTAGGCCAGGCGTGGTAACTCACGCCTCTAATCCCACCACTTTGGGAGGCCAAGGCAGGCAGATCATGAAGTCAAGAGATCAAGACCATCCTGGCCAACATGGTGAAACCCCGTCTCTACTAAAAATACAAAAATTAGCTGGGTGTGGAGGTGCATGCCTGTAGTCCCAGCTACTCAGGAGGTTGAGGCAGGAGAATTGCTTGAAACCAGGAAATAGAGGTTGCAGTGAGCTGAGATCGGGCCACTGCACTCCAGCCTGGTGACAGAGTGAGACTCCATCTCAAACAAACAAACAAACAAACAAACAAAAAGAAGAAGAAAACTAAACTAAAAGTCTTCCCTCCAGATTAAATACTTTGCAAAGATACCATGTTTTCAATAGAGATACCAATACACACTGCACGATCCATTCAAATCTAAATTGTAAAAATCAAAAGAAACCCAGCACAAGCTGTTCTCTCTGCCAAAAAGCAGTGAAGGTGTTGTCACATTTCATCTCATTCATAACAGATGGAGATGACAAAAAGCAGTATTTTAGGAGAAAGACTGACAAGGAAATCTTGGCAATGGAATTCTCATCTTTTGTTAAGCAGAACCACACTATGGGTACATTGGACTATTGTTCAGCAAATATTCACTCCCTATCCTACACCTCCACAGGAGAGTATTCTTCCACTCGTCACTGATGTTGGGCTTGGCCATGTGACTTGCTTGGCAAACAAGATGTTAGGATATGTGACATAACTGAGCCTTGACAAGTGTTTGCAAATTTGGCCTTGCCCTCTTGTGTTACTGAGTTTTGTCCATGGAGGATGAGAAATACGTGGAGCAGATCCAGACCCAACCTATAGCTGGCACCTACATTAGAGCCCAGTCTAGCTCAGCAGAATCCTAGATAATCTGCAGATGAGTGTATCAGAAATCAATGCTTGTTGTTATAAGCCACCGAAATTTGGGCAGTGTAATAGATGTGTTTTCCTCTTTGAGAATAAAGAACTTAATTCACCCAGTTGCCCGAAGTGTTGTGAACAAGACAGTCCTCAGCTGCTGATCTTTTTTGGAATTATTTCAATTCAAGAACAATTCATCGTGAAAGTCCACCCACCCTTCCTGGAGCAACCTGCATCCCATAATGCAAGGCTGTAAAGGCCCAGCTTTTCACCCTGATTTGGGATGCCACAAATTAGCTGGAGTCAGCTGACGCCTTCATTCGACTGTATCCACCTCCTCCCACTAGCCAATCCTGCCTCTTTCCTCTTATTCCACAAGTGTTGATCCCAACGGTAATCCCTAATAAATTTCCCGCATAAAAACTGCTATCAGAATCTGCTTCCAGAGAACCCAACCTGTAAAATGCAGTATTAGGACAACAGCTAACTGATACACATATACTATATTCAATACTAACTACAAATGCTCTGCAACTTATGGCTACGTCCCAACAAACTCATCATAGGTTGAAAATATCATAAGTCAAAAATGCATTTAATACCCTGAAAAACCCATTGTAAAAAACAAAACAAAACAAAAATTGTTAAGTTGAACATCCTAAGTCAAGGGCCATTTGTACTGATTTGTTCAGTTACAATTTCACAAAAACTTCACATATATACCTCCTACAGGAATTACAGCATTCAGAATATCACATCTATTTAAACATTAACGACCACATGGTTTTTTTCCAAGCAGAGGAAGATGATAATAAACTCTCATGAGTAAACCTCAAACTGATATGGACTACGCTTTTCATATGCACGTCTGGTGCAGTGGCCCATACCTGTAATCCCAGCACTTTGGGAGGTCAAGGGTGGGAGTGGATTGCTTGAGGCAGGAGTTCAAGCCCAGCCTGGCCAACATGGCAAAACACCATTTCTGCTAAAAATATAAAAATTAGTTGGGCATGATGGTGTGTGCCTGTAATCCCAGCTACTTGGGAGGCTGAGGCAGGAGAATCGCTTGAACCCGGGAGGCAGAGGTTGCAGTGAGCTGAGATTGCGCCACTGCACTCCAGCCTGGGTGACAGAGCCAAACTCTGTCAAAAAAAAAAAAAAAAAAGTTTTTTATATGTAAAAAGTGTGTATACCACTTTCATTTTGCTTTAATGCATATAGATGTAACAAAATCCCTCATCCCAACTTGCTAAGACTTAGCCTGGCATTCACTCAAATCAACCTAAAAGACACCCTGAGTCATGCTCTTGTGTGTACCTTTTGATTACTTTTTTTTTTTTTTTTTTGGAGATGGAGTCTTGCTCTGTGGCCCAGCTAGAGTTCAGTGGCGCGATCTCAGCTCACTGCAATCTCCACCTCCCAGGCTCAAGAGATTCTCGTGCCTCAGCCTCCTAAGTAGCTGGGATTATAGGCACCCACCACCATACCCAGCTAAGTTTTTTGTATTTTTAGTAGAGACAGGGTTTCATCATGTTAGCCAGGCTGGTTTCGAACTCATAGCCTCAAGTGATCCACCTGCCTTGGCCTCCCAAAGTGCTAGGATTACAGGCGTGAGCCACCACACCTGGCCTACTTTTTTTTTTTTTTTTTTTTTTTTTAATAGAGAGGAGGACTTACTATGTTGACTCAGGCTGGTCTCAAACTCCTGGCCTCAAGCTTTTAAGTGATCTTCCCACCTCAGCCTCCCATGTACCTGTGATTACAGGTGTACACCAACATACCTGGCTCTTTTTTATTATTATCACAAGAAAGCTACAGGGGACAATAGGTCAGAGTGACCCCATGTCCCTAGATGTCATTTCCAAACTTACTATGAGCATAATAAAAAGTTATTGCCACCTGGCTGTGATTCTTGGCACAAACCAGACAAATATATGAAAACAACTGTGTGAAGACACTGGAGAACCAATACAGGCAAGGAGAGGTGACGATCCCTCTGAAAAGTGTAACAGTTGAGCTTCCACACTGACCTTGGCCTTTATCATGAGGATACTATCTAGACTGCTATATGGTGAAATACAGTCAAACAGCAAGTTCCCTTTTTCACTAGTCTGATGTGACAAGAATCAGAACTTGATGTTGCCAGAGCAGTAAGGCCCAGGGAACAAAATACTGGGGAGGATCCTATTCCAGGCCCTAACGGAAATCTCAAGACATGGAAAAAATTGGTAGCACACATGTTCTCTGACCACATTCTCAAAGGCAATTAAAATAGGTGGATGAGCCACACTTCCTTCTAAATTAACTCACAAGTTAAATTAAAAATTACAAGGCAAATTAGCAAATATTTAGAACCAAATGATAATAAAAATACTACATATTAAAAGATATATGCTACAGCCAAGGTGATAACTAGAGGGACATTTACAATCTTATATGTTTATCATGAAAAGTAATGAATTTTAAAAAGGTCTTTAAAGGGCTAGCAAAAGATATTAGAGAAAACCTAAAGAAAAGCAGAAGAAAATAAGAGTAAAATAAATAGAATATGTACCATGTTTTAAATTAACAAAATTAAGTTCCCATTCTTTTAGATAACTAATAAAGAAACATCAGGCAAAACAATCAAGAAAAAAAAGGGGATGTGATACATATAAATGATAACAAGAATGAAAGTCTATTTGTAACTACAAATATAGCAAACTTTTAAAATATTATAAAAATTATGTTAACAAATTTGAAAATTTAGGGGGAAATATATAATCTCCTAGATGGACATAACTGACCAAAATGGACTTAAGTAGAACAAAAATTTATTCTAATTATAAATCAAATTATAACCATAACCCACAATGAAGGACATTCTACAAAATAAGTGGCCTGCACTCTTCAAAATACCATGGTCATAAAACACAAAGAAAGACTAAAGAGTCGTTCAGGAATGAAGGAGACTACGAAGATACAACAACTAAATGTCATAAGTGATTCACAAGGAGATCTTGGGCCAGAATTTTTTTTTCTTTTGCCATAAAGAACGTTACTGGGACAACTAACAAATCTGAATGAAGTCTCTAGATTAGATAATAGTACTGTAACAAGGTTAATTTCCTAAGTCTAATTATTATACTGAACTAATATATGAGAATATCCTTGGTTTTTCTTTTTAGGAAATACTCTCCCAAATATTTAGCAGTAGAGGGACATTTATTCTGAAATTTTACTTTCAAACTCTACCACTATATATATATTATTAGTTCTTGAGTTTATGAGAGGCCATTATTTTGTTCTGAGCTCCTGCACTAGGCCCCAGCAGATCAGACTAAAAGGCAGTCACTTGTGCTAAGTGCCAAGATTCACAGCAACCAATCAGAAGGGGCCAGTTTACCTGAGCAGGCATAAGGAAGTCCCCTCTATTTTAAGGAAAGCAACTTTGAAATAACCAACCTGCTTCTTGTTCCCTGTTTCTGCTTTTCTTCAGCCCTTTTCTGTCTATAAAGCCAACCACCTCTGCTAAGTTCATCAGAATGCTCGTTCTACTTTATAGATAGAATAAATGAAAGCCAATTAGATGCTTAAACTAAATTCTGTAATTTGTGTCTTTTGACAATAATAATAATAATAATAAAGGAAATGTGGTAAAGATGGTAACAACTGGGGAATCTGGATGATGTGAATACAGGAAGTCTTTGCACTATTTTCGTATTATCACAAAATACCAAGTTTTAAGATTTTTTTTTCTTTTTTTTTTTTTTTGAGATGGAGTTTTGCTCTTGTTGCCCAGGCTGGCGTGCAATGGCGCAATCTCAGCTCACTGCAATCTCTACCTCCTGGGTTCAAGCAGTTCTCCTGCCTCAGCCTCCCAAGTCGCTGGGATTACAGGCATGTGCCACCACGCCCAGCTAATTCTTTGTGTTTAGTAGAGATGGGGTTTCATCACCATGTTGGTTAGGCTGGTCTCGAACTCCTGACCTCAGCTGATCTACCCGCCTTGGCCTCACGCCTGGATTACAGGCATGAGCCACCATGTCCAGCCATGCCCCACCATGCCCCACCATGCCCAGCCAGTTTTAAGAAATTATAACCACAAGCCTTCCACTAACTCATACTTGTAAATACAAATCTTTCCACCAATTATCCTAAAATTGCTAAAACAATTCTCTATTTCTCCCAAGTTCAAATCTACAGTGCTTTCCTGATGTTTCCTATATTCCTGTGAAATTTGTAGGAGAAAAAGTAAAGTAAAAGGCTGTATTTACCCCAAAAAAGAAAAAAACTCATTAAAGCTTAAATTTAAAAGGAAAAGATGGATTAATAGACCATAACACACACAAACAATTCTCCTAGGATAGTCTGCAGCGTCTCCACACTCATCTGTAATAGATCATCAACAAAAAGACATGTGTGTAATGTAGAATATTATTGCCTTAATGATGTATTTAGCAGGAAGAAAAATTTCATGTTTCCTATTTTTTACTGCAGTGCTAGTCCATTAGTACTAATTCTAATTTTATAGCCTTGGAAACATGAACAGTACCCATCATAAGTTTTCATGAGTTTTAAAAGTTATATGGATCCCCATCAATTTTATGTCCATTTTGAAGTCTAGACTTCTAACATAAGTTGATACCTAAAATGCTAATCGAAAGAATTAGATTTTCTGGCCGGGCGCAGTGGCTCACACTTGTAATCCCAGCACTTTCGGAGGCTAACGTGGGCAGATCACTTTGAGGTCGGGAGTTTGAGACCAGCCTGGCAAACATGGTGAACACCCCATCTCTGCTAAAACACAAAATTAGCTGGGGCAGGGGTGCTTGTAATCCCAGATACGCAAGAGGCTGAGGCAGGAGAATCACTTGAACCCAGAAGGCAGAAGTTGCAGTGAGCCAGGAACTAACCACTGCACTCCATTCTGGGTGACAGAGTGAGACTCTCTCCCATAAAAAAAAAATCTGTATTTTCTGCTGTGGCTTCTAAACTATCCTCAGCTCCCAGTACCCACAGGCCCTAAATGAAACAAGACTCACAAACAGAATGAAGTACATGATTGATGACTGATGGCTAGCATTTTTATAAAGTGTTAATATCTGAAGAATAATAACACTGTTAAGTCAACTTTCCCTCATCCAAAAAATAAACCGTTTTTTCTAAGTTATTCTTGATGGGAAAATTTTTATTGAAAAAATTATAGCTTGTTTTAAGGGGAAGGTTATATGAAAGATTATGTTAACAGCCTTTGTTCACCACTTTTACAGTGCCTTCTCGTAATAATTATATGAAATGGTATGGTTGGTTAATCATAGCCTAATGACCATATTCAAACTTGATAATCTACTAAAATAATAAATACGGCATGATAAAATACCTATCAGACAATCAATAAAGCTATAAAATCAGAAGTAAATGAGGTTCAACAAGATTGTGGGTGAAAAAGACAAATGCATCATTGTCATCTTCTCAACAATAACAACTAATATTTATTGAGCTCTGACACTGTGCCAGATACTGCTCTGAACACTTTACATGTAATTATCTCAATTCATCCTCAAGTTGATGTCACATGGGAACTCAGTCAGAGGCGGCCTTTTTCCGAGGCTGGAAGGTCACAGGGGTCTTATTCAGGACCCTGAGGCATTGCCTGCTTTCACTCCCAGTAAGGGCAGGGCCTCTATGCGGCCTCAAGAGCCAGAAGGGCCCAATGTTTGCAAACATTACCTAAAATGAAGGTACATAAACTGCTGAATCAGTCAGTCAGTTGTCTTCCAGCCAACCTGGGCAGCTAATGTTGCAGAGAGCTCTAAGTCCTCCACAGAATCCAGGGCCCCCCAAAAAAGAGCCCCAGAAGATCCCCAACTGCCTCTACTTTGAGGAGTTACTGCAGTTCCATTGAGTTCTGAATCCTTGGTTACACGTATCAGCAACTCATAGAATGTGGCTGCACTCCCTCTTCCTGCCCATCCATAACCCTCCTGAAGCAGAGCAAGTAGGTTTTATTATTACTACCACTGCTGACGAGGAAACTCAGACAAAGGTAGGTTAAGTAACTTGCACAGGGTTACATGGATTATTCATGAGCTACAGGTTGAGGGGGGAAAAGAATCATAAAAATGTCTCCATTTGTACACCCTTGTTCATAGCAGGGTTATTCATGACAGCCAAAAGACAGAGGCAACTCAAGTGTCCACCGATAAAGTAACATAATGTGGTATATACACACAATGGCTTATTACTTGGCATTAATAGCTGGGAGTGGTAGCACATGCCTGTAGTTCTAGCTATTAATACTTGGTAGGCTGAAGTAGGAGGATCACTTGAGCCCAGGAGTTTGAGGCTGCAGTGAGCTATGATCACACCACTGCATTCCAGGCTGAGTGACAGAGCAAGACACTCTCTCTCTCTCTCTCTCTCTCTCTGTATCTCCATATATATATACACACACACACACATATAATTTTTAAATGATGAAAATTCTGACACATGGTACAACATTAATGAACCTTGAAGACATGCTAAGTGAAAATAAGCCAGTAACGAAAAACTTATACAAGATACTGAGAGCAGTCAAATTCATAGAGACAGAAAGTAGAAGGGTAGTGGCTAGGAGGCAGAGAGGATGGAGAGTTAAGAGTTTAATGGGGATGAGGTTTCTATTTGGGAAAATGAAAATTTTCTAGAGATGTATGGTGATAATAGTCACCAACAATGTGAATCTACATAATGCCAGAGTGAATCTACTTAATACATTTAAAAATGATGAAAATGAGTTTTGAAATTATGGTAAAATATATATAACACAAAATTTAAGTGCATCACAGCTGGGCATGGTGGCACACACCTATAATCCTAGCTACTCCTCGGGAGGCTGATGCAAGAGGATTGCTTGATCCCAGAAGTTCAAATCTAGCCTGGGCAACATAGCATGACCCCATCTCTTAAAAAGGGTGACGGGTGTGTGGCAGTATGCATGGTATGCTTAAAACTTTCTACAGTTCATAGTGTTCAGACTGTGTGTGTACAGTTCTGGGGATATAATAAAATTAGAATTCAAATACACAAACATACATCGCTCTTAGTGATGAGACGCTCTCTACAAAACATTAAAATGCTTAAACAAAGGAACAGAAAACAACATATTGCAATGACCTATTTCAATAAGAACCTATGTCCCAGAGAAAGAAGCTACTTTACTCATTCTCAAATATTTAGTGAACACCTGACATACATGTCAGGCACTATGCTTGGTGCTGGGAATTCAATGGTGAGGAAAAACAGATGCAGTAACCACACTGAGGGATATAACAAGCTGGTATGTAGGGAATGGGAAGGAGACAAAGAGACACAAAATAATCACAAAAATGAGTTTTTAATTATAGACCTGGCTCTCTACATAAGCACATCACAAAGCAACCTGCCCTAAACTGATGGATTAGCCAAGATTCGGAGTTAACTATGTGAGGATATGAGAGCATCAGGGAAAGGGACCTAAACACGCGAGTCCTGTGGCAAGACACAAAACCAAAGGAAGGACACAGCCTGGCTGGAGTCCAGAGGATGGAGGACTGTGTGGGCAAAGGGGCTATAGACAGAGGCCAGGCAAAACTCAATAGTTTTGTTGACTATAGTAACAGTAATGATCTAAGTTTTTACCCTACATACAATTAAAAGCTACTAAAAGGATATAAGGTAGGAGACAGCAAACTAAAATAACAGTTACACTTTGTTTTGTTTTGTTTTGTTTTTGAGATGGAGTCTCGCTCTGTCGCCCAGGCTGGAGTGCAATGGCGCGATCTTGGCTCACTGCAACCTCCACCTCCCAGGTTCAAGCGATTCTCCTGCCTCAGCCTCCCGAGTAGCAGGCACTACAGGTGCGTGCCACCACACCCGGCTAATTTTTTGTATTTTTAGTAGAGATGGGGTTTCACCGTGTTAACCACGATGGTCTCAATCTCCTGATCTTGTGATCCGCCCGCCTCGGCCTCCCAAAGTGCTGGGATTACAGGTGTGAGCCATCGTGCCCGGCCAACAGTTACACTTTTAAAAGATCAGATATAACATGGAAATCAGAGGTATTCCAGGACGCAATTTCCTCCCTCCTAAATCAACACAGCTTGGCCTTTCTCGGAACTAGACAGACCTGGCATCAGGTAACCTAAATTTCTAGTCCTGATTCTGTCACCAATTAAATGTGAGTCTTTATACAATTTATTGTTTTGTCCCTTGGGCTCATCACCTGTAAAACAGTCTTCCCTAGAAGGTGTATCAAGCTCCAGACTAACTCAAAAACTTCTTTTTTCTTTTATTCTTACCCCTCCTCCCCCAAATTATTTAGTCTTCAAAGTCCAGGCGAAAGCGATGAACCAGTACCTCCACTTTGCTAGGTCTAAGGCTTCGTTCCAGTAATAGCTCCCACACAATGCTCGTGACATTCTGCTCTTCAAGCTAGGGGGGTGCAGACCTTGCTCTGGCCAACACCACCAAACAGGGAGTCAGAGACTGGAACTTCTATCGACTAACTCACTGCCACTTACTAACCAATTCAGGATTTCCTTGGTTCTAAGAAGTTTTGTTCCCATGGGGGTGACGGTGGACGGGATCAATGTAAGTACTGTAAACCTACTTTTTCTTTTTGAGAGGAGTCTTGCTCTGTCGCCCAGGCTGGAGTGCAGGGGCACAATCTCGAATCACTGCAATCTCCGCCTCCCTGGTTCAAGCGATTCTCCTGCCTCAGCCTCCCGAGTAGCTGGGACTACAGGTGCGTGCCACCACATCCAGCTAACTTTTAGTATTTTTAGTAGAGATGAGGTTTCACCGTGTTGACCAGGCTGGTCTCAAACTCCTGACCTCTGCTGACCCAACTACCTTGGCCTCCCAAAGTGTTGGGATTACAGGTGTGAGCCACCACGCCTGGCCCGATATTCTTCTTTGTATACTGTATAAAATACATCTCATATTATAACAAAACAAGAGTGAAATCTATAAAGCCCCATGGCTTCAATGTTTTTAACAATTATGAATCTTACATATTTTAGATTAGCAGTGTTTGAAATTCACAGTTCAACTATATTCATAACAGATTTCAAAATGAGGAAGTGATAACTACTGATGTGCAAGCAGTTTAATTACCTGCTCCCAATACATTATTGGTGATTTGACAAGCAGCATAAACTGTCTTGGATAAATCGATGTCAGATTAGGAATGCTGATAGCCTACTGAAGTCCTCAGAAGAAAAGTCACAAAGAAAATCACTTACGAAGGGCTATCAGGTTTCAGCAGTTCCACAACCCTGCCCTCTTTGCAGGCCTCTGAAGGAGGCCTTCAGATCCATGGTTTAATCACCTAATAGAAAAAGGTGCTAAAGCGATCAGAATAGGACCATAATTAGTCGGGAGTGGTGGCAGGCACCTGTAATCTCAGTTACTGGCTGAGGCAGGAGACTGAGGCAGGAGAAACACTTGAACCCAGGAAGCAGAGGTTGCGGTGAGCCAAGATCATGCCACTGCACTCCACTCCAGCCTGGGCAACAGAGCAAAACTCTGTCTCCAAAAAAAAAAAAGGTCGGGGTGGGGAGCAGGACCATAAATACCCAAAGGAAAGATTTTGACTCCCCAAATTCAACTGAATAATGAATCAATTTTCATTTAACGGTACAAAACAACCTATGAACCTTTCAAATGTTCTTTTTGGGAAACAATCTGCACAGCTCATTATCAACATACTAATAATTAATTTTTAACCATACTACTCATTTTTAGGATCTTAGAGTCTAAGTAAAGCTGAACCTAGAGCAGTATGAGGAGAAAACCACGGTATTTAAATGTTGCAAACAAAAGAACACATCTTCAGTGCCACCTCAAAGAAAGACAATAATGACACTTAAATCCAAGTCATTCTAACAAAAATGAGGTGAAAGAGTGGATAGAAGAGGTAATCTGATAGAGGAGAGATAACCACTCAGGAGGAATCAAGTGCAGATCCAAACCCTCTCTCGGAAACCAGCTATACAAACATGACAAAACTCCATATCCTCAGCCTCTGAGCCTAATTCTGCTTTAGAAAATAATTACAGTCATAAATAACTAGAAAGAATATATGTGATACAAAAATAACGAGACCTCAAAATTACTAAGCTTCAGAATGGAAACAAAACAGGAGAGATAAAAAATATTGAAAGGTATGAAGGTAACTTCCTAGAAGGAGCATAAGAGGCAAGTATTGCAGAAAATACACATAAAATGATTACTTATGAAACAGAGTCTTACTCTGTTGCCCAGATTGGGATGATCATAGCTCACTGCAGCCTCAAGCTCCCTTCTGGGCTCAAGGGATCGCTCCACCTCAGCCTCATGAATAGCTGGAACTACAAGCAGTCACCACCATGGCTGGCTAATTTGTTTTGTTTTGTTTTGTAGAGAGAGAGTCTTGTCATGCTGCCTAGGCCTGTCTCGAACTCCTGGCCTCAAGTGATCATCTCGCCTCAGCCTCCCAGAGTATTGAGATTACAGGTATAAGCCAGGGTATTTGGCTATAAAATGATGTTTAAATGAATTAAGGTATATATGTAGAATCCTCTTTAAAATGTTTTTTTAAAATATCACCTTCACTGACAACAAATCTCAAACCTCTAAAACTGCCCTCTCCCAAAAGAAATTCTCCTGCTGTCCTGCACACTCACCAGCAGTGGGAAGCAGAGAGCTGTTGCAGCTGTGAGCCAAGAGCCTACATAGGCCCTCTGTACCTCAAGCAAGTCAGCCCACCCGCCATGAGAACTCTCCACCATCTCAGGAACAAGCTTTCCCACTGGCACTCAAGCAGGGACCACATCCCCAGTTATAAACTGAGAAGCAGTATTTCATAAGAATAGTGTTAAACTACAAGGGACTGGTTACATAAATAATAGTTTACCTATATAAGATCATGCAACATTAGTAAAACACTAAGTTCTTACAATGATTTTTAAAAAGGTATTTATATTCGGCCCGGCGCAGTGGCTCACGCCCATAATCCCAGCTCTCTGGGAGGCCGAGGTGGGTGGATCGCAAGGTCAGGAATTCTAGACCAGCCTGACCAACATGGTGAAACTCCATCTCTACTAAAAATACAAAAATTAGCCAGGTGTGGTGACGTGCGCTGTAATCCCAGCTACTTTGGAGGCTGAGGCAGGAGAATCACTTGAACCCGGGAAGCGGAGGTTGCAATGAGCTGAGATCTCACCACTGCACTCCAGCCTGGGCAACAGGGTGAGACTCTGTCTCAACAACAACAAAAAAAGGATTTATATCATATAGTTAGGGAAAATATGGGGGCGGTGGAGGTCATTTAAAACAGAGTTAAAAGAAAGTTCACATAAGAATTATAAAATGTACTAAAATGTGGTGCTTGCACAAGGATAAATAGATCAACAAAACAAAACAAAAAGAGAATAGATTAAAAGTCTATAAACAGGCCTAAGTATATCTAGGAACTTGAAATATGATAAAGGGGCATTACAAATCATGAAGAAACAAATTCAATAAATGGTATTGGGACAATTAATTTAATATATGGGGAAAAATTAGATCCCTACCTCACTCTATTCACAAAATTAAACTCTACATAGATTTACAGTCCTAAATATGAAGAAAACTTTAAAACCATTAGAAAAAACAGGACACAAGAAATATATAAATGTATATATGTAAATACAATTCTAGTTATAGTCTAAAAACTCACACACATGCTCACAAAGGGATACGTGTGAAATTTTCAACACAGCATTATAAGTAACACAGCAAAAGAAAAAATGTTTTGACAGCACTCCAGATGTTCACTGGTAACAGAATACATAAATAATGTTGTGTAGTATTATATGAAAGAGTATTAAAAATAACACAAAGCAGTTAAAATGAATAAACTGTGTTTATATTTATTAACATCGCTACATCTCACTAATGGGCAAATGGCAAGTGTTACACAATAAATTTAAGCATAAGCAAAAGAATATTTATGTTGTTTTGGATAAATACATAATAGAACTATAAAAACACAGACTACATACATAGCAGATCTGTTATAGTGGCTGGAGTGGCTGGAGATCTGTTATAGTGAATGGAGGCAGAGGTAAAGGGAAGTAGGACTCAGAAGGGAATATTAGATCCCAGAACTTTGGGAGGCCGAGGTGGGCGGATCACGAGGTCAGGAGATGGAGACCCATCCTGGCTAACACGGTGGAAACCTTCGTCTCTATTAAAAAATACAAAAAACTAGCCAGGCGAGGTGGCGGGCCCGCCTGTAGTCCCATCTACTCGGAGGCTGAGGCAGGAAATGGCGTAAAACCCAGAAGGCGGACTTGCAGAGAGCCTGGATCCGCCACTGGCACTCCAGCCCTGGGCGACAGAGCAAGACTCTGTCTCAAAAAAAATCAAAAAAAAACTCAAAAAAAAAAAAAAAAAAAAAAAAAGAAGGGAATATTAGAGACTTCAACATTAACTATAATGGTTGAAAAAAAGTTTTTTAATCTGAAGAACTAAAATATTAACATTTGCTTTAGGTGGCCTTATGTGGAGTTTTATTACATAATCCTCTATACTATTCTATAATTTGCTATTATGATGTATAATGCATAAAAAAGGGCTTAAAGAAAACAAAACAGTAAGAACATTCTACTCTGGGTAATGAAAGCAAAGCTTTTTTTGGCTGCTGTTGTACTATTTTCAATTTTCATAACAGATATACATTAATTTTAAATTGAGCAAAATCACTTTGACCAGGAAAATATATACAGGTAGTGATTAGATTCCACATAGTTCTGGTTCACATAAATATCTAGTTTTTTTGTGTGTGTGTGACAGGGTTTCACTCTGTCACCCTGGCCAAAGGGCAAGTGGCATGAGCATGATCTCAGCTCACTGCAGCCTCTCCCCTCCAAGCTCAAGCAATCTCCCCAACTCAGCCTCCCAAGTAGCTGGGACGACAGGTACATGCCACCACACCCAGCTAATTTTTGTATTTTTTTGTAGAGATGGAGGTTTCACTATGTTGCCCACCCTGGTATCAAACTCCTGAGCCCAAGAAATCCACCAGCCTCGGCCTTCCAAATTGAAATATCTGATTTTTAAAGTTCTTGCAAACATGACATCTGTACTCTTGCTTCTCTGATAAAATATTCTTAAAGCTCTAAACAACTAAAATACAAACCCATTTTGGAGATCCTAAAATTTGGGGTAAAATATAAATGTCCCAATGGAGAAAACAAAACTTTCTTCTATAAACAATTCTAGTCTTTGAGAAAGGAAAAGGCAAGGGGTTCCACAGCTTTAGTCACAATCTATAATTGTACAGAAGTACACAGACTGCGTAAGAAACAAGGCTAGGAGCAGTGGCTCACACCAGAAACAAGGCTAGGAGCAGTGGCTCACACCAGTAATCTCAGCACTTTGGGACGTCAAGGCAAGAGGACTGCTTGAAGCCAGGAGGAGTTCAAGACCAGCCCGGGCAACAACACAGTAAGGCCCTGTCTTTATTTTTAAAAAATAGATTAAATTTTTTAAAAAAGAAAGCATAAAAAACAAATCTGATGTGCATTCCTCTATGAGTTCTTATATTATCAAAATAAATATTTTATGAAAAGCATTTCAAATTGGCATTGTAATGAGAAAGTTAAACACCTAAATTGTATTCCGTTTCATTAGAAAACAATATTGAAATTTTTGTTATATGTAATGAATACTGGTCAAATAACCTCACTAAAGCTCAGTTTTCTCATCTGTAAAATGAGCATCCTACCATGCCTATCACAAGGGGTAACAGGAAATCAAATACAGTAAGTAACTTCAATCAGCAAAAAACTCACAGGTCCACATTTTTGGAGTACAGAGAAAGCAGTAAGTGCCAGGTCCTATGCCTGGCCATGGCTGCCATTAGTGGTAAAATTAAACTGAATATAGGAAGCTTCATTTGATCACCAAAAGAAAAAAGTAAATAGATTTAAAAGATAACAACTATAGGCCGGGTGCGGTGGCTCAAGCCTGTAATCCCAGCACTTTGGGAGGCCGAGATGGGCGGATCACGGGGTCAGGAGATGGAGACCATCCTGGCTAACACGGTGAAACCCCGTCTCTACTAAAAAATACAGAAAACTAGCCGGGCGAGGTGGCGGGCACCTGTAGTCCCAGCTACTCGGGAGGCTGAGGCAGTTGAATGGCGTAAACCCGGGAGGCGGAGCTTGCAGTGAGCTGAGATCTGGCCACTGCACTCCAGCCTGGGCGACAGAGCGAAACTCCGTCTCAAAAAAAAAAAAAAAAAAGATAGCAACTATAATGTAATAAAATTATGTAAGAAAATAGCTCCTCTGGCCGGGCGTGGTGGCTCACGCCTGTAATCCCAGCACTTTGGAAGGCTGAGCCGGGCGGATCACAAGGTCAGAAGTTTGAGACCAGCCTGGCCAACACGGTGAAACCCCATCTCTACTAAAAATACAAAAATTAGCTGGGTGTGGTGGCACATGCCTGTAATCCCGGCTACTAGGGAGGCTGAGGCACGAGAATCACTTGAACCCAGGAGGCAGAAGTTGCAGTGAGCTGAGATCGTGCCACTGCACTCCAGCCTGGCAAAAGAGCAAGACTCCATCTCCAAATACAGAAAGAAAGGAAAACAAAAAAAAAACAGCCCCTCTTTCTAATGAACAGACACAAAAAACTCTCAATGCAGAGACGAGTGTTATCAGAACCCAGTTAACCAAGCAACCAAGCCAAATAAACCTAGCAGTCAGGAAGGCTAAGAGCCCAAAAGCTCCCGGTCTACAGTATTGCCACAATGGCTTTAAAATTAAACAAGTAACAGAAGGATAAATACCCACAAAATTTCAAACCATGTCTTACCAAGGTGATGTCTCGGGAAGCTGCAGCAGCACTCATATGCAAACTAGGCTGCCTCACAGAACTGCTGCAATCCAGGGCTCTAGCGAATGTCCCAACAGCACTGAATAAACCACAAACACAATAAGGAAGAATAAAGTATCTAGATTTTTTTTTCTTTTAATGTTTTAAAAAACACATTTGGATCATGAATAAAAAACCGTAAAAGAAAAGGCAAAAACAAGTTTCTGAATGTTTGAGATTCAAACATCAAATAAAAAGAATTTTCACTCTCTAAGATATTATAATTGACAAGCCAATTTACTATAAACAGGTCATTATCATGAAATCAAGAAAAAATAGCCTGTGCAGGGGGGAAAAGAAGGAAAGGGAAGCTCTATTATAAAATATCATGGAGTAAAACATTTGGTATTCAAATTGGTTCAAAAAATAAAAAGCTGCAGAGTTTGACTATTACAGCAAAGCAAGTTTTGACCATTTTTTAGCCCAAATTGTGAAACTCAGTAACATTTTTTCCCCCAATATATCATTAACTGTAGCAACCCTTTCCTGTGAGGGTTCAACATGAAACATATTTCTACTAATAACTCATTTAAAAAGAAAATACCATAATGCTGATTTTAATGATTTAGAAGTCCTTCCAATATGTAAGAAACCTTAACTTTAAGACATACAGCATAAAATGAAGACTCACTGCTTTTCCTGCCTGTGTTTTCAACATGTTTGCTATGGAAGAGATTTTTTATTTTTATTATTTTTATTTTTTGAGACAGGGTCTCACTCTGTCACCCAGGCTAGAGTACAGTAGTGTGATCATAGTTCACTGTAGCCTCAACTTCCTGGGCTCAAACAATCTTCCCACCTCAGCCTCCCAAGTAGCTGGAACTACAAGCATGCACCACCATGCCCAACTTTTTTTTTTTCTTTTTTTTTTTTTTTGGCTAATTAAAAAAAAAAATTTTGTAGTCAAGGCCTCCCTGTATTGGCCAGGCTGGTCTCAAACTCCTGGGCTCAAGTGATCCTCCTGCCTTGGCCTCCCAAAGTTTTGGGATTACAGGCATGAGGCATTGTGGTTGACCCCAAGGAAGAAATTTTATAAGTATTTTAACTAAAACACAACATTCATGTTGAAAAGTACACAATGTACAGATAGTTACTGTAAAGTGAACACATGCATGCCACCAACATACAGTTCAAGAAAGAACATGACCACAACCCAGAGACTCCTCAAGCTCCTTTCCACAGGGAACCACCACCCTGGATTATAGCACCACAGATTAGTTTTGCTCAAATAGAATCAGACAGCTGGACTTTATGTCCAGCTTCTTTCGATTAAAATTACGTTTGTGGATTCATCCATGTTGTTAGCTACAGCTGTATTCACTCATTTTCCCTGCTATGCAACATTCTGTTGTATGATGTCTCATCCCCACCTCCACTCTACTGCTGACAGACATTCTGTGTTGTTTCCAGTTTGGGGTTACTATGAATAGCGCCATAAATCCATTTGTATACATGATCTTTTGGTGCAAAGGTGTATGCATTTCTGCTGCATAGATATTTAGGAGTGAAGGCCGGGCGCGGTGGCTCAAGCCTGTAATCCCAGCACTTTGGGAGGCTGAGATGGGCGGATCACGAGGTCAGGAGATCGAGACCATCCTAGCTAACACGGTGAAACCCTGTCTCTACTAAAACTACAAAAAACTAGCCGGGCGAGGTGGCAGGCGCCTGTAGTCCCAGCTACTTGGGAGGCTGAGGCAGGAAAATGGCGTAAACCCGGGAGGCGGAGCTTGCAGTGAGCTGAGATCCGGCCACTGCACTCCAGCCTGGGCAACAGAGCGAGACTCCATCTCCAAAGAAAAAAAAGAAAAAAAAAAAGAAAAGGGAAGGAAGGAAGCAAGCCAGCCAGGCAGCCAGGCTGAAAGCTCTCAAGGGAAAGCGCTATGCTTAGCAACAGACCCTACTCACACATGGATGCAGTGAGTGAATTACAGGTGCACATTCTTATTGATACCTGAATAATCCATGTCCAGAGTAAAGCCATGTCAAGTAAAAAGGATGACTCTTTTCATTAAGGATATGGGACTTCAGGTATTTTCTTCAGGTATAAAGAATTTCTTTATACTTTTCTGTTTTCTTAATCAGTAAAAATTAATACAACTATTTTCACTTAAAACAGAAACTAATAAATTTAGGAAGCAGTATAATTAAGCTTTCTTACATAACTAAAAAATAATACAATCAGTGGGGGGAAAGCAGAATACAAAGAAATAAAAATACATATACCTATAAATTCTTTTATATAAAGAAATTTCTTGACTCGATAATGTCATACTCGTACTCACCGTGCTACAACTAAAAACTGGTCAATCTGTCGATCCGTAAGTGGGCTATTTGGATCCCAAACTTTAACTTCCAATTTTGACTGTTCCCTCTCATCTGATTCTCCTGTCCAAAAATAAATAAAATGGAGTCTTGTTACTGACAAGGTGCACTTTCTCATACTACTGATGACAACGATCACCATAGCATTAGAAATGTTTACATGTAAGGTAAGTCCCAGTAGTTTTGGCACATTCTTTCAGACACAGATGCACAACACCTCATTAAAGTGAACACTGATGATAATATCACCAAACTAACCGAATGGTATCTTCATTTAGTCCTTAACGTCTGTTTCTGGAGTACCTGTATGTGAGAGGTAGTAAGCACCATGCTAAGAGACATAAAGATGAAAAAGCAACAGGCTGGGTGCGGTGGCTCGCACCTGTAATCTCGGCTCTTTGGGAGGCCGAGGCGGCCAGATCACTTGAGGCCAGAAGTTTGAAACAAGCCTGGTCAACATGGAGAAATCCTGTATCTACTAAAAATACAAAAACTAGCTGGGAGTGGTAGCAGGTGCCTGTAATCCCAGCTACTCTGGAGGTTGAGGCACGAGAATAGCTTGAACCCAGAAGGTAGAGGTTGCAGTGAGCTGAGATTGTGCCACTGTACTCCAGCCTGGGCAACAGAGTAAGACTCTGTCTCAAAAAAAAAAAAAAGGAAAAAAGAAAGAAAGCAAGAATCACTTCCACAAGATGCTTAAACTATGCATAAATACCTATGATATAAACCAAATAAATAGCATAAGAGACACATATTAATAGTTATAGCATAAGAATCTGAAGAATAGAGAAATCATTTCAAGCTAGGTAAGAAACAATGTCGTGAAGGAGATGGCATTTCTCCTAAGAACTAAAGGGTATGAATGCACCAGCAGGGGAAGATTTTTAAAAAAAGAAATGAGAACATGAACAAAGTCATGGGGCATTAAAATGTCACAGAAAAGTAGCTCATAACGTCTGGAGTACTTTATGGAATGAGAGAAGATAGCTAAGAGAAGTGGGTTATGAACACATTACTGGAGATCCTACATAGATGTTTTTTGAAGAGATTTTATATTAGAAGCCCTTGATTTTTCTGGTAAGGGAGTGATAAGAGCAGAACCAAACTTCAACTTTCAAAGCATAATTTCCTCTGCAGAGATACCTGATAAAGACAGAGAGACATATCAGCCTCCTTTAAGAGTTCCCTCACAAGTAGTGAGGGGTTTTGGTTATGAGACTGGTAATAGAGCACAAAGAGAGGAGATTTGGGAATGTCAGTGACAGACTGGATGTAGAGTGTAGATTTCAAGTTTTGTGAGCTGTACTCATAGCATTGGCATTAGCAGAAAGAAGGAGGCTGGGCATGGTGTCTCACACCTATAATCCCAGCACTTTGGGAAGCTGGGGAGGGAGGATTACTTGAGCCCAAAAGTTCAAGACCAACCTTGGCAACACAGTGAGACCCCATCTCTACAAAAAATAAATAAAATTAGCCACGCGTCGTGGCACACGCCTGTAGTCCTAGCTACTCAAGAAGCTGAGGTGGAAAGGCTGCTTCAGCCCAGGAGGTCAAAGCTGTAGTAAGCCATAATCACACCACTGCATTCCAGCCTGGGTGTCTCAAAACAAAACAAAACAAAACAAAAAAAGATACACAAACAGGAGGTTAGCACCAAGAGAAGACTGACAATAATGCCGAATGCTTTGCTTTAGAATGTCTCACAGATAACTATTGAACAAGAGTCAATGTTAGGACAAATGATTGTAATGAAAAGTAGACTTGGGAGCCGATGGAATTTTTATTTATAGCTATGGATTCTTACTAGAATAAGAGCACTTTAATGATAGCGACTGCTTTTGGCTTTGTTTTGCTTTTTATCACTGCATCTATAACATTAGGGCTTGTAGCGGCTAACATAATAACTCTGAAGCCGAACATTCCCCAGTGACTGACAAACCCAGGCTATGGGCTACCTAGTATAGGAGCAAGCAGTTATCAATGCAAAGGACAGGACAGAAGCAGGCGTTCCATCTGCAGCCTCTTAAGTCAGGCCACTGCTGTTAGGTTGAAGACCTGCCCATTTGTCTCTGGTTAAAAGGCAGGTAACCAGAGAGCCAACTGCCAACCCCAATATAAAATGACATAAACAGAGCAGAGCAGAGCTAGTACTAGGTCAAAAACATCTAAGGTTTGAAAGGACTTCATTCTTTGTTTTGTTTACAATTCTTAGCATGCTAAGACAAGACACTCAACATTAGGTTCATTTTCAAAGACCAGTTAAAAATCAAAAAGTTGCAAGCCACATGAAACTTGAGAATGGAGAATGACACAATTAACCTGCCCATGTCTTTTTAAAAATAATTTAAATAAGGATAAATAGTAGTGGTAAAACATTTGAAATCTACATCTTAAATAATGTTGCTATTCAGTTTTAAGCCCCTTCTGTTGTATACTCCCGAACGTAAGACTAAAATTGATGTTTATTTTTCAAATTCAAGTCAGTCAAATTGATAAATTTTAATTCCACCCATACAGTCTGCAGCATACAGCAAAAGACTTAGAATAATTCTAAATAAATTCACTGTAAACAATAAAACTCTCTTGAAAGCATTTATACTAACACCAAAACATAGAACCATGGGCTGAGAAGAAAATAGCAAGAAGAACAAAAAATAAATACAGAAATTCTCTATATCAAACAATCATTTCAAACTAAGAGGAGATTCCCATTTTGAATAGACCAAATAATTACATTCATATCAGTTTGATCACTTCTTCACATGGAAAAAACTTTTTAAAAGCTCTTGAATGAACTTATTTAGAATTTCATAATTAAAATTTTTTCAGCTACGCTAGCAGCAACCTTTGGAATGGCCCTGGTTACAATGGAATGAGCCAAAAACTGAACCAAGATTAATTTCATGTTAATGTTCATTCCAGTCTTTATAATAATCGCCCCTGGCCGGGCGCGGTGGCTCAAGCCTGTAATCCCAGCACTTTGGGAGGCCGAGACGGGCGGATCACGAGGTCAGGAGATCGAGACCATCCTGGCTAACACGGTGAAACCCCGTCTCTACTAAAAAATACAAAAAACTAGCCGGGCGAGGTGGCGGGCGCCTGTAGTCCCAGCTACTCGGGAGGCTGAGGCAGGAGAATGATGTCAACCCGGGAGGCAGAGCTTGCAGTGAGCTGAGATCCGGCCACTGCACTCCAGCCTGGGCGACAGAGCGAGACTCCGTCTCAAAAAAAAAAAAATAATCGCCCCTTTCTCCTCCACGTATGATAATCTGGGCAATTCCAATCTGCTCACGTGTCATATCATCAAAAAACACAGACCATGACGATCTCCCCTAACCTCCAAATTCCTACAACTGTATTTCCCAACTAAATGTGTGATTGTATACAGCTTCCTATTTTTGCTTCATTTAATTTTGAAGAAATGTAGACCCAGCAACTATTTTAAATGTTAGCCCTAACCTTCCAGTTATATTTTTAAATCTCTAGAAAATACTGACAAAGTACTTCTTAAGAATTTTGAGGCCGGGCGCGGTGGCTCACACCTGTAATCCCAGCACTTTGGGAGGCCGAGGTGGGCGGATCACAAGGTCAGGAGATCGAGACCATCCTGGCTAACACGGTGAAACCCCGTCTCTACTACAAAATACAAAAAACTAGCCGGGCGAGGTGGCGGGTGCCTGTAGTCCCAGCTACTCCGGAGGCTAAGGCAGGAGAATGGCAAAACCCAGGAGGCGGAGCTTGCAGTGAGCAGAGATCGCGCCACTGCACTCCAGCCTGTGCCACAGAGCAAGACTCTGTCTCAAAAAAAAGAATTTTGAGCACAGAGTGCTGTTCAAATACTCTGAAGAACTAAGGATTCCGAAAGGTCCTTTCCTAGGCAATTTGAAACATTCTTTGTTCCAAATACAATACGTTTTCTTTGCACCAGCCATCAGAGTACTATGCTTTTTATATGTAATTCAGAAACACTCAAGGATGTCTTTTATCACCATTTTTGCTCAGTCTTGTTCTGAAAGTTCTGGGCAACATATTAAGTTATGAATCAAAAGAATAATAAGTTACTATAACTTTTAAAATTACAACTTTTAAAATCATATTGACAATAAATTATATTGTCAAAACATTCATTTTGACAATAAAAATATAAAACACTGGGAAATAAAATTGGAGATTTTATATAAAGAAATTTCAAAATTTTCAAAAGAAGATGAGATGATTGAGTAAATAAAAAAGCAAGGCTAGGGTGCAGTGGCTCACATCTGTAATCCCAGCACTTTGGGAGGCCAAGGTAGGAGGATCATTTGAGGCCAGGAGTTTAAGAGCAGACTGGTCAATATAGGGAGTCCCAGTTTCTACTTCTAAAATAAAAATCAAGAAGTGAGGTGAAAACAGAATATTTCAACTCAAAATATACTTCTTCGGCATATTTCTAGATGGCTATTCTGAGATCAATAAACACAACAAGAGCAGCCAGCCCTGAAAGGCTGTCTTTTATCGGGGGGGAGATCTGCATACGTAGAGGAAATACATTAGTGAAGTAAACCGCAAATGCAAACAGGATTTCTCTGAGGCCCCTTTAAATGAATCTAAGACAGACTAACTTACAGGAAAAAGACACCAAAGGTCTGACAAAGACACTTCGCCCCAAGCTACACCTTTCTGAGGGCAGCTTGGAGATTACCTCGGAGGTTCATCCACATAACAAGACAGCCTTTGCTAGCCCTGCTCTCCCGTAACCTGTGTCACTACCTCCCCTCACTCTATTCTTTTTTTTTTTCTTTCTTTTTTTTCTTGTTGCCCACACTGGAGTGCAATGCCGCGATCTCGGCTCACTGCAACCTCCACCTCCCGGGTTCAAGCCATTCTCCTGCCTCAGTCTCCCGAAGTAGCTGGGATTACAGGTGCCCACCACCACGACCAGCTAAATTTTTTGTATTTTTAGTTGAGACGGGGTTTCACCATGTTGGCCAGGCTGGTCTTGAACTCCTGACCTCAGGTGATCCACCTGCCTTGACCTCCCAAAGTGCTGGGATTACAGAAGTGAGCCACTGCACCCCGGCCTTTTTTTTTTTTTTTTTTTTTGAGACAAGGTCTCGCTCTGTCACCCAGGCTGGAGTGCAGTGGCGCACAATCACAGCTCACTGCAGCCTCCACTCCCTGGGCTTATGGGATTCTCCAGCCTCAGCCTTCTGAAGTAGCTGGGACTACAGGCGCGCACCACCACGCCCAGCTAATTTTTTGTACTTTTAGTAGAGATGGGGTTTCACCATGTTGGTCAGGCTAGTCTCAAATTCCTGACCTCAAGTGATCCGCCAGCTTCAGCCTTCCAATTCCAAAGTGCTGGGATTACAAGCTATTCTTTTGGTAACCTCAGGATGGTGGTATTAAAAACTTACATCATCTGGCTCTTCTTTGAGTCTCATAGTGTTTATATTTAAATGTTATGATAGAAGAGTCAAAAAGTTAAAAAAAAAAATAAAGTTGCAGTAAGCTAAAGTTAATTTATTACTGAAGATAATTTTTAAATAAAATTAGTATAGCCTAAGTGTAGATTGTTTATAAAGTCTACAGTAATGTCCTAGTCCTTCACATCCACGTACCACTCACTCACTGACTTACCCAAAGCCATTTCCACTGCTGCAAGCTCCATTCACGGGAAGTACCCTACACAGTGGGTGCACCACTTATTACCTTTTTACTGTATTTTTACAATGCCTTTTCTATACTTAGCTATATTTAGACACATAATACTTACTATTGTGTAATAATTCCCTACAGTATTCAGTACAGTAACATGCTGTACAGGTTTGTAGCCTGGGAGTAATAGGCTACACCATATAGCCTGGGTGTTTAGTAAGCTGTACAAATCTAGGTTTGTGGAAGTGCACTCTATGATGTTGGCACAGCAATGAAATTGCCTAATGACACATTTATCAGAATGTATTGCTGTCATTAGGTGATGCATGGCCATAGAATAATTTAGTTTTGGAAGTAGATATAAAATGTTTTGAATATCTACAAATGAAATAGTTCTAAAATAAGGGAAAGGATTAACTCATCTGGATAAGATTATAATATATGGCAACAGTAATCAAAATAATACATTATGTACTACCATAAAAACAAACACAATCAAATGTACAGAAATAGACCAGACCATATAATCATTTATATTTGAAAATTTACGTAGTATTGGCCGGGCGCAGTGGCTCAAGCCTGTAATCCCAGCACTTTGGGAGGCCAAGACGGGCAGATCACAAGGTCAGGAGATCGAGACCATCCTGGCTAACACGGTGAAACCCCGTCTCTACTACAAAATACAAAAAACTAGCCGGGCGAGGTGGCGGGCGCCTGTAGTCCCAGCTACTCCGGAGGCTGAGGCAGGAGAATGGCGTAAACCCGGGAGGTGGAGCTTGCAGTGAGCTGAGATCCCGCCACTGCACTCTAGCCTGGGTGACAGAGTGAGACTCCGTCTCAAAAAAAAAAAAAAATTACGTAGTATTATAATTATGTAAATATTAACTAACATTTATTGAATGGTTACTATGTCCCTATAAATTTTTCATACCTGGCCTCTCCCCACTAGGTGCCCCTTCCTACCTCCATCCCCTCTACCAGACTTGACAACTAAAATGTCTACATATTGTCTAATTCTCCTGAGGACAAAATTGCCCTATGCTGAAAATTGCTGTTTTATATGATGGCAATCAACACCTGCTTAAACAATTCTTACAGGTCAGTATTTCTAAGTTGACGACTATCCACTACATTGTTAAGACGTTCATATTCTGCAAAACTACCAATTGAAGGTAATAGTGTTTATGAAAAAATAGGATAAAACTCTCAAAACCTAAGAAAGCTAGTAACCAGAGCATTCCAAAAAAACTAACAATCATAATAAAACAATTAAATCTCTATTGCCATTTGCACCAAGCATAAAGGTCCACTGATCTTTTATCTCCTTAAACCCTGGATTCATGCTTCTTCCACTGAGCTGTAGGTCCATTTTATAGCTTCAAATAAATTAAAATCGAATCTAGAATGCAATTTTTCCCCCAAACACTGGAGGAAATATCTTTAGTCTCTTTATCTGTAACTCAAAGCTTCCCCATATAGTTTTAACATAGTGGAAAGTGCCTCAGATTTTCAGGCCACAAAAATCAGCCACTGCTTAAATCAAAGGAAGGCACTTTTGTAAAAACTTCCACTTGCTCTTTCTTAAACTCTCCTTATCTGTGAGAATACTTGTTTCCCTTATTGCTGGGGAAAGTCACATATGAACTGACACAATTTTTACTCTATACTAACATTTTCCTATTTGCCAACAGAATATGAGTTAATACAAGTTTTAAGTGCATACAATGTAACAAAAGATACACTAATTTAATTATTTAATACTCAAGTATGACTGGTGATAACAGGTTTTTGTTTTTTTTTTTTGGAGAGGGAGTCTCTCTCTGTCACCCATGCTGGAGTGCAGTGGCGTGATATCAGCTCACTGCAACCTCTGCCTCCTGGGTTCAAGTAATTCTCCTGCCTCAGCCTACCAAGTAGCTGAGATTACAGGCACCCGCCACCACACTCGGCTAAATTTTGTATTTTTTAGTAGAGATGGGGTTTCACCAAGGTTGGTCAAACTGGTCTCAAACTCCTGACCTCAAATGATCTGCCCGCCTCAGCCTCCCAAAGTGCTGGGATTACAGGCATGAGCCACCGCACCCGGCAGATAACAGCTATTAAATGAGTATTACTAGAGGCTGGGGGAGAGGACTGTAACAGCTGGGCATGTGCTAACTGCATGACAAGAATTACCTCATTTGCTCATCGCAACGATAGAATGTACCACCTACGCTATCATTCCCTGTTTAAAGGGAAATGGGAACTTGGAGGGGTTAATCATTTCCCCAAGGTTACTCAACTAAAACACAGTATAGTCAGGATTTACCCAAACTTGTGAACCTAGAGTCATTTTTGTTTAATAATTTAATGTTGTTATAACATACTTTAACAGTTGAAATTTAAATTTAATATGTAAAACAAATTTTTTCTTAAAACTCCAATGTTATAATACATTTAAATGACTCAAAACTTCTCATCTCTTTTATGGAAAATTTTCTAGGTGATTTATTCAAACTCAGTGAAAGATGTAAAATCTAAAAGATGTCTTTACTTACATTTGTAAACTACATACTCTTCTTTTCAGATCTCTAGAGTTTGTTAGGTGATGGGTAGCCATAAATGAATTTAAAAATCGAAAAGCCACAGAAAGATTTATTACCTAGTAAGGCAAATGCCACAACAATCTCTTAGTATCCATCAAGACATGTTCACAAAGAAAGCAAGCCTGTAACATATCCTGGCAGAGTGCTGCTGCTGCCACCTACCCAAGATATTAATTCCAGTTCTACATTCCATGCCAATGCAAATTAGAATCTGGCCACTGGTGGAAATGTACCCACTCAGGAGTACTAAAAGGGTTAGGAAGAATGGATTCCAGCAAATCTTAAACATCTGTTCTTGAATATGATATGTCCTACTATTTAACTTCCCTGCAATCAGGTACTAGCTACATATGGAAGTTTCTGTGATAGCAATGACCATTTCAAGTGTGGTTAATTACTGGTATACCTGTTGGTATCCCCACTCCTTCTCCCCCAAAAATATAGTCATTAGAAAAAAGAAGGGTGGCCAGGCGCAGAGGCTCATGCCTGTAATCCCAGCACCTTGGGAGGCTGAGGCAGGTGAATCACCTGAGGTCAGGAGTTCGAGACCAGCCTGGCCAACATGAAGAAACCCTGTCTCTGCTAAAAATACAAAAATTAGCTGGGTGTGCGGTGGCGGGAACCAGTAATCCCAGCTACTCAGGAGGCTGACGCAGGAGAATCGCTTGAACCTGAGAGGCAGAGGTTGCAGTGAGCCAAGATCACGCCACTGCACTCCAGCCTGGGCAACAAGAGCAAAACTCCATTTCAAAAAAAGAAGGGTTCTTTAAACCTTGCATCTACTCAGTTGCCTGATTACAAGTGAAAAGAAACATTCTGGATATGCTTTAATGCTTCAGGCTGAAATAAGAGTCCAAAATGGCTTCTACATTTATGATAAAAAATACGGTATTTTTCAATAAAATCTATAAATCTGTTGTTTTTGTTAGAGATGAATACTTAACAAAGAAAACTACCAAGTTATAAAATGTAAAAACAAATACCCAGAAGTAGCCTTGAAGAAAGGGAAAGGCATTCCTTGTTTCTGGTTAAAACATTCCAAGATTGCTGGCAGTGGGGGGCAAGGTGGGAGGCATGTGGGGTGGGGGGATGGCTCACACCTGTAATCCCAGCACTTTGGGTGGCCAAGGTGGACAGATGGCTTGAAGTCAGGAGTTCAAGACCAGCCTGGCCAACATGGCAAAACCCCATCTCTACTAAAAATACAAAAAAAGTCGGGCGTGGTGCCACATGCCTGTAATCCCAGCTACTCGAGAGGTTGAGGCACAAGAATCGTTTGAACCCAGGAGGCGGAAGCTGCAGTGAGCCAAGATTGTGCCACTGTACTTCAGCCTAGGCGACAGAGTGAGACTCTGTCTCAAAAAAAGTTTTTCTCTGTAGCATGTGATGCTCGATAGGATTTTACCTACAGTAGACTTCCTTCTTTTGAGTCTCGATCTGTCGCCCAGGCTGGAGTGCAGTGGCATGATCTGGCTCACTGCAACCTCCGCCTCCCGAGTTCCACGTCATTCTCCTGCCTCAGCCTCCTGAGTAGCTGGACTACAAGCGCCCACCACCACGCCCAGCTAACTTTTTGTACTTTTAGTAGAGACAGGGTTTCACCATGTTAGCCAAGATGGTCTCGATCTCCTGACCTCATGATTCGCCCACCTCCGCCTCCCAAAGTGCTGGGATTACAGGCGTGAGCCACAGCGCCCGGCCAGTAGACTTCTTTCAAAAACAGGGACAACCCTCTCAAACCCTGCCACTGCTTTGCCAACTAAGTTTATATAATATTCCAAATCCTTCATTGCCATCTCAACAGTGTTCACAGCATCTTCACCAGGAGTAGATCCCATCTCAAGAATCCACTTTCTTTGCTCATCCATAAGAATCAACTACTCACCCATCCAAGTTTTACCATGAGATTGCAGCAATTCAGTCAGTCATATCTTCAGGGCCCACTCTCACTGTAGTTTTCTTGTATATTATATCCACCATATTTGCAGTTACTTCTGCCACTGAAGTTATAAACCCTTCAAAGTTATCCACGACTGTTGGAATCAACTTCTTCTAAACTCCTATTAATGTTCATATTTTGACCTCCTCCTATCAATTACAATTGTTACTGGCATCTAGAATTGAGAATCCTTTCCAGAAGGTTTTCGATTGACTACTCAGATCCATCAGAGGAATCATTATCTATGGGAAGTATAGCCTTAGGTGATGTTATTTCTTAATAATAAAATGTGAAAGTCAAAATGTCTCCTTGATCCATAGGTTCCAGAATGGATGTTGTGTCAGCAGTCATGCAAACAATATGCACCTCCTTGTACATCCCCATCAGAGCTCTTGGATGATGAGGAGCATTATCAATGAGCAGTTTTTGAAAGGAATCCTTTTTCCTAAGCAGTAGGTCTCAACCGCGAGCTTAAAATATTCAGTAAACCATGCTGTAAACAGAGGTGATGTCATTTAGGCTTTGTTGTTCTTTTTACAGAGCACAGGTAGAGCAGATTTAGCATAATGCTTGAGGGGTCTGGGATTTTTGGAACGGTAAATGAGGACTGGCTTCAACTTACCAGCTGCATTTGTCACTAATGAGAGAGTCAGCCTGTCCCTTGAAGCTTGTAGCTATGAAAGTCCTCGATGGCATCTTCTTCCAATAGAAAGCTGTCTTGCCTACATTGAAAATCTGTTGTTTAGTGTAGCAGCCTTCGTCAGTAATCTTAGCTAGACTTGGATAACTTGCTGCAGCTTCTACATCAGTACTTGCTGCTTTACTTGCAGTTTTCTGTTATGGTGAAGAATTTTTTCCAGCTTCCTCATCTCTCAGTCTTCACAAAATTGAAGAGAGTTAGGGCCCTGCTCTGGATGAGGCTTTGGCTTAAAGGAATGTTGTTGTTGGTTTGATCTTCTATCTAGGCCACTAAGACTTTCTCCATGGTATCAGCAGTAAAGCAGTAAGGCTATTGTTTTCTTTTTTAGACAAAGTCTCACTCTGTTGCCCAAGCTGAAGTGCAGTGGTACAATCTCGGCTCACTCCAACCTCTGCCTCCCAGGTTCAAGGGATTCTCCTGCCTCAGCCTCCCGAGTAGTTGGGAATACAGGCACACACCATCACACTTGGCTAGTTTTTGTATTTTTAGTAGAGATGGTGTTTCACCATGTTGGCCAGGCTGGTCTTGAACTCCTGGTCAAGTAATCCACGTGCTGCGGCATCCCAAAGTGCTGGGATTAAAGGTGCGAGCCACTGCGCCCAGCCTGTTTTGCTTTCTTATCATTTATGTGTTCACTGGTGTAGCTTTTTTTTTTTTTTTTTTTTTTTGAGAACAGAGTCTTGCTCTGTCACAGGCCCCTGGAGTGTGGAGTAGTCACTTTTAATTTTCCTTCAAGAACTTTTCCTTTGCATTCACAACTTGACTAACAGGGGGAAGAGGACTGGCTTTTGGCCTGTCTTGGCTTCTGACATGCCTTCCTCACTAGCTTCATTTCTTGCTTTTGATTTAAAATGAGGGACACGCTACTCTTCCTTTCACTTGAAAACTTACAGGCCACTGCAGGGTTGTTAACTGGCTTAAGTTCAATATTGCTGTGACTCATAAAATAGGGAGACCCCAGGAGAGAGAAAGAGGCAGGGAAGAGACAGTTGGTGGAGCACTCAGAATACACAGCATTTATCAATTCAGTTTGTCCTCTCATATGGATACAGTTCATGGCCCCAAAACAATTACAACCGTTACATCAAAGATCACTGATCATAGATCACCGTAACAGATAATAATGAAAAGGTTTGAAATGTTGCAAGAATTACCAAAATTTGACACAGAGACACTGTCCTGTTGGAAAAATGGCACCAAAGGACTTGCTCAACAGGGTTGCCACAAACCTTCAATTTTTTAAAAAGCTAGATATATATGAACCATAGCAAAAACAAAGTACATTAAAATGAGCTAATTTTGTACTTCTAAAATTGGAAGTGCTGGCCAGGCCACACCTATAATAGCATCCCTTTTGAGAGGCCGAGGTGGGAGGATTGTTTGAGGCCAGGAGATCAAGACCAGCCTGGGCAACATAGAAAGGCCTCATCTCTATTTATTTATTCATTATTTTTTACAAAGAACAGCAAAATTGCAAGTGCTTATAACTTTTAGACTTTGCCCTGAACATTGCTTCTTCCACATGAGGACATGTATATTTGAGTTTCAAGATACATTTGTTTCACAGAACTGCAAACATGCAGAAAAACATACCTTCTAACAGCATTTCTGGAATGTCTGCCTGATATCTAGGTCCCACTCTGATTTCACCTTTGTCAGCTAATAGCGTTTTCAATGAGGGGTCATAGACCAATGAGTAGAAGAAGGTATCCTGAAAAATGTGACAAAATATGTAGGTATACTTAATTCCTTCTACTTTTTATAAAGCATTAAAATCAATGTCACTATAATGAACACATAAACCCCAGAGAGTATATAAAATTTCATTTTGGTGAATAAACTCATAAATCTTTAAGGAGAGCATGGTGTTACTGTCATCATGTAAAACAGTACAAAATTAAATCGAGCCAAAAGAAACAGCTTGAAACAAAGTAGATTATAAAGTTCTATTATTTGTTTTAGTCTAAAAGAAAACCATTCGCTCTCTAGAGTACAGTTTCAAAAGCTAGCAAAATTAAACCATAACTCCAAGGTAAGACACCTAAAGTCAAATCATCTTATAAACTTCTGAAGTCCACACCAAACAGAAGGGAAGACTTCACAGATACCAGGTACTCTTTTGTAATGTCCATCCCAATTTTTAGTCAAAAGATTAAAAGGTATAGATATCTCACATCAAACTATACGTGAGTTGAACTTGTGGGTGGTTTACTGTTATAATAATATCACTTTGTAACTATTTAATTAAACATGTATTAACTATAATTCTGCAGTTCTTTAAGTACTGAGGCATGCATATGTATTTATAGACAGATATATAAACATAGCTATATACACGCTCACCGGCAGCATACACACCAAAATTTCCGGTCCTCCCTTACAAAGCTCATATGTCCTTGTTTCTGAGCCTAATGGGCAAAATGACCTGGCACCAGTCCTTTGTTGAATTCCATATAACCACTAGAGATTATCTGAACCAGCAAAGTCCCGTCTTCTGCTTCCCACTATGATCCCAAAGATCATCTGCTGCCCAATTCTCTGTATCATATCCTGGAAGGACCTGTCCCTACTATCAGAAATTTACCAAGCCCCAGCCAAGGAAACTGCAAATAAAAGATAATCTGTCAGACAGTAAAAGTCTCTCCTGTGGGACCTCTTACATACTGTGATAAGGGGAAAGGGGAAAAAACAGTTATTCCATCCACTGAGAAATTCTGTGCTGTATTTTATTCATTGCTCACTGTCAGGAAAAAAGATTTAAACAAAAAAACTGTTTAGAAAAAAAGGGGGGGGGGATACCAATACGTGACAATTTATGCATATTGTTAAGGTGTTATCTAAGGAAAAGAAAAAATCTGCAGGAATAGATAAAACAACCAGCTTAGGCCAGGCGTGGTGGCTCATGCCTATAATTCCAGCACTTTGGCAGGCTGAGGCGGGCAGATCACCTAAGGTCAGGAGTTTGAGACTAGCCTGGCCAACGTGGTGAAACCCTGTCTCTACTAAAAATAGAAAAATTAGCTGGGCATGGTGGCAGGCACCTGTAATCCCAGCTACTTAGGAGGCAGAGGCAGGAGAATCGCTTGAACACAGGAGGCGGAGGTTGCAGAGAGCTGAGATTGCACCAATGCACTCCAGCCTGGGGGAGAAGAGTGAGACTTCGTCTCAAAAAACAACAACAACAACAACAACAAAAAAAACTTAACAAAGCTACAGGGGATGATCACTATGTAATCAGAAGTGTTTGATTTTTTGTTTTGCTTTAAAGACATGAGTAATAAATATTACTCAGTAACTGAAGTTATTGCCATTGGCTCACCATCAGATTTTTTTTTTCTATTTTTTTAATAGAGATGAGCACTCACTATGTTGCCCAGGCTGGTCTCAAACTCCTGGGCTCAAGCAATCCTCCTGCCTCAGCCTCCCAAAGTGCTGGGATCACAGACATGAGCCCCCACACGCAGCCACCATCAGATTTAAAAGCAGAGATACGCCGGGCGTGGTGGCTCACGCCTGTAAACCCAGCACTTTAGGAGGCTGAGGTGGGCAGATGACCTGAGGTTGGGAGTTCAAGATCACCCTGACCAACATGGAGAAACCCCATCTCTACTAAAAATACAAAATTAGCCAGGTTTGGTGGCACATGCCTGTAATCCCAGCTACTCGGGAGGCTCAGGCAGGAGAACGGCTTGAACCTGGGAGGCGGAGGTTGTGGTGAGCCAGAGATCACGCCATTGCACTCCGGCCTGGGCAACAAGAGCAAAACTCCCTCTCAAAAATAAATAAATAAATAAATAAAAGCATAGATACTTCAGGTCACTTGTTATCTGTAAAACCTATTAGCATGCTACTCCAATTAAAAACAAGAGCTTGCCATACTCTACAATATAATAAGATGAAATGACTATTTGGGTCATATAAGTTGCTTAAAATCCTTAGATTTGTATGTCCTGATATGGGAAAATATTCAAAATATGTTTGGTTTATAATAGAAGTTGTAAAAAAAAAAAGAAGAAACGGTTCCAGACAGTCCAATTTCAGGAACACAGAGTTAAAAGTAAAGGATGATAATTACAAAGTTATTCTTTGGGTTACCGTCTTCAACTATGCCAATCTCAATATTTTATTTTTAAGTGTTTATATATTTAGGGGGTAAAAGTACAGAGTTCTTATATGCATACATTGTGTCATGGTAAAGTCTGGGCTTTTACTGTACCCATCAATAGTGAACATTGTACCCAATAGGTAATTTTTCAATCCTCACCCTTCTCCAATGTCTATTTTTTACTTTTTTTAGACAAGGTCTCACTCTGTCACCCAGACTGGAGGTGCAGTAGCGCGATCTCAGCTCACCGCAACTTCCACATCCCAGGCTCAAGCAATTCTCTTGCCTCAGCCTTGTGAGTAGCTGGGATTACAGGAATGCGCCACTACCTCCTGACTAATTTTTGTATGTTTAGTAGAGACGGGGTTTTGCTGTGTTGGCCAGCCTGGTCTTGAACTCCTGACCTCAAATGATCCACCCGCCTCAGCCTCCCAAAGTGCTGGGATTCCAGGCATGTGCCACCACGCTCAGTTAATTTTTGTATGGCCCCGCTAATTTTTGTATTTTTAGTAGAGACAGGGTTTCACCATGTTGGTCAGGCTGGTCTCAAACTCCTGCTCTCATGATCTGCCCGCCTCGGCCTCCCAAAGTGCTGGGATTACATGTGTGAGCCTCTGCGTCGGGCCAAAAAAAAAATTTAATACAATGAAATGCATTGAATGTTTTGCCTTTTTCTTTCTGCTTCTGTGAAATAATGCTAATTTCTGGGCACTATCATTATCCATACTATAATCCATTCTGTTGGACAGACTAATGACAAGTCTATCATCTAAATTTTACAGAGGTAAGTTATAAAGTCTATAAGCCTTTTTTCTGCTTTGAATATGTATTTTCCTGTTAGTTTTCTTATTTCCTATTAGGTTTTCTAATGTATAATGGGTTCTGCATGATTGTATCAAACTTTTTCTGTTATATTTTCTTCATTTGAGATAAATGGGCAACAGTTGAGTTTAAGATTTAAAAAGAAAAAAGAAACAGGCCAGGCACAGTGGCTCATGCCTCTGATCACAGCACTTTGGGAGGCTGAGGAAGGTAGATCACCTGAGGCCAGGAGTTCAAGACCAGCCTAGCAAACATGGCAAAACTCCATCTCTACCAAAAACACAAAAATCAGCTGGGTATGACAGCAGGCACCTGTGATCCCAGCTACTCAGGAGGCTGAAGCATAAGAATTGCTTGAACCCGAGAGGCGGAGGTTGCAGTGGGCCAAGATCACATCACTGCATTCCAGACTGAGCGAGACTCTGTCTCCAAAATATAAAACATACACATATGTAATAAAGCTTTTGGGGGAGAGGGAAAAAATCAGAAAGATGAAATACTGAAGCATCACTGACACTAAAATATGTTTCCCACCATACAAATAACACTGCTTTAAATGTCACCTAAAACTATGCATACCATGAAATATTTTGGTTATAAGAATTTCCTCCTTTCAATGAAGCGTATGCTCTATCTCAACTTGTTAACTACATTTCTTGTTAAGGTTTAGTAAAAAAAAAAAAAATATATATA
>NW_016813718.1:1336517-1358003 GCF_001698545.2 Rhinopithecus bieti
AAAAAAAAAAAAAAAAAAAAAAAAAGAACCTAGAAATAATACACATTCATATCAGGATACAACTAATTCATCTTTATTGAGATGACTCTAAAAACTAGCTAAAATTTCAACACATGGAGCTTTCTATAGAGCAAGGGGCAAAATAAACATTGACAGATCCACGGACCTTGCGGTCTGACAGCACTTACGTTTGATCTGAGTTTGGAAACTAATGTCTATTTTTATAAGGCTTGTCTAGACTCTGAGAAAAATTGAGGCTATGTAGGTAGAGACATTTATTACAAGCACTTTCAAAATGATCCTAACCAGCCTAAAAAAATCAGTATAGCTAATACAAATCTGACAGGAGCATTTTGAAGATTATTCCAGTTACAAATACTGGTCAGGGCTCACAATGTTTCTTTAAAATGTCATAAGATCATTTGATTTTCTAAACAAAAATTAAGACATCTCCAAAAGCCAATATGCAAAAACAAAGATATCACATATATACTAAGTGAGACATTAGAAATTAGCAGGGCATAGTGGCACATGCCGATAATCCCAGCTACTCAGGGGGCTGAGGCAGGAGAATGGCTTAAACCCGAGAGGCAGAGGTTGCAGTGAGCCGAGATCATGCCATTGCACTCCAGCCCAGGTGACAGAGTAAGACTCCAACTCAAAAAAAAAAAAAAAAAGAAAGAAAGAAAAAAAAAGCTAGAAAAGCTTGCTGTTGGATCACCAGAGTGAAATACAATTCAAAGAAAAAAATTACCAAAAGCAAAATAAAATACTAAAAGTGAAAACACATTGGTCAAAATTTACAGTTTGCTAAACATTTTGCAATTATATACTCTTTAAATTTAAAAAAAAATCCCCTTATAAAATGTCTTTTCTGGTAATCACTGCAGGTTAGAAAGCTCTCTTTGAGAGCATCTCAAATCTCTAACATGGTTACTAGAAGTGTTTATAAAAGTTTTCTTTTTTTTCTAACATTTTATTCAAGTAGATTAGTGAAGAAAAAAAAATTAACATCACTTTAGCACACATAGCAACACTGAAAAGACAACAATTGGGCCTGGCTCCCACCTGTTATCTCCACATTTTGGGAGGCCGAGAATCACTTGAAGCCCAGGAGTTTGAGACCAGGCTGGAAAACACAGCAAGATCTCCACTCTACTAAAAATTTAAAAAATAAAATCAGCAGGGCATAGTCCCAGCTACTCGGGGTTGGGGGACTGCTTGAGCACAGGAGGTCTAGGGTGCAGTGAGCTGTATTTGCACCACCGAACTCCAGCCTGGCCAAAAGAGCAAGACCCCATCTCAAAAAAAAAAAAGAAAAGGCAACAATTACCTGATATGTTCTCATAACAGACGGAATTGCAACTAGGGAAACTGCTCTGCTGCCATTAGCACATCTACAACTGCCACAGAATATCTATGACCTGTGAATATGTGCTCACACATGCAATATGCTTAATAAATGGGGTTTCTAAAATAGTTTTGCTTACTTTTCCCCTCATTAACAGCTGACAAAGCAGTATTTCTAACATTTGATACTTAATCACCTAGAAAAAAATAACGCCCCCTTTAAAAAAAAGTAAGTTCTCCAAAGTCACTTTTGTTTGTTTTAATGGGGAGGAGTAAAACCTGCTCAATTTTAATAGGTACTTTTTTTTAAGGCTAGTCAAGTGAAACGGTGATAGTGGAGAATAAACAAATAAATCTGTAACTGGTTATAAACACTACTGCACTGGGCCTAGCCAATACCACTGTCTTTAATAGTCACTTGACTTTTAAGGGTTAACAGACACTGAAACTTCAAACAAACAATATAGCATACTTTAAAAGTCTCTTCCATATGGTCTGAAATAACAAAAGATTTTAAATTATAAAACCTTTATTTTCATAATTATATTAGGAAATAAGGAAACATGGGTTATAATGAAATATAAAATCTTTTTGAAAATGTAGTTTTATACAAAGATGAAAGGATAGTAAGTGATCTAAGTTTTAAATTTTCTTTAATATAGCTATATTGTACATCTCCCCAAATTAAAAATGAAAATCTAACATTTAAAATTTTCATGTACATATATTAACAGCTAACAAAGAGGTTGAGTCAGAATTATTTTATGAAGTAAATATGAATATGTAATTAACACATATATTACCATGCCAAGAGTTGTTGATAAAAGTGGTTTAAAAAGAGATTTAAAGCGTTAGTTTCCTTTATGCCAAACAAATCTTGGCTCATAGATAAAAACATGGTAAATTTTAAGCCAACCCCAACCTAAAGGAACTATTATCAAATTCTGTATACAGATACCACAGGCAATTTATACTGAGTCTCAAGCAATGAATATAATCATGTGTCATGTATGATATTTTAATCCTTAAATAATAAAGATACCCAAGCATGATATGAAGTATATCAAAGACTACAACACAAAGATCACTCCAGGCCCATATAATTACCCGTACTACTTTTCTACACAGAACCACAAAGGAGTACACAATTGCTATAAAGAAAATCTACTTTCCCACAGATCATTCAAAAGGGTTTTCAAAGTATAATCTGTTTCAGAGACTGCGCAGGGTGCTGGGACACAAAGACATGTGAATAAATAATTATGACAAAACAGTCACACGTTCAACATCAAGTGCTGATCAGCCTGGCATCTGCTAGTTGCTTAAGGGTATGTCCCATATAATCCTACAGACTGAAAAACATATGTAAAACTGTGCACACAGGTTATATATTTCTTTTATCTAAAGCTAGTACATATCTGTATAAACGAAAGAGGAGGGCCGGGCGCAGTAGCTCATGTCTGCAATCCCAGCACTTTGGAAGGTTGATGCGGGCGGGTCATGAGATCAGGAGTTCGAGACCAGCCTGGCCAACATGGTAAAACCTTGTCTCTACTAAAAACACAAAAATTAGCTGGGAGTGGTAGCACACGCCTGAGTCCCAGCTACTGGAGGCTTAGGCAGGAGAATCGCTTGAACCCGGGAGCCAGAGATTGCAGTGAGCCAAGATCGCACCACTGCACTCCAGCCTGGTGACAGGGCAAAACTCCATCTCAAAAAAAAAAAAAGGAAAGAAAGAGAAGGAAGTTTAAATTAGTGGTCATTTCCCCCGTCTGTAGACTTTCTTATTTTATTTTGTTTTGTTTTGAGAAAGGATCTAGCTCTGTCGCCCAGGCTGGAGTGCAGAGGCATAATCACAGCTACTACAGCCTCAACTTCCTGGACTCAATCAATCCTCCCACCTCAGCCTCCCCAGTAGCTGGGACTACAGGTGTGTGCCACCATGCAGAGCTAATTTTTTTTTATTCTTTGTAGAGACAGAGTTTTGCTATGTTGCCCAGGCTGCTCTCAAACTCCCTGGCTCAAGCAATCCTCCCACCTTGGCCTCCCAAAGGCTGGGATTAATGACATGAGCCACCACATCCGGCCCAAACTTTCTTTTACCTTGATACAACTGAAGCGGTGACTACCCACTTACAAAAGTGCAGATATCTTAGTGCCATACCAGACTTACTGAATTTCAATAGCTTGGGATGGGTCCAGGAATCTACATGATTAACAAACATCACCAGGTGGTCTTTAGCTCACTAAACTTAAAAAACCATTCCTGGTCGGGTGCCTTGGCTCACCCCTGTAATCCTAGCATTCTATGAGGCCGAGGCCGGCAGAATGCCTGAGCTCAGGTGTAGTTCAAGACCAGCCTGGGCAACATGGTGAAACTCCGTTTCTACCAAAATATAAAAAATTAGCTGGGTGTGGAGGTACAAGCCTGTAATCCCAGCTACTGAGGAGGCTGAGGCACAAGAATTGCTTGAACCTGGGAGGAGGAGGTGCAGTGAGCCAAAATCATGCCACTGCACTCAAGCCTGGGTGACAGAGTGAGGCTCTGTCTTGGAAAAAAAAATATTCCTATAGATGCAGACTTTGACATTAAACTTGCCTTGTTCAACAAACGGTATTATTGCTTCATTAAAGAAAGACATTTTTCTCATTGGCTTTACAAGTCTTACATTTGCCACAAACTCTAGATTCTTTTTTTTTTTTTTGAGACAGAGTCTCACTCTGTTGCCCAGGCTGGAGTACAAGTGGCATGATCTCACCCTCACTGCAACCTCCACCTCCTGGGTTCAAGCAATCCTCCTGACTCAGCCTCCCAAGTAGCTGGGATTACATACAGATGCCTGCCATCACACCCAGCTCATTTTTGTATTTTTAGTAAAGACGGGGTTTCACCATGTTGGCCAGGCTAGTCTCAAACTCCTGATTTCAGGTGATCCACCCGCCTCGGCCTCCCAAAGTGCTGGGATTACAGATGTGAGCCAACTTGCCCGGCCCAAACTACAGATTCTTAACATTTCTTCGTATAAAGAACCATGGCAAAATATTAGGTTCTGGGATTGGTAAAGCAGTGAGTAGACAGTTTTTACAGCACTTAATACAATGAACACAATGAACAACCAAATAAAAAAATAAAGATCAAAGATGCAAAATGGTTTCAGAAGATTAGATTTCTCAACAGCAACCGCATAAAACAGAATAGCACAGATTCAAAATTCTGAGGGAAGTGGTTTCCAAACCAGAATTCTATGTCTAAAATCATTGGCCAAGTGTGAAAAATATTTTTGGATATGAGAACAAAACTTTTACATTTTAGAAGACTTAATCAAAAGACAAAGGTAAAACATGATAAACTCCATGGAAAACAAAAGTTTATACAAGAAAGAATACATAATACTGACATGTTCATAAAACACGAAGATTGTTTACTAAGTTAAATAAAAGTTGTAATAATATTAAAAACAGAAGGCAAAGGGAATAGGGAAGAGAGAAGTAAGGTAAATTCCTAAAACTGAAAAATTAATAGTAGGAATATAAGAACAGTATAAATGCAGAAGCCACCATCGAGAGGAGTTGAAAATGACTACAGAGTGGGAACCAAGCAAATGACTGCCCTGGATATTATTAGACAGCCATATCCATATACTTTTAAAAAGTAACAAAATTTAAATTTAAAATGAAAGGGGGTGATATGGTTTGACTCTGTGTCCCCACCCAAATCTCATCTTGAATTGTGATCCCCATAATCCTCACGTGTCAAGGGAGGGACCCAGTGGGTGCTGATTTCCCCCATGCTGTTCATGATAGTGAGTTCTCAACATGATCTGATGGTTTTATACATGTTTGACAGTTCCTCCTTCTCCTCTCGCTTCTCTCTCTCTCTCGCCTGCCGCCAAGTAAGACATGCCTGCTTCCCCTTCCACCATGAATGTAAGTTGCCTGAGACTTCCACAGCCATGCAGAACTGGGAGTCAATTAAAATTCTTTTCCTTATAAATTACCCAGTCTCGGGCAGTTCTACAGCAGTGTTGAGAACAGACTAATAAAGAGAAAATCCTAATTAAAATACATAAATTTGCATGAATACAACACCAAGGGAGTAAGGATTATGTACAATAACTCTGTGTATCAGGTTTTCTCAACCTTGGCACCAATGGTAGACATTTTGGGTCAGATAATTTTTTGTTGTGGAGGCTGTCTCATGCACTGTAGGATGTTTAGCAGCATCCCTGGCCTCTATGCAGTGGATGACTGTAGCACTCCCTCATCCGTTTGTTAGAGCCAAAACTGTCAAAATTGTCAAATGTCCCTGGGATACAGTATCACTCCTGGTTGAGAATCACTGCTCTACATTAAGAAAACTATGGTTTTCTTAATTATATCTTGGTAACAAACATTTAAGATTGCATATATTAAGTGAAAGAATATGATTTTTTATGGACTTTTTTTTGAGACAGGATCTTGCTGTCACCCTGGCCAGAGTGCAGTGGCGTGATCTCAGCTCACTGCAGCCTCCACCTCCTGGGCTCAAGTGATCCTCCCACCTCAGTCTTCCGAGTAATTGGGACTACAGGCATGAGCCACCAGGCCTGCTAACTTTTGTATTTGTTGTAGAGACACGGTTTCACCATGTTGCCCAGACTGGTCTAAAACTCCTAGGATTAAGCGATCCTCCTTGGCCCCGCAAGTGCTGGGATTATAGGCGTGAGCCATCAAACCTGACCCTGGACCTCTGCTTTTTTTTTTTTTTTTTTGAGACAGAGTCTCACTCCGTCTCCAGGCTGGAATGCAGTGGTGCAACCTCGGCTCACTGCAACCTCTGACTTCTGGGTACAAGCGATTCTCCTGCCTCAGCCTCCCAAGTAGCTGGGACTACAGGTGCGCACTACCATACTCAGCTAATTTTTGTATTTTTAGTAGAGATGGGGTTTCACCATGTTGGCCAGGATGGTCTCAATCTCTTGACCTCGTGATCCACCCACCTCACCTCCCAAAGGGCTGGGATTACAGGCATGAGCCACCGCACCCGGCTATATTATTTAAAAAAAAAAAAAAAGAGGAGGACAAAGATAAATAAATCTGGAAATCTTTAAATATTTCTGTTCAAAGATATATGATGTTATTAATACTGCTTTAACAGATGCTCACAAATAAAAATTAAAAGAAGCCACATACACAACCCTGAAACATCTGTTTGTGTAGATAAAGTAGAAGAATGAAAAGCCAAAATGAGAAGTTTGGGCTCAATAAAATCAATTAATCAATTTCTGAAGATAAATGATTGACAAATTGTGTTGTGAGATGCTCATTCCATCCATGGGATGTGCAGCATAGCAAAGACACCATAATTCTGAATATTTGATGACAAATATGAAAAAAACTGTCAAGGAGGAATCAAGGAGGAAAAATATCCGCCTCTTGATACCACTCTTCCCTCTTATAGGAGGAAGTGAAATGAGAAAGCGAAATGTTCCAAAAAGGCAATACCTATTGGAAAGATCCTCCTCTCCAGGACAAGCTGGCAAATGAATAGCTCTGACCACCAGGAAAATCCCTCAAAGGTTCCACAACATGTGGAACACAAGTACTTGAGGGGGAGGTTGGGGATGGTTAATAGGTACAAAACAGCAGCCTGGGTCACTAAGGGAGACTCCATCTCAAAAAATAATAATATAAAATAACTAAAAGAGTATAACTGGATTGTTTGTAACACAAAGTATGAACGCTTGAGGGGACAGATATCCCATATTTCAAGATATGATTATTATGCATCACATGCCTGTGTCAAAATATCTCATGTGCCACATAAATATATACATATATGTAGCCACAAAAATTGAAAATCAAAAAAACACACACACAAGTACTTGAGACAATACATAGGATATACTTTGCATCTAACCCAAATGCTCTCGTGCATTGTGATTCCGGTTGAAGAAAACTACTTCAGCCCTTAAAGTGGTTAAGCGGTTAATTCAAATAGTATAAATATACATTTTCTAAAAAGAGCATGCTAAACATGTAGACTTTATGTTAAGCTGTGATAGGATTTTTCCTCCTACTAGCAATCTTGTTTTTTTTTTTTTTGAGACGGGCTCTGTCGCCCAGGCTGGAGTTGCAGTAACTGGACCTCAGCTCACTGCAAGCTCCACCTCCCGGGTTTATGCCCTTCTCCTGCCTCAGCCTCCCGAGTAGCTGGGACTACAGGCGCCCGCCACCTTGCCTGGCTAGTTTTTTGTATTTTTTAGTAGAAACAGGGTTTCACCGTGTTAGCCAGGATGGTCTTGATCTCCTGACCTCGTGATCCGCCCGTCTCGGCCTCCCAACTACTAGCAATCTTATGAGCCTAAGCACACTAACTTTCTCATGTTAACTTCATTTATTAAGGAGCACTACTTATAGGCATCAATAGTACCCTTTTGGCTAATTCAAATTTTATGTATAGATTGCCAAAAAAATGATAAAAGCCTAATACTTTAAAATGCTGTCATAATGAAATGAGCAGGAAGAAAACCAATTATTTTAAAGATTCCAAATAAGTTTTTAATATTCACAGCCAAACTGAAGAGAGACTAATAATCCACAGTGGAGTTCTATTTTATTACTTACATACTTAAAAGTTAGCACTACTATGTATTTTCAATAAACATATCCGTAAAAAATTGTTTGTTTTCTCTGAAAGTAGCAAAAGGTCTCAATAAATTAAATTTACAAATCCTTTCAGCTGAACCTCCCTACTTTGACCAATAGAGAAATATGAAGAAATAAATACAAAATAAAAATTAAGATATTTTCAACTATTTTACTTGGTATAATTTTGCAGCTACACTCACAATCACACAAGTAAAATGTCCTAGGCACAAGTTTAGTCATTATAGTATTATTTTTTAACAGCAAAAGACTAAAAAAAACAAAAATCCATTACTTAGGATTAAACAAATTAGATATTTAATACGGTCATAAAAAAGAATGAGGCAGATCTTTACGATCCAATATGGACCTATCACCAAGATACTTCATTTCAAAAGCACAACATAAAAGCATCATAATTTACTCCACAATTTACTTAGACATACAAACATATATACCTCATTGCTTCTATACGCATAGAATATCTCTGGAAGTCCACCTAAGACTCTAAAAACACTGAAGACCTGGGGGGACTGTGCAGGAGTAAGACATTTTATTGTATACTTCATGTTTGTATATTTTGGTTTCTGAATCATATATTACAAATCCACCTCCACTGAAACTGTCTCACAAGGTTGACAAGAATTGCATGCAGGTTCTGGCCAGAAATGTAGTTACAATTAAGTATTAATCAGGCTGCACTTTGGCCCACTTCTCTGCTATTGAAAGTCGTGTAGCACAAGATACTGACAAAAGCCTTGATTCTAATATCAGAGATCAAGTGTATGGGGAGCCCACTGTTCCCATAGTCAGGATCTCTGACATTAGAATCATAAGGCTTTTATTTAAGGATCATTTAAATTGTTTTTCGCCCGGCGTGGTGGCTCATGCCTGTAATCCTAGCACTTGGGGAGGTCAAGGCAAGCAGATCACTTGAGGTCAGGAGTTACAGACCACCCTGGACAACATGGTGAAACCCCATCTCTACTAAAAATACAAAAAAAGTTAGCCAGGTGTGGTGACAGGCCCCTGTAATCCCAGCTACTTGGGAGGCTAAGGCACGAGAATTGCTTGAACCTGGGAGGCAAAGGTTGCAGAGAGCCGAGATCATGCCACTGCACTCTAGCCTTCAAGACAGAGCAAGACTACGTCTCAAAAAAAAAAAAAAAGAGGTTTTCAGGCCCCATGAATTCCAGCAACCAGTTTAAAGGCCCCCATAGAGGAACGAGATCAGAAGAATTCAGCTTCTTTATCCCCCACTTCATGACTTCACCATACAATTCTTCGAGATCTCCAAACTTTGGCCCACTCCAAATGCCTTAAAAGCCCCAACTCCAAACTCCCTGGGGAGACAGATTAGAGGTTTCCTCCCACCTCCTTGTTGGGGGACCCTACAATTAAACCTCCTTCTTTGCTGCAACCTGGTGTCTCAGAGTACTGACTGGCTGTGCTCAGTGGGCAGCTAACCTATCACAATTACACTACCAAAAAAATTTAAATTTTATAAGCAAGAGGGCATGTCATCAGTTTTGTGATCCTGACAACAAAAAAAGACTGCTCTATCGACTGGGCACGGTGGTTCAGGCCTGTAATCCCAGCACTTTGGGAGGCCGAGGCAGGCGAATCACGAGGTCAGGAGTTCGAGACCAGCCTGGCCAACACGGTGAAACCCTGTCTCTACTAAAAATACAAAAAGTTACCCGGGCATAGTGGCATGCGCCTGTAATCCCAGCTACCCGGGAGGCTGTGGCAGGAGAATTGCTTGAACCCAGGAGACAGAGGTTGCAGTAAGCCAAGATCACACTACTACACTCCAGCCTGGGCCACAGAGCGAGACTCCGTCTCAAAGAAAAAAAAAAGATTGCTCTATCATCCACCACTTTTGGATCCCAGTTTTGCACTGAGCATTTAACCAAACTGGATATAGCATCCCTAACCACAGCAATACATAAATTCACTCTCAGCAATCTATTCCAATCTACTCCCATCTACCGACTATCGCTTTGCCGAGTATTTGAAATACTTTTTGGTTAAAAAGAAAATTCTGCTTATACATAAAATATTTTATGTTCATTTATTTATTTGTTTCTGACATACAGGTCAACCCGAGGAAAAACTTTCCTTCAAACACTAATTGCTCTAGGTAAAACATAAACCAAAAAAAAAAGAAATTCTAATTACAGTCTCTGAAAAGGATGGAAATGTTTTGTCAATACTCAACAACTCAGTTTTAAAAGAGACATGAAGAGATAAATCCCAGAATTGTAAGGTATTTTTATTCAGTGAGCTAACTGAAAGAAGTTTCACAGCATCTCAATGCGGGGAGGAGAGTGGTGTAGTATTTTCAGTCTCAACAGAATAATGAATTAAATGACAGGCAAAGCCAATGTGTTTATCTCTTTTCTGAGATGCCTTTTAAATAAGAAGACGGCCTGGTTGGTGGCTCACGCCTGTAATCCCAGCACTTTGGGAGGCCGAGGCAAGCGGATCACCTGAGGTCACCAGTTTGATACTAGCCTAGCCAGCATGGCAAAACCCCATCTCTACTAAAAATACCAAAAAAATTAGCCAAGCATGGTGGTGGGCGCCTGTAATCCCAGCTACTCGGGAGGCTGAGGCAGGAGAATCACTTGAACCCAGGAGGTGGAGGTTACAGTGAGCCAAGATCGCACCACCGCACTCCAGTCTGGGTGACAAGAGCAAAACTCCATCAAATAAATAAATAAATAAATAAATAAATAAATAAATAAATAAATAAATAAATAAAGTGATAAGAAGAAAAGTAAAAGAACCGCCAGGCACGGTGGCTCACGCCTGTAATCCCAACACTTTGGAAGGCCGAGGCAGATGGATCACAAAGTCAGGCATTCAAGACCAGCCTGGCCAACATGGTGAAACCTCGTCCTACCAAAAATACAAAAATTAGCTGGGCATGGTGGTGCTCACCTGTAATCCCACAAGAGGCTGAGGCAGGAGAATCACTTGAACCCAGGAGTCTGAGGTTGCAGTAAGCCGAGATAGCACCACTGCACTCCAGCCTGAGCAACAGAGTGAGACTCTGTCTTAAAACAAAACGAAACAAAACGAAACAAAACAAAAGAACCTGGCAGGGAATGGTGGCTCACACCTGTAATCCCAGCACTTTGGAAGGCCCAGGCGGGCAGATCATCTGAGGTCAGGAGTTTGAGACCAGCCTGACCAACACAGCAAAACCATGTCTCTACCAAAAATACAAAAAAAAAAAAAAAAAAAATTAGCCAGGCTTGGTGGCACACACACTCCCAGCTACTTGGGAGGCTGAGGCGGGGGAGGATCGCTTGAACCCTTGAGGTGGAGGTTGCAGTGAGCCAAGATGACACCACTGCACTCCAACCTAGGAGACATAGCGAGACTCCATTTCAAATTTTAAAAAAAGAAAAAAAGAATCTAAACCATAATAAAGAGAATCTGAGGGGGCCATTAGCAGAATAAAGATTTTCAGAAAATTTTGGAAGACAAAAAGGAAAGACTAAGAAGAGCACAAATGGCCACTTTCTACAATACCACTAAACACGGCATTGCTGGTTTTCTCTAATATAATTAGGACACGAAAAACAATTAAGAAACAAAGCTCAGGGCCAGGCGCGGTGGCTCAAGCCTGTAATCCCAGCACTTTGGGAGGCCGAGGCGGGCGGATCACGAGGTCAGGAGATCGAGACCATCCTGGTTAACACGGTGAAACCCCGTCTCTACTGAAAAAATACAAAAAACTAGCCGGGCGAGGTGGCGGGCGCCTGTAGTCCCAGCTACTCGGGAGGCTGAGGCAGGAGAATGGCGTAAACCCGGGAGGCGGAGTTTGCAGTGAGCTGAGATCTGGCCACTGCACTCCAGCCTGGGTGACAGAGTGAGACTCCTTCTCAAAAAAAAAAAAAAAAAAAGAAACAAAGCTCAGGCCTGGCACAGTGGCTTGGAAGGCCACGGCAGGAGGATCACTTGAGGCCAGGAGTTAGAGACCACCCTGGACAACACAGGGAGACCAGTTGCTACAAAAAAAAAGTTTAAATTAGCTGGGCGTGGTGGTCAGCACCTGCAGTCCCAGTTACTCAGGAGGCTGAGGTGAGAGGATTGCTTGAGCCCAGGAGTTCAAGGCTGCAGTGAGCCATGAATCGTGCCACTGCACTCCAGCCTAGAAAATAGAGAAAAAATCCTGCTGCTAAAGGAAAAAAAAAAGAAAAAAGAAACAAAGCCCAAAATATGTATACAGGGAGCTGGCTGGGTGCAGGGGCTCACACCTGTAATCCCAGCACTTTGGGAGGCCAAGACAGGCGGATCAACTGAGGTCAGGAGTTTGAAGCCAGCCTGGCCAACATGATGAAACCCAGTCTCTACTACAAATATAAAAATTAGTTGGGTGTGGTGGTGTAGGCCTGTAATCCCAGCTACTTGGAAGGCTGAAGCACAAGAACTGCTTGAACCTAGGAGATGGAGGTTGCAGTGAGCCGAGGTGGTACCATTACACTACATCCTGGGTGACAAAGCGAGACTCTGTCTAAAAAAAAAAAGGAGCTAATACTAGGGAAAATGGAACTGACCTATCCAGGATAGTCCTGAAGAATTTTCTAGTCTAAGAGGGTAAGACTTAGAAAAGTCAACTTCACAACTGCCTGAAGACAAAGTCAGCCCAGAAAACTGAAGCTCCTAGGCCAGGCGCAGTGGCTCATGCCTGTAATCCTAGCACTTTGGGAGGCCGAGGCGGGTGGATCATGAGGTCAGGAGTTCGAGACCAGCCTGGCCAACATGGTGAAACGCTATCTCTACTAAAAATGCAAAAATTAGCTGGGCATGGTGGTGGGTGCCTTTAATACCAGCTTACTCAGGAGGCTGAGGCAGGAAAATCACTCGAGCCCAGGAAGCGGAGGTTGCAGTGAGTCGAGATTGCACCACTGCACTCCAGCCTGGGTGACAGAGTTAGACCTCATCTAAAAAAAAAAAAAAAAATGAAGCTCCTGTTCAGCCTTACTACCTTGGTTTTGAATAACAATAGATAACTATGAATCATCTAATACTTGAGAACAGACTACAGCACGAAAGATAAATACAAAAAATCAACAACTGAACTTGAAGAAACAATTTAGGCAACAACACAGTCCAGATCTCTGCTCACTGCAAGCTCCGCCTCCCGGGTTCACACCATTCTCCTACCTCAGCCTCCCGAGTAGCTGGGCGCTCGCCACCACACCCAGCTAATTTTTTTGTATTTTTAGTAGAGACGGGGTTTCATCATGTTAGCCAGGATGGTCTCGATCTCCTGACCTCGTGATCCGCCCGCCTCAGCCTCCCAAAGTCCTGGGATTACAGGTGTGAGTCACCGTGTCCGGCCCATAAAACAAATTTTAAAACATGATTGGCAAAATTAAAATATCACTAGATGTGCTAGAAAAATCAAAGATTTAGCTCAGGGACCTCCACCTCCAAAAAAAGGAAAGAAAGAAAAATGGAAAATATGAGAAAACAGGCTGGGCACGGTGGATCATGCCTGTAATCCCAACGCTTTGGGAGGCCGAGGCGGGCGGATCACCTGAGGTCAGGAGTTCAAGACCAGCCTGGCCAACATGGTGAAACCCCACCTCTACTAACTATACAAAAATTAGACAGGCATGGTGGCGGGTGCCTGTAATCCCAACTACTTGGGAGGCTGAGGCAGGAGAATCACTTGAATCTGGGAAGCAAAGGTTGCAGTGAGTCAAGATGGCGCCACTGCACTCCAGCCTCGGTAACAAAGCGAGACTCCGTCTCAAAAAAATAAAAAAATAAATAAAGGAAAACAGATCTTCAAATTACACTGGTGTATCAAATATCCTTACCATTGATGCATCACTGTAAAATTTCAGGATGCAACAAATAAGAACATTCTAAAAAGATTTCACAGAGGAAACAGGTAACATGCAAAGAATAGAGAACTGATGTGGTATAAAACTCACGTTCAATGACAATGGATGTCTGATGACAATGGGGTAAACATCTTCAAAGTTTTGAGGGAAAATCATTTTCAACCCAAAATGCAATGCAAAAAAAGATCATGTTATCAAGTGTCTACTATTAAATTATGAATTTCATAGCAGAATAGTTCAGGAGGCTACAAAATATTTAAAAGATTGAGTCTGACAAAGTTGAGAAGCTCTGCTATAAGTTAATATACATTAAAAACAAAAAAGATGCCGGGCGCGGTGGCTCAAGCCTGTAATCCCAGCACTTTGGGAGGCCAAGACAGGCACATCACGAGGTCAGGAGATCGAGACCATCCTGGCTAACACAGTGAATCCCCGTCTCTACTAAAAAATACAAAAAAAAAAACTAGCCGGGCGAGGTGGCGGGCGCCTGTAGTCCCAGCTACCCGGGAGGCTGAGGCAGGAGAATGGTGTAAACCCGGGAGGCGGAGCTTGCAGTGAGCTGAGATCCAGCCACTGCACTCCAACCTGGGCGATAGAGCAAGACTCCGTCTCAAAAAAAAAGAAAAAAAAAAAAATGAAATAAAAGTGAATATACATTAAGATACAAAATGAAAATTAATAAAATCCAAAATATTAAAATTATATTTTATAATAAAAGTAATTCAGCTTTGTTGAAATAAAATAAAATCAAATACTAAACAGAGAAGTCTGAATTATGGATCACTAGGCAATAATCGACTTCCAGCGACATCCTAAAAAGCAACAACCAAATTATACTCTTCCCGTTAGACACCACTATCTTTCTGTCTCTTGCATTTGCTCCTTCCTTTTACCCCTCCAACCATACCTTTAAATCTGAACTACCAGGCTGGCCGGCACACACCTGTAGTCCCAGGTACTTGGGAGGCTGAGCCAGGAAAATGGCTTGACCTGGGAGGCAGAGGTTGCCATGAGCAGAGATTGCGCCACTGCTCCTGCCTGGACGACATAGCGAGACACTGTCTCAAAAAAAAAAAAATCTGAACTACCAACACAAGAACTCAAGGAGCATGGTAAAACACCATGGGAATACAATTAGCAAAATCCAAACAGTGAAAAGGAAACAAAACCCCAGTTTCTTCAACAAAAACTAGCAAAGGAAAAAGAGAAGAAAAAGGGAAGTCCTAACTTTTCCCCTGCTATGGCCACCTGTTGTGCTGGATTCCCAAGCTTGCAAGCTGGGAGAACACTGCCTCTAGAAGACTGAAGAAAAGACCCAAAGACAGCAGCATGACATAAGCTTTATTCAGGAAACTTATGTCCAGGGAGTTCAGGAGGGGAAGGCTGGACAGGAAAAACCATTCCCTTTTATAAAAAGCATGCAGGTTTTATAGTAAGTACCCTTCGCATAGCAACCACCACTTAGCAGCCTCCACCCAGCTCAAAACAATGGGCCTCAGTTCCTTGTACCACCTGCATTCCAAGGCACACGCCAGGATCCAGGTGTCCTTCATAGGTATGGCATAAACATCAGGGTTGACCATTATTGGAACACTCAACAAACATTTACCAAGGAACACAGGATCATTCTCAAGGTATGTTTGAGTTACTGCTGTCTGGCAAGACACACCCACCATATACCACCCAACTGACTTGGTACCATTTACTAAAACAACTACCTTTTCCTCATTATATTACCATGGAGACTTTGTCATAAACAAAGTTGCATTACACATGTGAATCTCTTCTGGGTTTTGTATTGTTTCATCGGCTTATTTTTCAATCCACTTACTAATATACCCTATCTTAATTATTCTAACTTTACAAGTGTCTTCCTATCTAATGATATAAGCAACATAAGTCCTCCAGCACTTTTGTTTGTCAAGATTGACTTTTTCAGTGCTTCTCAAAACTTTTGTTCTCAAGATTCCTTTACATGGAGGCCAGGTGTGGTAGCTCACACCTACAATCCCAGCACTTTGAGAGACTAAGGTGGGAAGATTACTTGACGCCAGGAGTTCAAGATCAGCCTTGGCAACAAAGCAAGATCCCATTTCAAAAAAAAAAAAAATAGGCAAAAAAATTTTAAAGATTCCTTTACGTTCATAAAACTATTGAGGAACTCAAAGATCTTACGTTGGATATTTATCAACATCTACCATGTTGAAATTAAAACTGAGAAGAAACTTAACATTTACTAATTTAAAATAAAAACGTATTACAAATTAACAATATTTATTATGAATAATTACTGTTTTCCAAAACAAATATAAAACTCTAATTAAGAGTGACGCTGTTTCACATTTTTGCAAATTGCTTCAATGTCTACCTTAATAGCTTTACTGAGGTATACCTGACAAATAAAAATTGTATATTTACAGTGTACAACATGTTTTGATGTATGTATACATTGTGAATGGCTGACAACTAGTTTCACATGAATATCTATGAAATAACCATGACTTTTCAAAAAAAGCCAATAAAATACCCATGTCTAAATAAACATAGTTTAGCTTTCAGTGATGACCTTCAAGTAAAAATAGTATTCCATGAAAAAGGCAGCTAGTTCAGCTCACGATTCAAACAATCCCATGTGTTCTCAAGATAACCAGCTGGGCCCAGTGGTTCATCCCTGTAATCGCAACACTTTGGGAGGCCAAGATAGGAGGATTGTTTGAACCCAGAAGTTTAAGACCAACCTAGGCAACATAGCTAGACTCTGTCTCTACAAAAAATTTAAAAATTAGCCAGGCATGGTGCCGTGTACCTGGGGTCCAAGCTAATTGGGAGGCTGGGGTGGCAGGATTGCCTTAGGCTGAGAAGGTCAAAGCTGCAGTGAGCTGTGATGACACCACTATACTCTAGCCTGAGTGACAGAGCGAGACCCTATCTCTCAAAAAGAAAAGAAAACCATTACACATCAATATGCAACAGAAGTGGGTTTAGGTGTACTTCTGAGTTCACAGGTCAAGATGTGTGATGTTGGCTGGGCACGGTGGCTCATGCCTGTAATTCCAGTACTTTGGGAGGCCAAGGCGGGTGGATCACCTAAGGCCAGGAATTCGAGATCAGCCTGGCCAACATGGTAAAACACCGTCTCTATTAAAAATATAAAAATAAGCCAGGTGTGGCAGTGCACATCTGTAATTCCAGCTACTCGGGAGGCTGAGGCAGGAGAATCACTTGAACCTGGGTGGCAGAGGTTGCAGTGAGTTGAGATCACGCCATTGCACTCCAGGCGACAGAGCAAGACTGTCAAAAAAAAAAAAAAAAAAAAAGATGTGTGGTGTCTTGAAACAATACAGAGGTGATGGCTGCAAACACTGTCAATGTGCTAAATGCCACTGTACATGGTTAATGGTTAATCTGACGTTATATGAATTTCACCTCAATTATAAAGAAGGGCCAAAATTTATTAAAGCTAATAAATTATACTACTTTGCCAAGAACATTCTTAAGTAGAACTTGCCTTTGTTTTTTTTCTTAAACTGTGAATGCAAAGCGTTCTAGAACACAACTACTAACTAGCTCGGCCCCGTACCACTGATTTGTGCTATGGCACCAGCAGAGCAAAATCAACACAAAAAAAGGTAGGTAACATCTTCCTGTTATGAAAATAGTCTTGATTTCATAAACCCTTGGAAAAAGTCTTGGGGGACATCTGGGTATAAAGAAATAATAATTTGAAAACCCTTATTTTGTTATTAGTCCTTCCCTTTTTTTGAATCAACTTCTCAATTTATACATACACACACAATCCTGCTGAGATTTTATTTGGAACTATATTGAATCACTAGGTCAATTTGGGGGAAATTCAAATATTGTAATGATATATCCCACATTTATTTAAATTTTCTTTAATTCTTTCAGCAATACTTTAGTTTGTATGTAAAGGTTTTACAGATGTTTCTTTAGATTCATTTGATGTTTCTGGATGATAATATAAACATCACTTTAAACTGCATTTCCTAACTGACCCAGCCTCACACCATATACACATTGAGTAAAATTGACTAAGATACAAAAAGTGGAGCAGTAAAGCATCTAGATGAATATACTTGAGAATACCTTCACAATCTTAAGAAATCTTTGCTTATTCCAAAACAGTGACACTGGATTAGTTTTTTCATGAGTGCTCTGAGTTACCACCCTTCTTACTCAACTTTCATTCTGCTCCTTTATCTGTATCAAACTTATCAGTCATATCTATCAACTACTGAACAATGGAATTTTCCCAGCTTTTAACTGTTCTCTCTCCTCTTGCTGTTCCATTGTTCATTTTGCAATCATTATTTCTCACATATTTAAAAACCAACCAACCAAGCTAGAACAAGCAAAAATGACAATGGCTGCACTGAAGAATAAGCATTACTTAACATGAGAGGCAGCTACCAACTCAAGTAATGAGGCTCCTCTGTCTGTCAGATGTGGCCAAAATCCAGCAGTGAGCACACAATTATTACAGAAAAGAAAAATGAAGGCAGGGCACGGTGGATCACACCTGTAATCCTAGCACTTTGGGAGGCCGAGGCGGGTGGATCACGAGGTCAGGAGATAGAGACCATCCTGGCTAACACAGTGAAACTCCGTCTCTACTAAAAATGTAAAAAATTAGCCAGGCGTGGCAGCGGGTGCCTGTAGTCCCAGCTACTAGGGAGGCTGAAGCAAGAGAATGGCATGAACCCGGGAGGTGGAGCTTGCAATGAGCCGAGATCGCGCCACCGCACTCCAGCCTGGGCGACTGAGCGAGACTCTCAGTCTCAAAAAAAAAAAAAAAAAGAAAAGAAGAAAAACGGGCCAGGCTCAGTGGCTCACACCTGTAATCTCAACACTTTGGGAGGCCGAGGCAAGAGGATCAGTTGAGCACAGGAGTTTGAGGCCAGTCTGGACAATAACATTAGATCCAAGCTCTACCAAAAAAATTATTTTAATAAGCCAGGCACAGTGGTACATGCCTGTAGTCCCAGATGCTCAAGAGGATGAGGCAGGAGGATCACCTGAGCCCATGATGTGGAGGACACAGTGAGCTATGTTCACGCCACTGCACTCCAGCCTGGGCAACAGAGCAAGACTCTGTTTCAAAAAAGAATAGGAAAAAAATGCATTAAAGAGATACCAAAATGTCAGGAGTACTTCTGCGCAATGGAATTACAGATAAGGGGAGTCTTTTTCCATATTTTCTATATGTCAACAATAAATTATACTGTTTTATGACCAGAAAATAAACACAAGTTTATTTAAAATTTTAACATACAGCTAATGCTGAAGTAACAGCAAAATGAACATATTCATAATACATTACCAGGGGAAAATTGACAGAATTCTTGAAGGATTAGCATTCTGTAACAAAAATATTTGAAATATGTTCCTCTAAGTTAGGAAAAGGTCTGTTCTCAAATGATAATGACAGTTAACATGACTACCTTTCTACTACTAGGAAAGGGAAGATTAAGAGTTGTTTTCAGGCAGAGCATAGTTGTTCACTCATGGTGGGAGGCCAAGGTGGAAGGACTACATGAGGCCAAGTGTTCAAGACCAGCCTGGACAACACAGTGAGACCTTCTAACAAAAATTTTTTTAAATTACGCAGATATGGTAGTGTGCACCTGCAGTCCCAGCTATTTGGAAGGCTGAGGTGGGAGGATCACTTGAGCCCAGAAGTTTGAGGCTACAGTGAGCTATGATCACTCCATTGCACAACAGCCTGGGCAACACAGCAAAACTACATCTCTATTTAATTTTTTTTGTTTTTTAAAAAAGGAGTTGTTTACAGCAGATTTCCATCAATGCTCCCTTCATCAGAACCAACCATACTGTCAAGGAAGGAAGGGAATAAAAATAAATGTAAAGTGGCATTTTCTCTATCTGATGTCTAAATGTGCAAATCTTATTTTATGTATTTATGTATTTATTTATTTATTTTGAGGCAGAGTTTCACTGTTGTTGCCCAGGCTGGAGTGCAATGGTACAATCTCAGCTTACTGCAACATCAGCCTCCCGGGTTCAAGCGATTCTCCTGCCTCAGCCTCCCTAGTAGCTGAGATTATAGGCATGCACCACAAGGCCTGGCTAATTTTGTATTTTTAGTAGAGACGGGGTTTCACCATGTTGGTCAGGCTGGTCTTGAACTGCTCACTTCAGGTGATCCACCCACCTCAGCCTCCCAAAGTGCTGGGATTAAAGGTTTGAGCCACCATATCCAGCCTCAAACGTGCAAATTTTAAAATAATACCTTTTCCCATTATATATCTATCTACTCATTTCAGGAAAACTAGAAGTATAGAAAAGTATAAAGATAAAATTTGCTTGCATTTTGTGATATTAAAACATTTTTTGATATTAAAACAATTCTGTTTCCTAGCAAGAAAACTCAGAGAAAAAATAAAACAAATCTACAATGAACACATCAGTATGTATATTTCTACAAAGTTGTGTGAGAAGTTCTGTAAGATCAAGTCCTAAAAGCAGAATTGCTGGCTCAAAGGGTATGTACGCCTTGCAATTTGACGGATCTTTCTGGTTATACTAATATTCTGACAAGAAGAATATCTGTTTCTCCATCCAATACTGGATATTAAGATAAGAACGATAGTATTCTCTCCCCTAAATAATTCTTATAGGCTAGAACCTTTCCTATTTATCCCTTTCTCATGGTTGCTGCAAATTGCTCTTAAATTGGTTTTGTTTCAAGACAAATAATGAGTATACAAAAAAGCTTTCCTATTCTCTGTCTAGTATTCCATTTCAAAGTCCAACAAACCACACTTGCTCAGAGTGTGAGCAAAAAAAAGAAAAAGCACAAAATCTAAAATTACATTTGAAGTCAATTGCAATTAAGAAGATATTACTCAGCTAGGCACCATGGCTCACACCTGTAATCCCAACACTTTGGGAGACGAAGGCAGGAGGATCGCTTGAGGCCAGCAGTTTGAGACCAGCCTGGCCAACATGACAAAACCTCGTCTCTACAAAAAACACAGAAATTAGCCAGGCATGGTGGCGTGAGCTTATAATCCTAGCTATTCAGGAGGCTAAGGTGGGAGCATCATCTGAGCCAGGGAGGTCGAAGCTGCAGTGAGCCATGATTGTGCCACTGCACTCCAGCCTGGGTGATAGAGTGAGACCCTATCTCAAAAAAAAAAAGAAAAGATTATTCAAATATCTGTGGATGACTTATTTCCTTAAAGAATAAAAGTAAGGCCGGGTGCGGTGGCTCAAGCCTGTAATCCCAGCACTTTGGGAGGCCGAGACGGGCGGATCACGAGGTCAGGAGATCGAGACCGTCCTGGCGAACACGGTGAAACCCGTTCTCTACTAAAAAATACAAAAAACTAGCCGGGCAAGGTGGCGGGCGCCTGTAGTCCCAGCTACTCGGGAGGCTGAGGCAGGAGAATGGCGTAAACCTGGGAGGCGGAGCTTGCAGTGAGCTGAGATCCGGCCACTGTATCCCAGCCTGGGCGACAGAGCGAGACTCCGCCTCAAAAAAAAAAAAAAAAAAAAATAAAAGTAAAATTAAATGTAAACTCTATACAAGGTTCAAATCCTGAATGGCTATTGGATACAATGTTCCACAGTAAACATCAAAAAAAAAAAAAAAAAA
>NW_016813718.1:1358475-1360857 GCF_001698545.2 Rhinopithecus bieti
AAAAAAAAAAAAAAAAAAAAAAAAAAGAATCTTATAATCTGAAATGAAGTCTAAATAAAACCACCTAGGCCAGGTGTGCAGTGGCACATGCCTGTAATCCCAGCACTTTGGGAGGTCGAGGCAGACAGATCACCTGAGGTCAGAAGTTCGAGACCAGCCTGGCCAACATGGTGAAACCCCGTCTCAACTAAAAACACAAAAATATTAGCCAGGCATAGTGGCACATGCCTGTAATCCCAGCTACTCAGGAGGCTGAGGCAGGAGAATCACTTGAACCCGGGAGGCGGACTTGCAGTGAGCCGAGATCACACCACTGCACTCCAGCCTGGGTGACAAGAGTGAAACTATGTCTCAAAAACAAAAACAAAGAAGAGATTATTCAAATATCTGTGGATGACTTATTTCCTTAAAGAACAAAAGTAAAATTAAATGTAAACTCTATACAAGGTTCAAATCCTCAATGGCTATACATTAAAAAACAAAAAACAAAAAAAATAGACAATAGAGCTTCAAGAATCTTATAATCTAAGACGAAGTATAAATAGAACCACCTAGGCCAGGTGCAGTAGCCCACACCTGTAATCCCAGCAATTTGGGAGGTCAAAGCAGGCAGATCACCTGAGGTCAGGAGCTCAAGACCAGCGTGGCCAACATAGTGAAACCCTGTCTCTACAAAAAATACAAAAATTAGCCAGGCATGGTGGTGTGTGCCTGTAATCTTAGCTACTCTGGAGGCTGAGGCAGAAGAACTGCTTGAACCCAGGAGGCAGAGGTTGCAATGAGCCAAGACTGCACTGCTGCACTGCAGCCTGGGCAACAGAGCAAGACTCTGTCTAAAAATAAATAAATTAAAATAAAATAAATAAATAGAACCACCTAGGCAAATTTTACATAAGATCCAAGATTCTTACAAGCTGCTCATGACACTTTCACAACTGAACTAAGGCAACGCCTCATTTTGGAGGACAGAAAATCATGCAGAAGTGACATGGCATCGCTTAAACCAGGAAAAGTTCACTAGAAATTGTGGTTATAGCCACCCTTCTAAATAATGATGGTGACAGCATCTGTATTCTAGGATCCTAACCTAACAACTGTTTGGGTTTTTTTGTTTGTTTGAGACAGAGTCTCGCTCTGTCACCCAGGCTGGAGTGCAATGGCGCAATCTCGGCTCACTGCAACCTCCGCCTCCTGGATTCAAGCAATTCTCCTGCCTCAGCCTCCCCAGTAGCTGGGATTAAAGATACCTGCCACCACGCCCAGGTAATTTTTGTATTTTTAGTAGAGACGGGGTTTCATCATGTTGGCCAGGCTGATCTCGAACTCCTGACCTCAGGTGATTCACTCGCTTCTGCCTCCCAAAGAGCTAGGATTACAGGTGTGAGCCACCACGGCTGGCCTCTAACCTAACAACTGTTAAAAGGAAAAGAGGCAGGGCTCACGCCTGTAATCCCAGCACTTTGGGAGGCTGAGGCAGATGGATTACTTGAGGCCAGGAGTTTGAGAGCAGCCTGGCCAACATGGCAAAACCCCGTCTCTATTGAAAATACAAAAATTAGCTGAATGCAGTGGCACGCATCTCTAGTCCCAGTTACTCAAGTGGCTGAGGCACGAGAATTGCTTGGACCCAGGAGGCAGAGGTTGCAATGAGCTAAGATCACACCACTGCACTCCAGCCTGGGTGAGAGTGAGTTTCAAAAAACACACAGAAAAGGAAAAGGATGCAAGCCTTTCTCTGAAGCACTCTAGAGATTGCTCGAACACTACATACACCTGTATCTTTAAGATCTATCCTACTGCTGCCACCAAATTAAGGATCCTGATAGCTTCTCTGGCCTTTCTTAAAAAGTATAGTCAGCTGGACACAATGGCTCACGCTCGTTATCCCAACACTTTGGGAGGTCAAGGCAGGAGGATGGCTTAAGACCAGGAGTTCGAGACCAGCCTGGGCAATATAGGGAGACCCTGTCTCTACAAAACAAATTTAAAAATTAAAAATTAGCCATGTGTGGTGGTAAAGTTCTGGTCGCAGCTGCTCAGGAGGCTGAGGCGGGAGGACTGCTTGGGCCCAGGAGGTCAAGGCTGCAGTGAGCTGTGCATGCCACTGCACTCCAACCTGGGCAACAGAGTCAGACCCTGCCTGTCTCAAAATAAATAAATATATATTGATATAAAAATAAAAAGTAGGCCGGGCGCGGTGGCTCAAGCCTGTAATCCCAGCACTTTGGGAGGCCGAGACGGGTGGATCACGAGGTCAGGAGATCGAGACCATCCTGGCTAACACGGTGAAACCCCGTCTCTACTAAAAAATACAAAATCTAGCCGGGCGAGGTGGCCGGCGCCTGTAGTCCTAGCTACTCGGGAGGCTGAGGCAGGAGAATG
>NW_016813718.1:1362933-1389026 GCF_001698545.2 Rhinopithecus bieti
TTTTTTGAGACGGAGTCTCGGTCTGTCACCCAGGCTGGAGTGCTGTGGCCGGATCTCAGCTCACTGCAAGCTCCGCCTCCCGGGTTCACGCCATTCTCCTGTCTCAGCCTCCCGGGTAGCTGGGACTACAGGCGCCGCCACGTCACCCGGCTAGTTTTTTGTAGTTTTTTTTAGTAGAGATGGGGTTTCACCGTGTTAGCCAGGACACCGTGTTAGCCAGGATGGTCTCGATCTCCTGACCTCGTGATCCGCCCGTCTCGGCCTCCCAAAGTACTGGGATTACAGGCTTGAGCCACCACGCCCGGCCTTTTTTTTTTTTTTTAAGACAGAGTCTTGCTGTGTCACCCAGGCTAAAGTACGGTGTCACAATCATGGCTGACTATAGCCTTGAACTCCTCGGCTCACGCAATCCTCCTACCTCAGCTTCCCAAGTACGTCTAGGACCACAGGCATACACTACCATGCCATGCTAATTTTTTTATTATTTATAGAGACAGGGTGTCCCAGTATTACCCAGGCTGGTCTTTAACTACTAGGCTCATGTAATCCTCCCACCTCGGCCTCTCAAAGTGCTAGGATTAGAGGCATGAGCCACTGCACCCAGCTGAATATTAGAATATTTTAAAGCCAGATTCACCATATTACACATGAGCTATATATAAGACTGGGTTATATATTAATATAATGAGTACAACAGCCCGAGCATCACAAAGCAGATAATGGAAGGGTAGGTTTCGAGATGAGATCAAAGAAATAGCTACATAACCAGCCTATCAGCCATTGCCAATTGTGAGGAGTTGTGTTGCTCATCCCAAATTTACAAATTTTCAGTCTACTTATGAATGAATGTACAATGAAGAGATATTTGTAAATCAGATGATACAAATTTAAAGTTATTGAATATTTGTGATAAGAAAATCTATCAGGATGGGCGCAGTGGCTCACGCCTGTAATCCCAGCACTTTGGGAGGCTGAGGCGGGCAGATCACCTGAGGTTGGGAGTTCGAGACCAGCCTGACCAACATGGAGAAACCCCGTCTCTACTAAAAATACAAAATTAGCCGGGTGTGCTGGCGCATGCCTGTAATCCCAGCCACTCGGGAGGTTGAGGCAAGAGAATCACCTGAACCCGGGAGGCAGAGGTTTCGGTGAGCCAAAGTCATGCCACTGCACTCCAGCCTGGGCAACAAGAGCAAAACTCCGTCTCAAAAAAAGAAAGAAAAAAAGAAAATCTGTTAATGAAGATATTAGTCATACACACATATTGAAACTGAATACAGTAAAATATATACCTATGACATATAGCAGCTGACATACAAGGCTTATAGTGCTTAATGTTTGCAACACATAATCTATTATTCAATGACCTCAATCACTGTATATAAAAATGAAGCACGCTGCCTCTCACTTCCCCCCAAAAAATGTCCCAAAGGGATACTCACTATTCAAGCCCTATCTATCTCACAAACAAGAGATGAATCATTAACTCTACTCCAAAAAGTCCTGGGTCCTATCCACTCTCTTCCAGTGGAATCAGAAGAAACAGAGTTTCCTCCCTGCCACTTTGGGAAGCGTAAGCATCTCATGAATATTATAGTTCACAGACTACAAAGGAACTCAAGAATGCCTCAGTCAATTTTTCTTCTATGTTCCAAAGAGCACCAAGGAAATTCTGGGCACTTGATAGTGTCCCTGAGAGTAAAACATCAGTATTCACCAAATTACCCTCTTTGCTGCCCAAGAACAATGGGGCTTTGGTAATTTTCTCCTTTTAAAGCCAAAAAGATAAGGCATGACTTCAACATTAGCAAAATGTCAAGACCACTCCAATGTGCACTTGTTCTACATCAGCATGTGGGCTGGTTAGCACAGCTCCATGCCTTGGCCAGGGACTGCCCCAACCCCACTCAGCTGTTTAAAAATGATGGCCACAAATGAGAAAACGTGGCTCTGCCCTATTCCTTCTCAATTTGGAAAAAAACAAAAAGCCCCAAATATCTATGTCTCTTCATCATAATTCAAAGGAATTACCACCCGGTAAATTCACTGAGTTTCTAAGCCAGGTCCCTTGTGTCAATTATCAAGCACTTATTAAGCTCCCTAAGCTAGAATATACTCAGGAAATGTGTTCAACAGTAACTAAATGATCATGTAGACTATGTAATTTCTATGTTCAACAAAGAAGTGTCTTGATAATTATATTTTAATATACTCTGTCAGTCCTTATGGAAGATAAAAAACACATCACTAGTTTTTCCATTCCAGGCAATCTGTTAAAAGAAACCAACGTTACTTATAAACAGATTCCAAGCTATCAGGAGAGTAAATTAAAAATACACTTGTGTCTTTTAGATACATTTTAAAAACCATTTGTCAGATTCTTGTTCTGGCAAGAGTCTTAAGACTGGCCACATAACTTCTTTTTTATTTATTTATTTACTTTTTTTTTTTTTTTTTTGGAGACAAGAGTCTCACTTGTTGCTCAGGCTGGAGTACAGTAGTGCGATTTTGGCTCACCGCAACCTTCACCTCCCAGGCTCAAACAATTCTCCTGCCTCAGCCTCCAGAGTAGCTGGGATTACAGGCATGTGCCTCCATGCTCAGCTAATTTTTATATTTTTAGTAGAGATGAGGTTTTGCCATGTTGGCTAGGCTGGTCTCAGACTCCTGACCTAAAGTGATCCGCCTGCCTTGGCTTCCAAAGTGCTGGGATTACAGGCGTGAGCCACCACGCCCAGCCCCACATAACTTCTTAAACTTAAAATTAATCTTTATATTCTAGTGTCTTCCAATTAAATAAATGGAGGCCATGCTCGTGACTCACACCTGTAATCCCAGCATTTTGGGAGGCTGAGGTGGGCAGATCACTTTAGGTCAAGAGTTCGAGACCAGTCTGGCCACCACGGCAAGACATCACCTCTACAAAAAATATAAAAAATTAGCCAGGCATGGTAGCACATGCCTGTAGTCCCAGCTACTCGGGAGGCTGAGGTGGGAAGATCACTTGAGCCCAGGAGTTCAAGGCTACAGTGAGCTATGATCATGCCACTACACTCCAGCCTAGGCAACAAAGCAGGTCCTGCACAATCAGTCAATCAATAAAAAGCGCATATGGCTCTTTAGCATCATTAGTTACACACAACCTTAAGAAAATCTCAAAATATGTTTTATGTTCCATCTCTTTGAACAAAATTATTCACCTACTATTTTCATTTCTTGAAAAAGCATTATTGGTCGATAAAAAGACTACTCCCATTATTACCTGGCCTAACTGTCTTTTCCAGCAAATGACTTAAGTCATACAGAATATACTAACCCTACCAAATCCAACCATAGTGCCCCCTAACAAAAATCCTAAATAGCAGGCCATAGCAGAATGCACTTGTAGTCCCAGCCATTCAGGAGACTGAGGCAAGAGGATTGCTGGAGCTCATGACCAGCCTGGGCAACATAGCCAGCTCTATATCTCTCTATCTATCTACTATTTATCTATCTCACCTATTTATTATTTATTTCACATAGGGTCTCACTCTGTCCCCCAGGCTAGGGTGCGGTGGTATAACTGTGGCTCACAGCAGCCTCAAACTCCTGGGCTTAAGCAATCCTCCCACCTCAGCCTCCCAATTAGCTGGGACCACATGCACATACCACCATACTTGGCTAATTTTTATATTTTTGGTAGAGACAAGGTCTTGCTCTATTGACCAGGCTGGGCTCAAACTCCCAGCATCATGCAATCCCCCTCCCACCTAGGCCTCCCAAAGACTGCATCTCAATGTAGAAAACAAAAACAAACAAAACCAAATAAAACAATGATATGAGGTTTTCTATGGGGGTGAGGGAGTGGCTCCTGTTATTTCTGAAAAGATCTGGAGAAAAATAAATTCTATATCTTTATCACACACTTCCTGCCATAGAAGATCTCTGGGTTCATTTCTATAAAAAAGGAGTTGTGCACAAAGGTACCAGGAATTGGTGTGTGTGGGTGTGTGTACATGTGTATGTATGTGTAAGTACCAGAGCTTTAGAAAGTCTACAAACCTCAGCTGAGCACGGTGGCTCACGCCTGTAATCCCAGCACTTTGGAAGGCCTAGGTGGGTGGATAACGAGGTCAGGAGATTGAGACCAGCCTGGATAACATGGTGAAACCCTGTCTCTACTAAAAAAAAATACAAAAAATTAGCTGGGCATGGTGGCATGCGCCTGTAATCCCAGCTATTTGGGAGGCTGAGGCAGGAGAACTGCTTGAACCCAGAAGGTGGAGGTTGCAGTGAGCCAAGATTGCGCCACTGCACTCCAGCCTGGTGATGGAACAAGACTCCGCCTCAAAAAAAAAAAGAAAAAAAAAAAGTCTACAAACCTGTCTGAACCCAAAAGACAGACTCAGATTCAATCACAATATTGGGGATAAAGAGGAAAAGGAATTATTGAAATAATGCATTTTGGCCGGGCGCAGTGGCTCACGCCTGTAATCCCAGCACTTTGGGAGGCTGAGGTGGACAGGTCACAAGGTCAGGAGATTGAGACCAACCGGGCAAACATGGTGAAACCCTGTCTCTTACAAAAAAAAAAAAAAAAAAAAAAAAAAAAATTAGCCGGGCATGGTGGCAGGCGCCTGTACTCCCAGCTACTCAGGAGGCTGAGGCAGAAGAATGGCGTGAACCCAGGAGGCGGAGGTTGCAGTGAGCTGAGATCATATCACTGCACTCCAGCCTGGGCGGGACAGTGAGACTCGTCTCAAAAAAAAAAAAAAAAAAAAAAAAAAAAGAAATAATGCATTTTATTTCTATGTATATAGTTTTTTTAGGACCACTATGATCAGCAGAGCTGGATAAAAGAAATAGAAATACAGATTATAAACAAAAGTTGTTGAAGCATTTCTTTTTTTTTTTTTTTTTTTTTTGAGACGGAGTCTCACTCTGGTCACCCAGGCGAAGTGGGCAGGGCCAGATCTCAGCTCACTGCAAGCTCCGCCTCCCGGTTACGGCCATTCTCCTGCCTCAGCTCCCGAGTAGCTGGGACTACAGGCGCCGCCACCTCGCCAGCTTAGTTTTTTGTATTTTTAGTAGAGGACGGGGTTCACCGTGTTAGCCAGGATGTCTCGGTCTCCTGACCCGTCGTGTCCGCCCGTCTCGCCTCCCAAAGTGCTGGGATTACAAGCTTTGACCACCGCGCCCGCCGACAGGCATTTCTTTAACCTAAGAGAGTGAACACGACTTGCTCACACATCCTCACCCTGGTTCCACATGCACTGCTTTCATACACCCTATGCTACCTGTGCCCTCTATTTGTGCCGTCACACTCTGAAGGCTGAGTAAATCATTCCTCCTGAAGCCTTTCCTGATCGAGGGTCAGAACCTTTGAAGCTCAAAACATTTTTGTAATACCTCTAAAATGCACTGAATTATAGTATACAATATCTTAAATTTAATCACCACCAGTAGAGTCATTAGAAACCACCATTTTTCCTCAAAACAGTGCCAAAACAACAAAACAAGGGGCTGGGTGTTTTTCACTTTTTGTTTTTTCTGCAGTAGATAGAAGATTTAGATTAACGGAAGGGCGTGGTCCATGTTAGAGAACCAGACGATATTGCCAGGATCAGTCACCTATTTTCTTCACATTTGTATGCCTATCAATGCATATATCAGGTGTTATTAAGAATTAATAAAGATATACCCAGTTTTCGGCCGGTGCGGTGGCTCAAGCCTGTAATCCAGCACTTTGGAGGGCGAACGGCGGATCACAAGGTCAGGAGATCAAGACCATCCTGGCTAAAGGTGAAACCCTGTCTCCTACTTAAAAACTAAAAAAACTAGCCGTGCGAGGGGCAGCGCCGCTGTAGCTCCTGCTACTCGGGAGGCTGAGGCAGGAGAATGGCGTGACGCATCCGGGAAGCGAGCTGCAGTGACTGAGATCAGGCACTGCACTCCAGCCTGGCGACAGAGCGAATGACTCCGTCTCCAAAAAAAAAAAAAAAAAAATTTCGGCCGGGTGCGGTGGCTCAAGCCTGTAATCCGCAGCACTTGGGAGGCCAATGACCGGGCGATCACGAGGTCAAGGAATCGAGACATCCTGGCGAACACGGTGAAACCCCGTCTCAACTAAAAATACAAAAAACTAACCGAGTGAGGTTGCGGGCGCCTGTAGTCCCAGCACTCGGGGCATTGAAGGCAGCGAGGAGTGGCGTGAACCCGGGAGCGGAGCTTGCAGTGAGCTGAGATCCGGAGCACTGCACTCCAGCCTGGGCGAGCAGAGCGAGACTCCGTCTCAAAAAAAAAAAAAAAGAATATAAAGTTTTCATCCCAGTGCTCCTCAAAAGAAAACGAAAAGCCATACATCCTATAATGTCAAGAGTCAACTGCCTGGGAAGCAGACTTTAGGTTCTAACCTTTGGCTTCCAATGGCTATATAATTTTCTTAGAACCTGGCAGACCAGCATTTCCCAAAATGATGTCTGCTGGACACTCTTCTGTACCGTTCTGAAAAGATATTCAAATCAATCGGGAAAGGCCTTTTTTTGTTGTTGTTGTTTGTTTTTAAAGACAGAGCGTCACTCTGTCGTCCAGGCTGGAGTGCAGTGGCACAATGTCAGCACACAGCAACCTCTGCTTCCTAGATTCAAGCAATTCTCCTGCTTCAGCCTCCTGAGTAGCTGGGATTACAGGCGCGCACCACCACACCCCGCTAATTTTTTGTATTTTTAGTAGAGATGGGGTTTCACCGTGTTGGCCAGGCTGGTCTCGAATTCCTAACCTCAAATGATATACACCCGCCTCGGCCTCCCAAAGTGCTGGGATTACAGGCGTGAGCCACTGCGCCTGGCCAGGAAAGTCTGTATTAAAACAAAGTTAAAATGGTTACTTTACTGGAGAACTTTTGTGGGGCTTTAATATGCTAATACACATTACAAATTTCCAACCTAAAATTCCATTATGAAGCCTTTAGCAAAGTAGTTTCAGCAAGATCCTGAGAAGAGGCCGGAAAACACTTCAAATAAGTCTTTTGTTTTTTGGTCACTATAGTACTGAGTACTTTAGTTCCTAAAAAGTTCTTACCTGATATGTGTTGCGGGCAGAGATTCATACTGGCGTGACAAAAAGAGTTCCCTATGTTTCAACTGATGTTTCTGCTTATCAGTCAAGTCAGCCTCAACTGTTGTTTCAGATTCTTCCTCAATTTCTTCTACACAAATAAAATTCAAAGAATTTATTAGTACAAAGCACATTATCTGTTTGGATATTGAAGCAGATCAAATCAACATTTCATTCAGTATTTTCTTCAAACTAATCAATTTTAAATTTAAACATTTGCTGGGTGCAGTGGCTCACGCTTGCAATCCTAAGCAGTTTGGGAAGCTGAGACGGGGTGGATCACCTGAGGTCAGGAGTTTGAGACCAGCCTGGCCAACAAGGCAAAACCCCATCTCTACTAAAAATACAAAAATTAGCCGGGCATGGTGGCGGGTGCCTGTAATCCCAGCTGCTCGGGAAGCTGAAGCAGGAGAATTGCTTGAACCCAGGGGGTGGAGGTTGCAGCCAAGATCGTACCACTACACACAAGCCTGGGTGAAAGAGCAAGATTCCGTCTCAAAAAAAAAAATAATTAAACATTTATCTTGTCAGTTCAGCTATAACCATAAAATTATCAGGGCCTCAAAGGAACAAAACTCCAACTTAAAATGGCAGATGATACCCCAAAATATACACAAGTATTACATATCAATTTAAAAATTAATTCACTTTTTTTTGGAGACAGAGTTTGCTCTGTCACCCAGGCTGGAGGGCAGTGGTGTAATCTCAGCTCACTGCAACCTCCACCACCCAGGTTCAAGCAATTCTCATGCCTTAGCCTCAAGAGTAGCTGTGATTACAGGCGTACATCACCACACCTGGCTAATTTTATGTATTTTTAGTAGAGATGGGATTACACCATGTTGGTCTCGAACTTCTGGGCTCAAGTGATCTGCCCCCTTTGGCCTCTCAAAGTGCCAGGATTACAGGCATGAGCCACCACACCCAGCCTCACAGAAGGGATTTTATCAAATATAATGCCCTTGCTGAAGCAGTTCTCTATGAATAGCATGAGGGTAATGAATGGAGTATCAATCTCTTTTCTACTTTCAAACTTTTAAAACTGAATTGAAAATGAACCTTAAACAGTAACTTAGAAAAAGACTCACCTAGCTCAAAGCAAGAATAAAGCAATTTAAAATTCTTTGGATGTCCTTTTTAATGAACTACTCAAAGAGAAATACAGCACTAAAAGGGCCATTTACTTGCAGGTCTAATAACATTTCACCAGTGAAGATCAATAAAGTTACTGCTGCATTGGCACTATTAGCACTAGAAAATATCACATACAAAATTATACTCTTTACCTAATTAGGATTTGACAAATTGTTGTTGTATAAGACACAGCTAACTGAATTCTAATGCATACCCTACAGAGCTAAAACAGCAACCAGCTCTGCAACAGTAACAGTAAATCTTACATTCTTATATGATCCCTTGGTTCACCGTAAAAAGGACCAAAATCACTGAAATCCAACCTAACCAAAGACAAAAATCACCGCAATGGCATCTCTCATGTAGATCACTAATGAAAACCACTTTTTAAAATGTACCAGTTAAATTTCAAATTTCATTTATGTATTTGTATAATTATTTTTTAGATGGAGTCTCGCTCTGTCACCCAGGCTGGAGTGCAGTGGCACAATCTCAGCTCACTGCAAACCTCCATCTCCTGGGTTCAAGTGATTCTCCTGCCTCAGCCTCCTGAGTAGCTGGGATTACAGGCATATGCCAACACACCTGGCTAATTTTTGTATTTTTAGTAGAGACAGGGTTTCACCATGTTGCCCAGGCTGATCTCGAACTCCTGAGCTCAAGCAATCTGTAAACCTCAGTGTAAGATAAATCGACTATTAGTGTGGATGAAGAGTAAAGAGAATTCAGAAGATAAATTTAAAGTTGGACAGGCCAGGTATGATGGCTCATGCCGGCAATCCCAGCACTTTGGGAGGCTGAGGCAAGCAGATCGCTTGAGCACAGGAGTTCAAGACCAACCTGGGCAACATCTCTACAAAAAATACAAAAAGTAGCCAAGCCCATGGTCCCAGCTACTTAGAGACTGATGTAAGAGGATCACTTGAGCCCAGGAGGCGGAGGGTGCTGAGCCGAGATCGCACCATTGCACTCCAGCCTGGGCAATACAGCAAGACCCTATCTCGAAATAAATAAATAAATAAGGTTGAACAATGCCTCTGAGCCAGAGTCTAATCCATGAGACTCTCGCTTATCTCCAGGGGGAGACTCCTCTTTGCTACAAAGCAGCACCCATATACGCTTAAGGTACTTCACAATAGGCCTTGCTCTACTCTACAGTTATCTGATTTCACTGCATCCCTTGAGAACAATGACAGGTCACTTATCTTTGTATCCACCCTATTTTACTTGTGGGGTAAAAGTGAACCTCAAGAAACATTCAGAGCAGACCAAGTAAGAATTATCAAACAACACTAACTTCAGCAGCTGCAAGGATACACTCAAAAAGTTACAGCATAAAACACAGAACAACATAAACAACAAGTTACTGTAAAAGGGGCTTTATTTTTCACATTTCATTCTAGTGCTTTTCAAAATGCTTCTTAACACAAAGTGGAAAAGAGACTAAACTTAAGAGTTACACTTGAGGCCGGGCGCGGTGGCTCATGCCTGTAATCCCAGCACTTTGGGAGGCCGAGACGGGCAGATCACCTGAGGTCAGGAGTTTGAGACCAGCCTGGCCAACATGGTGAAACCCCGTCTCTACTAAAAGTACAAAATATTAGCTGGGCGTAGTGGCGGGTGCCTGTAATTTCAGCTACTCTGGGGGCTGAGGCAGGAGAATTCCTTGAACCCAGGAGACAGAGGCTGCAGTAAGCCAAGATCACGCCATTGCACACCAGCCTGGGCGACAAGAGTGAAACTCTGTGTCAAACAAAAAATAAAAAAAGAAAATTGTGCTGACCTCAAAGACGCCCTGGAAAGGATTTTAGGAACTGCTGAGGTAAATGCAAAAGAAATCTTACCTAAAAGTATATATTAAATGAAAACCAAAAACTGGCTAAGTAAGAGTTTTTTACTTTATTGACTTTAAGAAATTTATCACAGAAATTTTATTTTCACAGTGTTGAGATACAAGGACTCATAAGTTATTCGACAGCAAATCAGGATCCCATCAGAAATTTAAGCTATTTCTGCTTTACATTTATTCAAAGAACACTGCATCTGGCAAAAGCTGCCCAATACTACAATAAATTCCAAGTCCATCTGGAATTTTATATGGTCTCAACATGCCACTGCACTATTTTTCACTTGCTATTAATTTTAAAAGAAAGAATCAGAACCAAGTTATCTAGCAGCAGCAGAGCACCATCCATCCTCTAATTCATTAACACCTCAGCAAGCAGCTTCCTAAAACACAATTTATATTTCTCCAGTTTTGATAAAAAGGCCTCAATAACTTCCAACCAACCACCATTAGGGTAAAAACTAAACATTCATGGCTTATACATCTAACAATCTGCCTTGCCACATGTTTCAACCAGGATCTGTGTCCTCCCACCCTACCTCCAGCAAAAAAAAAAAAAAAGGAAATTTATTGATGTGCCAACCAACGTGTTCTGGGGCTATCTATAAGGAAGACATAATAGTCCTACCCTGAATTACAGTCCACCCCGGATTCCAGGCAAGAGTATATACCTTTAGATGTAGTGAGTACCATAAAATTATGTGGCGTACTCTGGAAGCATGACGGAGGAAATTCATGTAGCTTGATGAGCCAGCAGAGGCTTCTCTGAAGAAATCAGTTTGCACGGACACCAGAAGGGAAAGGGAGTGGATGGCCGGGCCCCTGTCTTTGGTAATTAGAGAACACACCTCTGGATAAGGATAGCCTAGGTATCTGTACTTGGGCTTGGTTTGACTGTGGGAAGTTACTGCTTTTCCCTTCACATCCTGCTAACTCACCTAAAAACCTCATTAGGGAGTGTCTCCCGGTTTTAAAGCTCAAAGTCCCTCGTTTAGAGAACCCCTCGCCGGGCGCGGTGGCTCACGCCTGTAATCCCAGCTCTCAGGGAGGCAGAGGCGGGAGGATAGCTTGAGCCCAGGAGTTCGAGACCTGCCTGGGTAATACAGCGAGACCCCGTTCTCCACAAAAAGGAAAAAAAAAAAAAAAAAAGAGAACCCCTCAGTCCCCAGCAAATGAGGACAGTTGATCACCCTAGCCTTCATATTACCCAAATGAAGCATTAAACTTAAGGTACCATAATAGCTAAAATTTAAAAGACTGAAAGAACACAGACCAACTGGAGTTCTCGTACATTAACAGAGGAAGTGAAAAATCGGTCCAACCACTTTGGGAATCTGTTCGGCAAAATCTACTCAAGTAAAATTTCTGTGACAAGTTTCTTTCACCACATGAACCAACGATGTTTCTTCTAGGTAATTACCCAAGAGAAATGAGAGCTTAAGTACACCAAAAGACCTATACATGAATGTTCATAGCAGCTTTATTTGCAGCAGCCAAAAACTGGAAATAAACCAAATGTTCAGTAATAGGAGAACAACAACTAAGGCTGGGTACAGTGGCTCACTCCTGTAATCCCAACACTTTGGGAGGCCGAGGCAGGCGGACAGCTTGAGCCCAGGAGATCCAGACCAGCCTAGGCAACAGGACAAAACCCCATCTCTACAAAAAAATACAAAACTTAAGACTGGGCACAGTGGCTCACACCTGTAATCCCAGCACTTTTGGGGGGGCGAGGTGGGTGGATCACCTGAGGTCAGGAGTTCGAGACCAGCCTGGCCAACATGGCAAGACCCCATCTCTACTAAAAATATAAAAATTAGCCGGGCAAGGTGGCAGGTGGCTGTAATCCCAGCTACTCAGGAGGCTGAGGTGGGAGAATTGCTTGAACCCGGGAGGCGGAGGTTGCAGTGAGCCAAGTTCGTGCCACTGCACTCCAGCCTGGGCAACAGAGCAAGACTCCATGGGGTCGGACAAAAATAGCTGGCAGTGGTGGTGCACACCTGAAATCCTAGCTACTCCAGAGGCTGATGCAGGAGAATTACTTGAACCTGAGAGGTGGAAGTTGCAGTGAGCTGAGATTGCAACACTGCACTCCAGCCTGCGCAACACTGCGAGACTCTGTCTCAAAAAAAAAAATTAGGTGGGTTTGGTGGCATGCACCTGTAGTCCCAGCTACTCAGGAGGCCAAGGTGGGAGAATCCCTCGAACCTGGAAGTTCGAGACTGACCCGAGAAATATAGTTAACACCTCGTCTCTACAAAACAAAACTTAGAAAGTTAGTCGTGTGGTGGCACACACCAGCGAGAGGATCAATTGATAGAGACCCTGCCTTAAAACAACAACAACAACAAAACAGACAAGACAGTGCTCAGTGTTTACACAGTGTTGTGAGCAGTATTAACTTACAAACAGTCACGCTGGAAAAACTTACAGTTCATGGTGTATTGGGTAGACTACACAGAAAGATCTTGCCTCTGTAAGAGTGAATAATTAAGCCCTAGGCTGAGTACTGCTCCACACTCAACAAATCATAGATGCGACAACCAAACATCAGGCTGTTTCCAAGTAACTTAAATGCATCCCAGAACAAAGTTCAAGTTGATTTATAAGAATAAAAAATGGGTCGGGCACAATGACTCACACCTTAATCCCAGCACTTTGGGAGGCCAAGGCAGGTGGGTCGTGAGGTCAAGAGATGGAGACCATCCTGGACAACATAGTGAAACCCCATCTCCACTAAAAATACAAAAATTAGCCGGGTGTGGTGGCATGCGCCTATAATCCCAGCTACTCGGGAAGCTGAGGCAGAAGAAACACCTGAAGCCAGGAGGCGGAGGTTTCAGTGAGCCAAGATTGTGCTACTAACCTCAAGCCTAAGCGACAGAGCATGACTCAATCTCAAAAAAAAAAAAAAAAAAAAAAAAAAAAAAATCCAGAGACAAACCCTACTCATTAAATAAAAGTTGTAAAAGAAATGAATCATTGAGCTGATCACAGTGGCTCACGTCTGTAATCCCAGCACTTTGGGAGGCTGAGGCAAATGGATCACTTGAGGTCAGGAGTGAGACCAGCCTGGTCAACATGGCATAACCCCATCTCTATCAAAAATACAAAAATTGGCAATGGCGGGCGCGGTGGCTCAAGCCTGTAATCCCGCACTTTGGGAGGCGAGACGGACGGATCACGAGGTCAGGGAGATCGGACCCATCCTGGCTAACACCGGTGAAACCCCATTCTCTAACTAAAAACTACAAAAAACTAGTGCGGGCGGAGGTGGCGGGCGCCTGTAGTCCCAGCTACTCCGGAGCTGAGGCAGGAGAAGGTGTAACCCGGGAGGAGGAGCTTGCAGTGAGCTGAGATCCGCACACTGCACTCCGTCTGGGCCGCAGAGCGAACTCCGTCTCAAAAAAAAAAAAAAAAAATACAAAAATTAGCCAGGCATGGTGGCACGTCCCTGTAATCCCAGCTATTAGGAGACTGAGGCAGGAGAATGACTTGAACCCAGGAGGCAGACGTTGCAGTGAGCCAAGATCACACCATTGCACTCCTGCCTGGGCAAGAGAGCAAGATTGTTTCAAAAAAAGAGAGAGAGAAATGAAATGAATCACTGAGTTATACACTGAATGAACCATTAACAGATACACTGTGTTCGTAGACTGGAATACGTTATATTGTTAAGATATAAATTCTCTCCGATTTCATTGATGTATTCAACAAAGTTTTGGCCAGGCACAGTGGCTCACGCTGTAATCCTAGCACTTTGGGAGGCCGAGGCAGGCAGATCACCTGAGGTCAGGAGTTCGAGACCACCCCGGCCAACATGGTAAAACCCAATCTCTACTAAAAATACAAAAATTAGCCAGGAATGGTGGCGCATGCCTGTAGCCCCGGCTACTCGGGAGGCTGAGACAGGAGAATTACTTGAACCCAGGAGACAGAGGTTGTAGTGAGCCAAGATCACACCACTGCACTCCAGCCTGGGTGACACAGCAAGACTCGGTCTCAAAACAAAACAAACATGGGTCTGAATGGGAAAGAGAATGCAAAAAAAAAAAAATTAGTTAATGAAAAGAAACATGGGCCATATATACTATAGGATGTAACCTTTTTCAAACTTTTAACCAGTTTGGAAACCAAAAGTCAGAAAATTTATAGTCTACCATGGACAAAATGGAAACAAGAATCAGTTGGAGGGTAAAGGATTATAACTTCACTTCCTGCAACTATCTGCTATAGTACATTTCATTCTGGGAGCCCTTCACTAACAAATTTCTTATAATCCTGTTGCCCTTTCCCATTTACAGTTGTTTATATGAAAAGACTGACAACCATAAACAAGTTTTTAAAAAAGTCTTGAAATGGGCCGGGCGCGGTGGCTCAAGCCTGTAATCCCAGCACTTTGGGAGGCCGAGACGGGCGGATCACGGGGTCAGGAGATCGAGACCATCCTGGCTAACACGGTGAAACCCCGTCTCTACTAAAAAATACAAAAAACTAGCCGGGTGAGGTGGCGGCGCCTGTAGTCCCAGCTACCCGGGAGGCTGAGGCAGGAGAATGGCGTGAACCTGGGAGGCGGAGCTTGCAGTGAGCAGAGATCCGGCCACAGCACTCCAGCCTGGGTGACAGAGCGAGACTCCGTCTCAAAAAAAAAAAAAAAGTCTTGAAATGGAAAACATTTCCGTAACTGTACAGACAACACAGTAGTCTGAAAACCACCTAAACAAAAGAAGAAATGAAACTCCTTAAGCTACAAAAACTCACCAAATGAGTCAACCATATTACACCTTAATGACAAAAGAATTAAGCAAAACAGAAAATAAAATCTTTTATTGTGTTATCTTTAGGGATACCTTTACAACATCTTAACCTTGAATAATTTTCTACCACGGTGAAATTAACTCCTATCAGGAGCTGCAGTTTCACCCACATGAATTACTGCTACTCTTAAATATAAAGCAAGTTTGGCTAGTCAACTATTTTTATAATGTTGCTAGAAAGACTCACAAATCTCCATAATATGAAAATATGTGTGCGGCTTTAAAGACTCACAGAAGTCTTACAAACATGGACACGATGCAACACTGGCTCAGGAAAAACTTGCCGAAAGGAACTGGCATGAGGTGCACTGAAAGGATACGGGACATCAGCCACTGTCCTGAGCCCTGAGTTGTCACCACTAGCAAACGAAGTTGAAAAGGAGAGCAGCCACGACCAGTCTCCACATTCCTAGGTATCAAGAAAGGGGCAGAATGAACTGAGGCTTCAGATGACCATTTTCCAACTTCCTGGCTGGAAGGGACAACTGAAAATGCGTGCCACTAGCACAACTCTAGAGAAGCCTCCAGTGGTACCCACTTCCCTTGTATGTCAAGGCTTCTGTGTCAATGTGAAAGTCCTCCGGGGGCCCAGTCAAAGCTACTGTTTTCTGCATATCTTATGATCTGTAGGGGCTGTTACTCATTTAATCACTACAAAAACCCTCAACACAGGAAGGGTAAAGGTAGAAAGTATTAAATGAGTCCCTTGTAAAGATGAAGGCTCAACAAGGTTAATTTATCTGCCCCATAACGCCAAATTATACAAACATATAACAAAATGTAGTATAATATTTATCTTATCCAAAATAAATGTTAAGTAGATAAATAAAACTTACAAAACAATCATTTAGACGACAGGATACTAATCCAGTTAGGTGACCTTAGACCTAACCAAGGACTCAACCAAAAAATACAGAGGGTTTAAACAAATTACATATAAGGTCCTCACAGGTCTAAAATTCTGCGATTTGGAATGCTAAATGAAAAATACTTCGGACTACCTAAATATAAAGGCAATATATTAAGGTAAAAGCACTAGTTAAAAATAGAAGTAGTGGAGGCCGGGCATGGTGGCTCACGCCTGTAATCCCAGCACTTTGGGAGGCCAAGGCAGGTGGATCACGAGGTCAGGAGATGGAGACCATTCTGACTAACACACTGAAACCCTGTCTCTAATAAAAATACAAAAAATTAGCCAGATGTGGTGGCAATAGTCGCAGCTACTCAGGAGGCTGAGGCAGGACAATCGCTTGAACCTGGAGGAAGGTGGAGGTTGCAGTGAGCCAAGATCACGCCACTGCACTCCAGCCTGAGTAACAGAGCAAGATCCCATCTCAAAAAAAAAAAAAAAAAAAAAGGTAACAGCCGGGTGAGGTGGCTCACACCTGTAATCCCAGCACTTTGGGAGGCTGAGGTGGGCGGAGACCAGCCTGGCCAATATGGTGAAACCCATGTCTACTAAAAATACAAAAATTAGCTAGGCGTGGTAGTGCACGCCTGTAATCCCAGTAACTCAGGAGGCTGAGGCAGGAGAATCGCTTGAACCCAAGAGGCAGGGATTGCAGTGAGCCAAGATCATGCCACTGTACTCCAGCCTGGCCAACAGAGTAAGACTCTGTCTCAAAAAAAAAAAAAAAGATAACTTGTCAGCCAGGTGCAGTGGCTCACGCCTGTAATCCCAACACCTTGGGAGGCTTAGGCAGCAGGATCACGTGAAACCAGTACTTTGAGACTAGCCTGGGCAACACGGTGAGACCCCATTTCTATAAAAAATAATAATAATAATTTTTTAAAAAGATGGCTGGGTGCGGTGGCTGACGCCTATAATCCCAATTCTTTGGGAGGCCAAGGCAGGCGGATTGCCTGAGCTCAGGAGTTCTAAACCAGCCTGGGCAACAAGGTAAAACCGTTTCTACTAAAATACAAAAAAAATAATTCGCCAGGTAATGCAGCGTGCGCCTGTTGTCCCAGCTACTCAGGAGGCTGAGGCAGGAGAATTGCTTGAACCCAGGAGGCAGAGGTTACAGTGAGCCAAGATCACACCACCGCACTCCAGCCTGGGCGACAAAGCAAGACTCTGTCTCCAAAAAAAAAAGGTAACTTGTGGAAAATTTTAGATTAGCTACTTCAACTATAAAATGATTTTCATTCTGTAAGTCCACAGACAGCAAAAAAAAAAAAAATTAGGATTTTCAATCAACTAGTCACACGAAAATATACAACGTGAGCCTGTATTCTTCCAGACCACAAATTAAGCCACACAATTACAGAAGTAAAGCAAACACAAAGGCTTTCTAAAAAGCTTAAGAACATCTAATTGCTGGATTGATCAATAAGCAATGTGACATCAATTTTAAAGTAGTAATATAGTACTTGCTTTGTTTACAAAAAATATAAACCATTAACATTCAGAAGACCAGATCAATAAGAAAATGTATATCACAAAACATAATTAACTTGTCAAATAATAAACCTTTGTAATATTTACAGTTGATAATAATCTGGTTAATGCGACACAAACTTGCCATAATTGCCAATTACAAAATGTCACTTACAAAATAAAACTATAAAATAGCAAGAGAAAACATCCTTTTAAATGAAAGTTGATTATTTTAATGCTGTGATAAAAAATAGATTTTATGCCAACTCCAATCAAGGGGTAACAGCTGGCCAGAAAGGACCAAGTGTGCCCAAGGGCAGAGTAAGGACTCAGTATCTTGGTTGCGCCCCAGCTGCAAAAGGAGAGTAGCAGGCTGACGAAGGTCTATGTGCCTACACACTTCACAGACTAAGAAACAAAAAGCCATGGGCTATGTTCTCAAAATGTGAAATGTTATAAAAAAGTACAACACACATCTTAAAAATCAACTATGTTTAGCTTTATTCCTAATAAAATTTGGACTGAAGTACAAAATTAGAAACAAGAAAAGTTTTCAAATGCCAGGACGACCTTTTATTGTTCTGTTCTTTTCCCTCCTCTTTAGTATTTCTCTTGGAAGTATTAAGATTTCAAAAAATGGGCAGAATGAATCACAGACAGATGCTTTCAGAAACTTGGATGAAGACATATGTAATGTAAGATGGACTTCACTTACATGTAGAGTAAAATGGACTTACATGTAAAAGCATTTAGAGTAAGTGTCTGGTATTATGTGTTAGCTCCTACTATTATTGTTAAATCATTATTATAACTTTTTACTAAGTTATAAGTTACTAAGTAAAACGTTACAATAATAATTTTTAAAGTTTCTTCCAGTCCTATGTGATCTGAAAAAATATATATATACCCCAATACCATTTACTTCAACATGGGAAGGTAGAGGACAAGGAAAGAAGAAAATCTAAGTGAAATGTATTTCCTTGTTCTAATAGGAGAAGTAGCCACAGAAAAATGTAAGGTTAAACACGTCAGTTTACAATTAGGAATATCTGCTTTACTTCCTTTATTGGAGTAACTAAAGGTTTCTTTTATTTTTTTCCCCTGCAAATTAATTTAGCAAAAGTTAAACTCAAAATAGGCAAAGAATATAAACAGTTCACAGAAAAGGACATACATACGGCCTTTTAAAAATATAAAAAGATGTTCCACTTCACTCATAAGAAATTTAAGATACAATCCCACCAAGGAACCATTTTTAATCTGTAAGGATTAGTAAAGATTTAAAAACTTAATCTTAGACCTCATGTGGTGGCTCATGCCTGTAATCCCGGCACTTTGGGAGTCTGAGTTGGGTGGATCACCTGAGGTCAGGAGTTCGAGAACAGCCTGGCCAACATGGTGAAACCCTATCTCTACTAAAAATACAAAAATTAGCCAGGCGTGGTAGTGTGCACCTGTAATCCCAGCTACTTGGGAGGCTGAGGCAGGAGAATCGCTTGAGCCCGGGAGGCAGAGGTTGCTATGAGCTGAGATCATGTCATCGCACTCCAGCCTGGGGACTCTGTCTTTAAAAAAAAAAAAAAAAAAAAAAAAAAAAAAAAAAAAAAAGGCTGGGGTGGGCCTGGCACTGTGGCTCCCTCCTAGCACTTTGGGAGGCTGAGGCAGGTGGATTATCTGAAGTCAGGAGTTCAAGACCAGCCTGGCCAACATGGTGAAACCCCATCTCTACTAAAAATACAAAAATTAGCCAGGCGTGGTAGTGTGCACCTGTAATCCCAGCTACTTGGGAGGCTGAGGCAGGAGAATCGCTTGAACCTGGGAGGCAGAAGTTGCAGTGAGCCAAGATCACGCCACTGCACTCCAGCCTGGACAACAAAGGGAGACTCCATCTCAAAAAAAAAAAAAAACTTAATCCTATATTGGTAAGAGTGAAAGGAGGGAATGGGCACTCATTCATTGCTGCTAGGTGTAAACTGGAACAATATCTGAGGCAATTAATTTGATAATATCTGTCAAAATCACAATGCATAAAACCATTTATTTTTTATAGAGAAAAATAAATGGGGTCTTGCTATGTTGCCCAGGCTGCTGAAATGTAGTGGCTATTCACAGGTTCCACTGTAGTGTACAGAGCAAAACTCCATCTCAATAAATAAATAAATAAAGACTCCATCTCAATAAATAAATAAAGATAGATGCCATAGTCCTCTGAGTACTAAATGACATATATACTCACCCACCACATAACATTTAAGTCAACAGCAAACCACAAATATGAACAACAGTCCCATAAGGTTATAATGAAGCTGAAAAACTCCAACTGCCCAGTGACGCTATAGTGGTAACGTCATGGCACAAAGCATTACTCACGTGTCTGTGATGATACTGGTATAAACAAACCTACTGTACTGCCCATCAAATAAATGTACAGCACATAGAATTATGTACAGTACTAACACTTGACATAGATAATGACTATGTTACTGATTTATGTATTTATTATACTATACTTTTTTTTTTTTTTTGACACAGCGTCTCGCTCTGTCACCCAGGCTGGAGTCCAGTAGCACGATGTTGGTCAGGCTGGTCTCAACCTCCTGACCTCAAGTGATCCACCTGCCTCGGCCTCCCACAGTGCTGAGATTACAGGTATGAGCCACTGCATCTGGCCAATATACTATACTTTTTATTGTTGTTTTAATTTAATTTTATTTTATTTTGAGACAGAGTCTCACTCTGTTGCCACGGCTGGAGTGCAGTGACATGATCTCGGCTCACTGCAACCACCACCTCCTGGGTTCAAGCAATTCTCCTGCCTCAGTCTCCAAAGTAGCTAGGATTACAGGTCCATGCCACCACACCCAGCTAACTTTTGTATTTTTTAGTAGAGACAGGGTTTCACCATGTTGGCCAGGCTGGTCTTGAACTCCTGACCTCAACTGATCCCTCCACCTCAGCCTCCCAAAGTGGTAGGATTACAGACGTGAGCCACCACACCTGGCCTATTGTTGTCTTAGAGTGTATTCTTTCTACTTATTAAGGAAAAAAGGTTAACTGTAAAACAGCCCCAGACAGGTCCTTCAGAAGGTATTCCAAAAGAAGGAATTGTTATCAAAGATGACAGCTCCATGTGTGTTAGTGTTCCTGAAGACCTTCCAGGGGGACAAGATGTGGACTGAGAAGACAGTGATACTGATGATCCTGACCCTGTGTAAGACCTAAGCTAACATGTTTATGTTTGCACTGTTAATAAAAAAGTTTAAAAAGTGAAAATGATTTTTTTTTGACACAGGGTCACTATCTGTACACCAGGCTTGAGTGCACTGGTGCAAACACAGCTCACTGCAGCCTCAACCTCCCAGGCTGAAGCAATATTCCTGCCTAAACCTCCCGAGCAGCTGGGACCACAGGTGCATGCCACCACACCTAGCTAATTTTTAAATATTTTGTAGAGACGGAGTCTTGTTATGTTGCTCAAGCTGGTCTTAAACTCCTGAGCTCAAGTGATCCTCCCATCTCAACCCCCCGATTACAGGTATGAGCTACTATGCCCAGCCATAAATGAATTGTTTTTTGTTTGTTTGTTTTTTGAGATAGAGTCTCACTCTGTCTCCCAGGCTAGAGTGCAGAGGCATGATCTCAGCTCACTGCAACCTCTGCCTCCTGGGCTCAACCAATCCTCCTGCCTCAGTCTCCCTAGTAGGAGGGACTACAGGTGTATACCACCAAACCTGGCTAATTTTTATATTTTTAGTAGAAACAGGGTTTCACAATGTTGCCCAGGCTGGTCTCCAACTCCTGGGCTCAAGCAATCTGCCCGCCTCAGCCTCCCAAAGTGCTGGGATTACAGGCGTGAGCCACTGTACCTGGCCAAATGAATTTTTCTTAATAGGAAAAAAGCTTAAGGCCGGGCGCGATGGCTCATGCCTGTAATCCCAGCACTTTGGGAGGCCAAGGTGGGCGGATCACAAGGTCAGGAGATAGAGACCATCCTGGCCAACATGGTGAAACCCTATCTCTACTAAAAATACAAAAACTAGCTGGGCATGGTGGTGTGCGCCTGTAATCCCAGCTGCATGGGAAGCTGAGGCAGGAGAACTGCTTGAACCTGGAAGGCGGAGATTGCAGTGAGTCGAGATTGTGCCACTGCCCTCCAGCCTGGGCTACTGAGCGAGACTCCGTTTAAAAAAATAAAAATAAAAATAAAAATAATAAAATAAAATAAATAAAAATAAAAATAATAAAAGAAAGAAAAAGAAAAAGTTATGAATAGGATTAATGAAAGAAATATTTTTGATACAACCCTTCAATGTGGTTTGTAAGTTGTTTATTATAAGAGTCAAAAGCTAAACAAAATTAAAAGGTTTATGAAGTTAAAAACTTACAATAAATTGGGTTAATTTATTATTGAAGGAAGACGTTTCCATAAATTTAGTATTGCCTAAGTGTACAGTGTTTACAAAGCCTACGGTGGTGTACAGTATGTACTAGGCCTTCACATCCTACCACCACTCAGTCACTGACTCACTTCAAGGCCTGGAATCTCCATTCATGCTAAGTGTCCTACACAGGTGTATCACTTTTTATCCTTTCTACTGTATTTTTACTGTACTCGTTCTATGTTTAAATATGTTTAGATACACAAATACCCAAAATTGGGTAACAACTGCATATAGTATTCAATACAGTAATAAATGTACAGATGTGCACCCTAAGAACAATAGGTTACACCACATAGCCTAGGTGTGTAATAGGCTATACCATCTAGGTTTGTGTAAGTACATTCTATGATGTCCACACATAGATAAAATCGCCTAACGACGCATCTCTCAGAACATATCCTTGTCACAAGGCAATCATGGCCATGCTCTGCAGACTGCTCGATAGCAAACGATGAAAAATACCCTAATCCTCTACCAGTACACTGTGGTCAAATTATAGTACATCAAAGTGTGGAATAACACGCAGTCATGAAAACTGTAACACAATTTTAAAAAAGAGCAAACATGCGGGCAGATCGCTTGAGGTCAGGAGTTCGAGATCCGTCTGGCCAATGTGGTGAAACCCCGTCTCTATTAAAAATACAAAAATTAGCCAGGCATAGTGGTGCACACCTGTAGTCCCAGCTACTCAGGAGGCTGAGGTGGGAGAAGTGCTTCAACTGGGGAGGCGAAGGTTACAGTGAGCCAAGATTACGCCATTGCACTCCAGCCTGGGCGACAGAGCTAGGGAGACTCCGTCTCAAAAAAAAAAAGCAAACATGAAAAAAAGTAAGCCCCGTTTCTTAGTCCATTTTGTGTTGCTGAAAAGGAATACTTGAAGCTGGGTAATCTACAAAGCAAAAAGGTTTATTTGCCTCACAATTCTCATGGCTGTAAAGTTCATGACTGCGCATCTGCATCTGATGAGGGGCAATCAGGCTGCTTTCAGTCATGGCAGAAGGTGAAGGGGAACCAGTATGTGGTGATCACATGGCAAGAAAGGAAGCAAGGTTGGAGGTGTGCTGGTTCTTTTTAAAAACCAGCTCTCTAGGGAACTAACAAAGTGAAAAGTCACGTCTACTCCAGGGAGGGCATTAATTTAATCCATTCAAGAGGAATCTACTCCCATGACCCAACCATCTCCCATTAGGCCCCACCTCCAACACTGGGGATCACATCTCAACATGAGTTTGGAGGGTACAACATCCAAACCACAGCACGCAGGAAAAGGGCTATAGTGTACCGAAAGTCTTCAAAAGATGAACCTGTCTCTTGGGTGTATAAGAAGACATTCTAAGGGGTACACAGAAACATAGGTTTAAGATCAACACCCACATGCTCCTACTGATCTGCCTGAGAACTAGCACAAGGTCAAGGCATTAGACTGATCTCTTGTCATCTCCACTTCTCACAACTGCTATTCTCTTATATACAGGCATCTCCTCTCAACCACCCTAAATCTTACTGCAGAACTTGCGTAAAACATGGGGAGTAAAAACCTCCAAGATACCAAACAAAGGGACCATTGGTGACAAAAGAGAAATACAATACAGGTCTCTGAGAGGCCTCTAACCCAGATATCAAAAAGTTCCACAGTAGGGTTTTGTGTCCTATACATGTTTCAGCCTGGGCAACATGGTGAAACTTGTCTCTACTAAAAATACAAAATTTAGCCAGGCATGGTGGCACACACCTATAATCCTAACTACTCCAGAAGCTGAAGCAGGAGAAGCGCTTGAACCTGGGAGGCAGAGGTTGCAGTGAGCCTAGATGGCACCACTGCACTCCAGCCTGGGTGAAAGAGCAAGACTCCTTCTCGCAAAAACAAAAATCCAAAAAGAGCTGGTTACCTTACAGGTGTATACTACCCATTTATTAAAATTGGAAAAAAGGAGTCAGACTTTCTGGCAGAAAGTCAGTGTTATTTATTTAGCTGCCTGGTTTGTCAGTGAAGACTGGCTTTGCCATTAAGGTTACTGGTGTTAATTTTCCACAGCTGAACAAATTAAATCCACAGTTCCAACAATTAGATGAAAATATATTTAAATAGTTTATATTAAAATTTGCATCATGTATTTAAATACATATTTAAGTATGTACGTGATCTAAGAGTTAACCATTTACCAGACACAAATTTAAAATACAAAGGTATATTTAAATGAACATTACTTCATTACTTCAACTTTCCCAAACCTTTGAGTATACTGGTTGAAATAAGGTGCCTATGATAGTTTTATGTGTCAAACTATCTAAACTATAGTACCTAGTTATTCAATCAAAATCTAACTTAGATATTGTTATGAAAATATTTTGTAGATATGAGTAACATCAGCTGATTTGAAGTTAAGAAGATTGGCCTCCATAATCAGGGTGGGCCTCATCCAATCAGTAAAAGGCCCTAAGGGCAAAACTAAGGCTTCCCTGAAGAAGAAACATCCACCTGACAGACAGCCCCACTGTGGATATCAGACTTGCCTGGCCAGCCCCAGCAATTATGTAAGCCAGTTCCTCGCAAAAAAAAAATCTCTTTATATGTACATAAACCTGTTGAAAATTTTATATAGTGTATATATATTTATAATACATATAATACATACAATATTCATCTGTATACATGCATACATATGTGTCTGTATATTTATACACATACATAAACTCCATCTGGTTCTCTTTCTCTGGTGAAACCCTAATTGATTGAGAGTCCCTATAGGTGAATGGTAAGAAGTACAATTAATAACCTTTTGTTAGGTCTCAGTAAAACCTTTTTACTTTGCTTCTCAGAAAATGAGAATGCAAAGGGCCCTAATGACTTATTAAAAAACCTAAACCTCTTCCATGTCTGCTGGTTTCAAATTATCTGCTTCTAGCAAAACTAAAAGAGGAGGGCCTAACTGAATTGACAGCTGCTAAATCATTAAAAATCCTTTATTGTCAATGACTGCTATATGCTTTTTCAAACACAGTTGAGAAGAACAAAGAACTGAGACCCTTATAAGCTCTAAGGGCAGAGATTTCGGTAGTGTTGTTCACCACTCATCACCAGTACTTAGTAGAATGTCCAGTACACAGCAGGAACTCAAAATACATTTGGTAAATGAATACATAAGCAAAACTCCACCATTCTGATCTACCTACTTACATGTAAAAATTGTGTTAGAAACTACATGAATATAAATCAAACATGATTGGAACAGAATGAAAGCTAAACCTGTCTCATTCTAGCAATGATGTGTATTATTTCAAGGATTCATTAAGCTAAGTGGAAAGGAAGTCCCACTAAGCTTAAGATTTCCTATGAAAATGTCACACTTTTAGTTTTACTAATTATCAAAAATTTTACAATGTATACTGTAATTATAAAATCCAAAGAAAATGTTAAGACTCTTGAGTCTTATGAACTCAGAAAATGTAAATAGTTTTTACATTTTAATTTACATATGCATTTCCATTGCAGTGATTCACAAGATGATTAATACAATTTGCAAGCATAAAAAACATTAGGTTAGTACACCAGGCACACCTGTAACCCCAGCACCTTAGGAGGCCGAGGTGGGCAGATCACTTGAGGCCAGGAATTCAAGACCAATCTATCCAACATGGCAAAAACCCGTCTCTACAAAAAATGCAAAAATTAGCTGGGTGCGGTGGCGCACACCTGTGATCCCAGCTACTCGGGTGGCTAAAGCAGGAGAATAACTTGAATCCCTACGTCGAGAGGCAAAGGTTACAGTGAGCTGAGATTGTGCCACTGCACTTCACCCTGGGTGACAGCCAAACTCTGTCTCAAAAAAAACAAACAAACAAATAAATGAATAAATAAAGGAAGGGAAGTCAAGAGAAAAAAAGAGAAAACATTCTAATCCGCTATCATTTTTGAAAAAACCTGGGCCGGGCATGGTGACTCATGCCTGTAATCCCAGCACTTTGGGAGGCCGAGGTGGGTGGATCACGAGGTCAGGAGATCGAGATCATCCTGGTTAACATGGTGAAACCCCGTCTCTACTAAAATACAAAAAATTAGCTGGGCGTGGTGGTGCACACCTGTAGTCTCACCTATTTGGGAGGCTGAGGCAGGGGAATTGCTTGAACCTGGGAGGTGGAGGTTGCAGTGAGCCGTTATCACACTACTGCACTCCAGCCTGGAGACAAAGTGAGACTCCGTCTTAAAAAAAAAAAAAAAGTTGGCCGGGCACGGTGGCTCACGCCTGTAATCCCAGCACTTTGGGAGGCCGAGACGGGCGGATCCCAAGGTCAGGAGATCGAGACCATCCTGGCTAACATGCTGAAACCCCGTCTCTACTAAAAAAAAAAACAGAAAACTAGCCGGGCGCAGTGGCGGG
>NW_016813718.1:1391548-1403316 GCF_001698545.2 Rhinopithecus bieti
TTTTTTTTTTTTTTTTTTTTTAAGAGACATAGGTGTCACTCTATTGCCCAGGCTGGAATGCAATTGCTCAGTCATAGTTCATTCCAACCTTGAAATACCGGACTCAAGTGATTCTCCTATCTCACCCTCCTCTGTAGGTAGAACTATAATTATATATAACTAAATAAATAAAATAAAATACAAGATGGGGCCATGCAAAGTGGCTCATGCCTCTAATCCGAGCATTTTGGGAGGCCAAGGCAGGTGGATCACTTGAGGTGAGAAGTTCGAGACCATGCTGGCCAACATGGCGAAACCCAGTCTCTACAAAAATACAAAAATTAGCCAGGAGTGGTGGCGTGCACCTGTAGTTCCAGCTACTCAGAAGGCTGAGGCAGGCGAATCACTCGAACCCACGAGGCAGAGGTTGCAGGGAGCCGAGATTGCACCACTGCACTCCAGCCTGGGTGACAGAGTGAAACTCTGTCTCAAAAAGAAAGAAAAAAAGAATCTTCATTTGGTCTTTCATATTGTTACTAAACTCAACTTACAATGTTTTTATTTTTAATAATCTCCCCTTTTCTCATTTTTTCGTTTCTTATTTTTGGCTCTGAACTGACATCATTTATTTTTATATCTTAACTCTTATGAGGCTGGGCATGGTGGCTCACACCTGTAATCCCAGCACTTTGGGAAGCCAAGGAGAGCGGATCACCTGAGGTCGAGACCAGCCTGGCCAACATGGTGAAACCCAATCTCTACTAAAAATACAAAAATTAGCCAGGCATGGTGGTGCACACCTATAATCCCAGCTACTCGGGAGGCTAAGACAGGAGAATTGCTTAAACCCAGGAGGTGGAGATTGCAGTGAGCCGAGATTGTGCCACCACACTCAAGTCTGGGTGACAGCAAGACTCCGTCTCAAAAAAAAAAACAAAACAAAACAAAAAAACTTATGGCTTCTGGACTTATTTTCTAGGTCTCTTAATCCATTTTTCCCCCCCAAGAGAAAGGGTCTCCCTTTGTCACCCAGGGTGGAGTGCAGTGGTATGAACACAGCTCACTGCAGCCTCAATCTCCTGTGCTCAAGCAATCCTCCTGCCTCAGTCTCCTGAGTAGCTGGGACCAGAGCTGTGTGCTATCACACCCAACTAATCTTTTCTTTTTGTTGTTGTTGAAATGGGATCTTCCTGTGCTGTCCAGGCTGGTATCTAATTCCTGGGTTCATGTAATCATCCTGCCTCAGCCTCCCAAAGTGTTAGGTTTATGTAATTTTTTATTCAACTATGGGCAACAGAGCTAGACTCCATCTCAAAAAAAAAAAAAAAAATACACTGAAGTCTCCAACTTACTCTTAAATGGTTCAGAAAATAATATATGTATGTTTGCATTATATATAGCATGATAAAGCCAATAGGGCAAAATGTTAACAACTGTTGAATCTGAGTAAATGGCATGAGAGTTCCTTACACACTTGGACACTTTAAGACTGAAAGACGTTATGACCTTTTAGAAGTAAGTACTGAAATATTTACAGATAAAAAGGTAAGGCTTCTTTGACGTGCTTCAAACTAATGGGCTAGCGAGTAGGGGTCTAGATGAATCAAAATTGATCATGTATGGATCACTGTTAATACACAGTGATGGAAACACCAGGCATATTGTATTCTCTGCTTGTACATGATGAAAGTTTTCTGTAATAATAAGTTTGCTTTTTTTTTTAAGAGTCTGTAAGCCAGGCGCAGTGGCTCACACCTGTAATCCAGCACTTTGGGAGGCAGAGGTGGGCAGATCACCTGAGGTCGGGAGTTCAAGATCAGCCTGACCAATATGGAGAAACCCTGTCTCTACTAAAACTACAAAATTAGTCAGGTGTGGTGGCACATGCCTGTACTTCCAGCTCCTCAGGAGGCTCAGGCAGGAGAATTGCTTGAATGGCGTAAACCCAGGAGGCGGAGCTTGCAGTGAGCTGAGATCCGGCCACTGCACTCCAGCCTGGGTGACAGAGCGAGACTCCGTCTCAATAAAAAAAAAAAAGAAAAAGAGTCCATAATGGCCAGGCGCAGTGGCTCTCACAGCACTTTGGGAGCACAAGGCAGGAGGATCACTTGAGAGCCCAGGAGTTGGAGACCAGCCTGGCCAACATGGTGAAACCCCATCTCTACTAAAAATACAAAAATTAGCCAGGCGTGGTGGCATGCGCCTATACTCTCAGCTACTTCGGAGGCTGAGGCATCAGAATTGTTTGAACCAGGAAGGCTACAGTGAGACAAGATTGTGCCACTGCACTCCAGCCTGGGCAACAGAACGAGACTCTATCTCAAAAAATACAAAAAAGAGGGGCCGGCGCGGCGGTGGGCTCAAGCTGTAATCCCAGCACTTTGGGAGGAACAAGACGGGCAGATACGGAAATAAAGTCAGAAGATCAAGACCACAATCCACAAAAAACAGGCACACACTGGTGGAAACCCCGTCTCGTAGCCAAAAAAATACAAACAAAAGCTAGCCCGGGCGAAGGTGGCGGGCGCCTGTAATCCCAGCCTACTCGGGGAGGCTGAGGCAGGAGAATGGCGAGAGAGCCGCGGGAGGTGCAGGAGCTTGCACGTGGAGCTGAGATCCAGCCATTGCACTCCAGCCTGGGCAACAGAGGCGCAGAACCTTCGTCTCAAATAAATAAATAAATAATAAATACAAAAATAAGAGTCCATAATCAGAAGAGTGTTTTAAATGGAAAAAACTAAGTTCAGGAAATTAAGTGCATCCCACACTCAGGACTCACAGTTTTTGAACTCATTCTAACAACACTTTCTCCATTAACCCTCCCTAAAAAACTCCTCATAAAACATGAACGTCTTGCGGCGCGCGGTGGCTCAAGCCTGTAATGCCCAGCACTGTTGGGAGGACCGAGACAGCGGATCACGAGGTCAGGAATCGGACCCATCCTGGCTAACACGGGAAACCTCCGGTCTCTACTAAAAGACAATACAAAAACTTAGCCGGGCGATGTGGCGGTCCGCTGTAGTCCCAAGCTACTTGGGCAGGCTGAGGCGAGAGAATGGCGTAACCCGGACGGCCAGGAACTTGCAGTGACTGAGATCCGGCCACTGCATCCCAGCCTGGGGAGACAGGAGCGAAGCGATGCGGCGTCTTCAAAAAAAAAAAAAAAAAAAACATGAACTCTTCAGACAACTTTATGTGCTCTCTGCACCTGATGTTTTAGTCAATACGACAGAAATACAGTAAGATACATCTAACTCCACCATTCCTAGATATATAGTTGCCTTTGAAAGTAAATCCCAGCTACTCGGGAGGCTGAGGCAGGAGAATTGCTTGCACATGAAAGGTGGAAGTTGCAGTGAGCCGAGATCATGCCATTGCATTCCAGCCTGGGCAACAAGAGTGAAACTCTGTCTCTAAATAAATAAATAGATAATAAAATAAAATATTTTTTAAAATCTCATTTATATTCATATACTTTGGATTTAATCATGCTCATAATCTAGCTTCTAAGGTTGTTGCTAGTTGGGTGTGGTGCCTCACACCTGTAATCTCAACATTTTGGGAGGCCGAGATGGGAGGATTGCTTGAGGCCAAGAGTTTGAGACCTACCCTGGCAACATAACAAGACCCCATTTCTACCAAAAAAATGTTTTTTAATTAGCTAGGCATGGTGGGATGCACCTGTACTCCCAGCTACTCTAAAGGCTGAGGCAGGAAGATCCTTTGTGCCAAGGCTTGATTCAAGGCTGCTATGAGCTATGATCCCGCCACTGCACTCCAGACTAGGCAACAGAGCCAGACCCTGTCTCCAAAAAAAAAAAAAAAGCATAAAGGGGGAAAAAAAAAAGCAATTTGGGACCAGCCATGGTGACTCACACCTGTAATCCCAGCACTTTGTGAGGATCCCTTGAGGCTAGGAGCCTGGTGCTTTTAAAGCAATATTTTGTTCTCATTATCAGTAGCAAATGTGAAGCCCTTGATATGCTGAATATATAATTTGTAAACATGACAGAACTCATATAATAATGAACACTTTTTTCTTTTACATGTCAGCAATTAATTGAAATAATGAACACTTTCTATACAGAAACAGAAAAACACTATGAACTACAGGAGAAAATACAGTAAGAATTTAACTTACGAGACAACTAACTTGCCTGGCTAAATCTACAACACAGTGGGGCAACGACTCTCAAGCAAACTCAGAACAAACCTTTGCAAACAGCATTCTTCCTTATACCCATACCAGAACATTTTAAAAGCTTCAGGATCCTCAAGACCATAGTGATTATAAATCAAAGTATCAAACTGGCCAGGTGCGGTGGCTCACACCTGTAATCCCAGCATTCCCAAGGTGGGTGGATCACTTGAGGTCAGGAGTTCAACACCAGCCTGGCCAACATGGTGAAACCCTGTCTCCACTAAAAATACAAAAATTAGCGGGACTTGGTGGTGCATTCCTGTAATACCAGCTACTTGGGAGGCTGAGGCAGGAGAATCACTTAAAGCTGGGAAGCAGAGGTTACAATGAGCAGAGATCATGTCATTGCACTCCAGCCTGGGTGACAGAGCCAGACTCCATCTCAAAAAAAAAAAAAAAAAAAAAAGAAAAGAAACAAAGTATCAAACTGCAAAATCCACCTACATAAGTTCCTAGAGTCTCACTACATTTTTGTAGAGAAAAAAAATAGCTTTCAACATAATGTACTTTCTGTCTTGAAATTTAAATCACTTCAGTGTGTTTATTGTTCTTTTGAAAATTCAAACTGGCTAAAATTTTCTTTAAATTTAAGGTCAGGCGTGGTGGCTCATGCCTGTAATCCCAGCACTTTGGGAGGCCAAGGCGGGCAGATCACCTGAGGTCGGGAATTCAAGACTAGCCTGACCAACATGGAGAAACCCCACCTCATTAAAAATACAAAATTAGCCAGGCATGGTGGCACATGCCTGTAATCCCAGCTACTAGGGAGGCTAAGGCAGGAGAATCGCCTGAACCCGGGAGGTGGAGGTTGTGGTGAGCCTAGTTCACGCCATTGCACTCCAGCCTGGGCAACAAGAGTGAAACTCCGTCTCAAAAAATAATAATAATCAAAATAATAGGCCGGGAGTAGCGGCTCATGCCTATAATCCCAGCACTTTGGGAGGCCAAGGCAGGTAGATCACCTGAGATCAGGAGTTCGAGACCAGCCTGGCCAACGTGGTGAAACCCTGTCTCTACTAAAAATACATAAATTAGCCAGTACTCCCAGCTACTTGGGAGGCTGAGGCAGGAAAATCACTTGAACCTGGGAGACAGAGGTTGCAGTAAGCCGAGACAGTGCCACTGCACTCCAGCCTGGGTGACAGAGCGAGACTGCATCTCAAAATACATAATAAATAAAATTAACTAAATAAATAATGAAACCTGCACATCCTGCACATGTACCCCTGAACTTAAAAGATGAGGGAAAAAAATATCTGGCTGGGCATGGTAGCTCACACCAATAATCCCAGCACTTTGGAAAACCAAGGCAGGAGGATCACTTGAGCCCAAGAGTTCCAGACCAGCCTGAGAAACATAGGGAGACTATCTCTGTAACACGTGTTTTTTTTTTTTATTGGCCTGGTGTTGTGGTACACACCTGTGGACCCAGCTACTCTGGAGGCTGAGGTGGGGGTATTGCTTGAGCCTGGGAGGTCGACCTGCAGTGAGCCATTATTGTGCCACTGCACTTTCCAGCCTGGGCAACAGAGCAAGACCTAGTCCCCTCGCCAAAAAAACTAAGTATTATTCAGCTATTTTAGCAGAGAGAAAACATCCTCCAAAACAGTGAAGTATAAATTTCCTCCTATCTGTATCCTTACAAAACCATCAGTGGGCCAGGCCCAGCAGTTCATGCATGTAATCCCAGCACTTTGAGAGGCCAAGGTGAGAGATTACTTGAGGCCTAGAGTTCAAGACCAGCCTGGGCAACATAGCAAGTCTCCATCTCTATTTAAAAGAAAAATCCACCACTGAAAACAGGAGATGGCAAGACACTGCCCAGATCATTTGCTAAAGCCTATTTACAAAGGTTTCTATGTCAACATTTTCACCAATTAATAAATGTGATGCAACCTAAAAAACTATATACTAGGCCAGGCCTGATAGCTCACACCTGTAATCCCAGCACTTTGCAAGGATGAGGCAGGAGGCTCACTTGAGCCCGTGATTTTGAGGCTGCAGTGAGCCATGATCACACCACTGCGCTCCAGCCTGGGTGGCAGAGCAAACTTTGTCTCAAAAAAAAAAAAAAAAAGTTATATACATACATACACACACACACATATAATGACATACACACATATATACACTAAAACCAAACACCAGTGTTTGTTTTCAGTTAGTATCACTCATTTTACTCCCATCAAAACTACAATGAAGATAAATGGACAAGCAAAAGGCTTCAGGTAAGAAAAGCATCTCTGCACCTCATTATGAAAACACAAGACAAACATTTTTTAATCAGAGAAAAACAACTTACTAGCATGCTTATCTGCGAGCATTATAAGTGTGTTGGAAATATCACGTCGTCTATAAAAGCATACTACTTTTGCTTCCACGTTGCCACTTGCAGTCTAAGAGATAAGAAAAATAAAAGTCATTTGTACTGAATATTAGAGTCAAATAATTTATAAAACAAAACTAGATACAGCACAATTATATGATCGTGCTCATTAATACTGGTGCCAACCACAACTGCAGGATAACCACAGAGCTAAAAAATTCAAATAAGGATGAGCAACATTTGTTCTGCTTCCAAGCACAACTGGAATGTCAAACATATAATAATACTGGCATTAAGTAAACTAAACTGATTAGACCCTTTAATGATTAAAGCCAGACACAGTTAACACTGATTAGCTTTAAGAAACTAATCCTCCCTACTGCTTCAATTAACTAGCCTTTAAAAAAAAAAAAAAAGAAAAGAAACTAATCCCCCCAGTTTTTAAAGCCACAACTGACGGAAATAATTTATTTCAGTCATGTAAACATACCTTGTCCAAACCCATTCCCAGAAAGCACAAGCTAAGTGTAAAATCACCAAGCCCTCCCCTAAGTATCCCATGTTCCATGGACAGTGAAGTTCTGCAGGTGGGAAGCAGCCATCATACCGAATAGACCAGGTGACCTGGAAAGGCATTCTCTAGCCCAAGGAAGTCTACGAATCTCTTAAGAGTCAATATTCTGGCTGGGCACGGTGGCTCAAGCCTGTAATCCCAGCACTTTGGGAGGCCGAGACGGGTGGATCACGAGGTCAGGAGATCGAGACCATCCTGGCTAACACCGTGAAACCCCGTCTCTACCAAAAAATACAAAAAACTAGCCGGGCGAGGTGGCAGGCGCCTGTAGTCTCAGCTACTCGGGAGGCTGAGGCAGGAGAATGGCGTAAACCCGGGAGGCGGAGCTTGCAGTGAGCTGAGATCTGGCCACTGCACTCCAGCCTGGGCGATAGAGCGAGACTCCGTCTCAAAAAAAAAAATAAAAAAGAGTCAATATTCTAAAGCAGTACTTAGTTTACCTCCACAACTAAACATATTAAAAACCTTGAGTTATGAACACTGAAACTCCCATTTCTTTTTGGCTAGTCTACAATGCAATCAATATTCAGTTAGGTTCTTCCAAAGTATGATGGCTTCAAAAAAAATTCAGTTATGCTGTCATTTACTCCAGCTGGGGCCCAGGCTCCTGCTCTCCTATTCTCTAGAATTTTGAGAGCTCTCAAGAAGGTCAATCATTCATCACAAAGTTCCCTGTAAAAACACACAGATTATAATAAAATGCTATTGTGATTTCCATTTTCAAATAAATGTGAGAACAAATTTTCAGAAATTTATCCGGTCTTACAGATATACTCAAATACAAAGAAGAATATATAAGTTCTGCAGTAAATGTGTCAATTTTATGAAGTTCAGCAGCAGTATTTTAGATTAAAAAATAGTCCTGTGGAAACAGTGCCCCTTAAAATTGAAATCATATTAAATTTCTAACCAAAGTGCTTCTATATTTCATAATACTGTGATCAAATACATTCTCCAGAAGTAATGATCCAGCAGTCTGCTAACTGAACAGGCCAGGATTTCCATGTAAATAAAAAAAAATCTATCAGTGACTTCAAATATAAGCTCTTAGTCATTTCTGTCTTCTTGAGATTTTGTCTTTTTGAGATATGCCTTGAAACTGTTGCTTTGGATTTTCAATGTGATTTTTGTCTCTTCTTGAGACATTAAAAATCCAGGCTGGGCGTGGTGGCTTATGCCTATAATCCCAACACTTTGGGAGGCCAAGGCAGGGGGATCACAAGGTCAGGAGTTCTAGACCAGCCTGGCCAAAATAGTAAAACCCTGTCTCTACTAAAAATTCAAAAATTAGCCAGGTGTGGTGGCACACACCTGTAGTCCCAGCTACTCAGGAGGCTGAGGCAGAATTGCTTGAACCTGGGAGGTGGAGGTTGGAGTGAGCCAAGACCACATCATTGCACTCCAGCATGGGTGACAGAGTGACACTCCGTCTCAAAAAAATAAAATAAAAAATCCAAATCAATAGTTTCAAGGCATATTTTTTTCTGCCTCACTAGTGAGTTCCTCCAATAGGGATGCTATACAAAGCTAATTAAATTATTATTTAAACTTGCTTAGGGGGGCGGGGAGCCTGGTTCAAAATAAATAGTCTCTTCTCTTTTTTTTGAGACGGAGTCTTGCTCTGTCACCCAGGCTGGAGTGCAGTGGTGCGATCTCGGCTCACTGCCAGCTCCGCCTCCCGGGTTCACGCCATTCTCCTGCCTCAGCCTCCTGAGTAGCTGCAAGTATAGGCGCCAGCCACCATGCCCGGCTAATTTTTTGTATTTTTAGTAGAGACGAGGGTTCACCATGTTAGCCAGGATGGTCTCGATCTCCTGACCTCGTGATCCACTCGCCTCGGCCTCCTAAAGTGCTGGGATTACAGGCGTGAGCCACCGCCCCAGCCATAAATAGTCTCTTCTTGACCATGCACTCACTTGGCTACTAGGTAGCTTATGGCTACCATATTCCTCTTCCCCTCTACAAACACACCCTCTCCAGCATCCTTCTGAAGCATGGTTACTCATGGGTCTACAGCCCAGTGCCAGTCTGCAACTGTTAATGGCATTTAATGAAATAAGTACAAGGTTTGAGACTAAGTGCATTACAGCAATTAAGTTCATTTTTATATATACATATACATATATATATATATATACATATATATACACACACACACACACACACATATATATATATATATATATATTTTAGATGGAGTCTCGTTCTGTTGCCAGGCTGGAGTGCAGTGGCGTGATCTCAGCTCACTGCAACCTCCAACTCCCTGGTTCAAGCGATCCTCCTGCCTCAGCCTTCCAAGTAGCCTTTTTTTCCTAGCTTATCAATCAGAACAGAGTAAGTATTTTCAGTTCAGAGGTGGTTTTGTTTTGGTTTTTTTGTTTGTTGAGAGGGAGTTTCGCTCTATTGCCCAGGCCGCAGTGCAATGGCGCGATCTCAGCTCATTGCAACTTCCGCCTCTTGGGTTCAAGCGATTCTCTTGCCTCAGCCTCCCAAGTAGCTGGGATTACAGGCATGCGCCACCACGCCCGGCTAATTTTGTATTTTTAGTAGAGACAGGGTTTCACCACACTGGCCAGGCTGGTCTCAAACTCCTCTCAGGTGATCCACCCACCTCAGCCTCCAAAAGTCCTGGGATTACAGGCGTGAGCCACCGCATCCCGCCTTGCTTTGGTTTTTTTAAGAGACGGGGGGTCTTGTTACGTTGCACAAGCTGGTCTCAAACCCCCAGGCTCAAGCAATCCTCCTGCCTCACCCTCTTGAGCAGCTGGGACTACAGGCCTGAGCCACCAGGCCTGCCTTCAAGTATTTTTAAATCATTATTTGGATTTTCCCATCATGTTAACTTTCCGTACCTAGCCAATTTCACCTCTGATCTTCCCAGGGCCTTTATCTAGAATACTCCTTTGGCTTCTCTTCCCATGGTTCCCTCTCCCTCATCCTTTAGGCCTCAACTTTAATGTCCTCTCCCACCCTACCTAAAGGAAATGACCTGTCATTCTCTATGTCAAGCCTGTTGCCTTCTTAGAAGTTAACACAATGCATTACTATTACTGTTTTCTTTATGCCTGTCAACTTGTCTTTCCGGGTGTCTCCCTCATGAGAATGTAGACCATGTATGGGTAGAGACCGTGTCCATCTTGTTCACAGTTCTATCTCTGAGCCTAGCATAGTGGCCGGTACATAACAGGTACTCAATAGTATTTGCTTAATGAATTACCTAAAATAACGTATCTTTTTCATATCCCTTCAGAAATAAAGACCCTATGTAAATATTTCAATTAGCCATTCAAACTACCATTTTGTGAAATTACAAAGACTCCCATCTCTCACAACACAGTCATCCCCAGAGACTCGCTATTACATGGATGACTCTGTGCTGACAATAGGTAGGGGGAGGGAGGAGGTGAGGATGGAGGACGGGGGCATTTTGGAAGTAAATGGCAATGAAATGATAAAGGAGTGTGAAATAATCCATGTTCACCTAGATGTGCAACCCAATCATTTAGCTACTGTGTGCCTCAAGACAACAACGCATGATTTAGCTACCTTAAGGTGTAAGGTTATGTGAGGCTCAGAAGGGTAACAAATGTGAATCCCAGGTTAGGTTTCCAGAGCACCATGCTGTGACATTTCTAAACTTAGCACAGCTGCAATTTTACTTTTACTTGTGGAACTGTATGGCTGATGTCTGTCTGCACTAGACCTGTTTATCATCCTTGCATTCTCACTGTCTAAAAGTACCCTCAAAATTATTTGTAAAATGAATGAATTGAAGCAGTTTGTATATAATAAAGCAATGTATGTATAAGCATTAACATCAGACATTTCAGAAATTAATTAATTCAACAAGTATTTAGTGAATGCCTTTAACTATGTGCCAACAACTATTCTAAGGCATTCAGAATGCATAACTGGACAAAACAAAGATCACTACAGCTGATGCTCTAGGAAGACAGGTAATGGAAACAAACACAGTAAGTGTATTTGAAGGTGATAAATGATATGGAAAAAAGAGCAAGGGGTAAGGGGTAGGATGGATACAAATAAACGGTCCTCCTAAGGTGGCTGCAGGGAGAAACAACCAAGAGCCCACTGTGCTTTGTGCCAAGTAAGCAAGGCAGAGCTCCCACCTGCTTTCAGCAAAAGTGGAGGTCAGAGAGGGGCAGCGACAGCCAAAGAATACAGGGTCTCATAGGTCAAGATTTCTATTTCAATCTAATTAACTTTCTAATTAAACTGATACAGTAAATAGTTTGGAGTTGCCTCAATTCTTATACCTTACATCAAGAACATAAAAGATCAGAATCACATGCCAACAGTTCCCACCCACAGACTGATCTAAACTTGAGGCCATTCTCTTCATTTGGTGGTCTCAAAGACTAAATTTTTTTTTTTTTTTTTTTTTTTTTTAGACGGAGTCTTGCTCTGTTGCCCGGGCTAGAGTGCAGTGGCCGGATCTCAGCTCACTGCAAGCTCCGCCTCCCAGGTTTACGCCATTCTCCTGCCTCAGCCTCCGGAGTAGCTGGGACTACAGGCGCCCGCCACCTCGCCCGGCTAGTTTTTTTGTATTTTTAGTAGAGACGGGGTTTCACCGTGTTAGCCAGGATGGTCTCGATCTCCTGACCTCGTGATCCGCCCGTCTCGGCCTCCCAAAGTGCTGGGATTACAGGCTTGAGCCACCGCGCCCG
>NW_016813718.1:1403709-1406313 GCF_001698545.2 Rhinopithecus bieti
CCCTTAAATTTTTTTTTTTAATGCAAAATCTCTCAGTGCTTTCAGAGACCAAGATGGGGGTATGCTTGAGGACAGGAGTTCTAGATCAACCTGGGCAACATAGTGAGACTCCATCTTTACAAAAAATTTAAAAATTAGGCCGGGCGTGGTGGTTCACACCTGTAATCCCAGCACTTTGGGAGGCCAAGGTGGGTGGATCACTTGACGTCAGGAGTTCGAGACCAGCTTGGCCAACATGGTGAAACCCTGTCCTCACTAAAAACATAAAAACACAAAAAAATTAGCTGGGCCTGGTGGCGGGCGCCTGTAATCCCAGCTACTCGGGAGGCTGAGGGAGGAGATCACTTGAACCCAGGAGGAGGAGGTTGCAGTAAGCCGGGATCTATGCTACTGCACTCCAGCCTGGGTGACAACTAACATAGGCAAATGCAGTAGCACAGTTATTTTGAGAAAAGGAGGCCAGGCACAGTGGCTCATGCCTGTAATCCCAGCACTTCGGGAGGCCAAGGCAGTGGATCACCTGAGGTCGGGAGTTAGGGACCAGCCTGACCAACATGGAGAAATCCCATCTCTGCTAAAAATGAGCCGGACATGGTGGAGCATGCTTGTAAACCCAGCTACTTGGGAGGCTGAGGCAGGAAAATTGCTTCAACCCAGGAGGCGGAGGTTGTGGTGAGCCGAGATTACACCATTGCAGTGCTGCACTCCAGCCTGGGCAACAAGAGCGAAACTCCATCTAAAAAAAAAAAAAGAGAGAGAGAGCCGGGCCCAGTGGCTCACACCTGTAATCCTAGCACTTTGGGAGGCCGAGGCAGGCGGATCATGAGGTCAGGAGATCGAGACCATCCTGGCTAACACGGTGAAACCCCGTCTCGCCGGGCGCGGTGGCTCAAGCCTGTAATCCCAGCACTTTGGGAGGCCGAGACGGGCGGATCACGAGGTCAGGAGATCGAGACCATCCTGGCTAACATCGTGAAACCCCGTCTCTACTAAAAAATACAAAAAATTAGCCGGGCGAGGTGGCGGGCGCCTGCAGTCCCAGCTACTCGGGAGGCTGAGGCAGGAGAATGGCGTGAACCCGGGAGGCGGAGCTTGCAGGGAGCCGAGATCCGGCCACTGCACTCCAGCCTGGGTGACAAAGCGAGACTCCATCTCAAAAAAAAAAAAAAGATGAAACCCCGTCTCTACTAAAAAAAAAATACAAAAAAAAAAGAAAAATTAGCCAGGTGTGGTGGTGGGTACCTGTAGTCCCAACTACTTGGGAGGCTGAGGCAGAAGAATGGCGTGAACCCAAGAGGCAGAGCTTGTAGTGAGCTGAGATCGCGCCACTGCACTCTAGCCTGGGCGACAGAGCAAGACTCTGTCTCAAAATGAAAAAGAAAGAAAGAAAAGACCGGGCGTGGTGGCTCACGCCTGTAATCTCAGCACTTTGGGAGGCCAAGGTGGGTGGATCACCTGAGATCAGGAGTTTGAGACCAGCCTGGCCAACATGGTGAAACCCGTCTCTACTAAAAACACAAAAATTAGCCAGGCACGGTGGTGGGCACCTGTAATCTCAGCTACTCAGGAGGCTGAGGCAGAAGAATTGCTTGAACCCAGGAGACAGAAGTTGCAGTGACCGGAGATCATGCCATTGTACTCCAGCCTGAGCAACAGAGCAAGAATCTGTAGCAACAACAACAAAAAAATTAGCCAGGTATGGTGGTACATGCTTGTAGTCTCAGCTACTTGGGAGGCTGAGGCAGGAGGATTGCTTTAAGTCCAGGAGTTCAAGGTTACAGCGAGCTATAATCATACCACTGAACTCCAACCTGGATGACAGAGTCAGACCCTGTCTCCCTGTCTCTGGAATAAAATAAAAATAATGCAAATTCCCTGGGATATTCCCAAAACAAACCAAGGTCTCAAGGCTCTTTAAAGTAGGAACATCCTAGGTCAGGCTTGCCTTCCCAGGACAAAACTGAACAAGTAACCAGATGGCATTTTGATGGAAAGGTATTAGCTAGACAGACTCAAAGATTTTAACACTATGAAGTCTCATAAACCACACAACCCTCAAAGCAGTCTGAAGGAAAACAAAGCATTATTAGAAAATCTATGGTCCATGTAGCTTACGACTGCTTTCCGGTGCCTCCATTATAAACACTGGTCAGGTGCAGTGGCTCACACCTGTAATATCCCAGCACTTTGGGAGGCTAGGGCGGGTGGAATACCTGAGGTAAGGAGTTCAAGGCAAGCCCAACCAACATAGTAAAACCCTGTCTCTAATAAATACACACAAAAAAAATAGCCAGGCGTGCTGGTGCATGCCTGTAACCCCAGCTACTTGGGAAGCTGAGACAGGAGAATCGCTTGAACCTGGGAGGAAGAGGTTGCAGTGAGCTAAGATTGCACCATTGCACTCCAATCTGGGCTAAAAGAGTGAAAACTCCATCTCAAAAAACAAAACAAAACAAAAGTTCTTCTCCTGCAATCATAAGGCTTCTGTTTTCCTAATAACCTACGATCACGGACAAACCTTAATGTAAAAATTTTAATTGGGCCAAAGGTACAAAGCTACTTTATATTTATTTATTTTTTTATTTATTTTTTTTTTTGAGATGG
>NW_016813718.1:1406340-1433000 GCF_001698545.2 Rhinopithecus bieti
TAATGGAGTTTCACTCTTGTTGCCCAGGCTGGAGTGCAATGGCGTGATCTTGGCTTACCGCAACCTACACCTCCCAGGTTCAAGCAATTCTCCTACCTCAGCCTCCTGAGTAGCTGGGATTACAGGCATGCACCAACACACTAGGCTAATTTTGTATTTTTAGTAGAGATGGGGCTTCTCCATGTTGGCCAGGCTGGTCTCGAACTCCCGATCTAGGTGATCCACCCGCCTCTGCCTCTCAAAGTGGCTGGGATTACAGGCGTGAGCCACTGCACCCGCCCAGCCAATTCCTTTCAATATTATGTTCCCTAGCTTCCTCCTAAACCTGGAAGAGGAAAATATTAATTCACTAAAAGCGAAAATACACATTATGACTCTAAACATAAAAGGGTCTGAGTTACATAAGTGAACTGCTCTTTCAGAGACTCTAAGCAATTTGAAAATATCTGCAGACTTCTAAATATTCAGTAACTAAAAAGTAAAAGAATATTCGGAATTCAGAATCCTGCATAACTCTCTAAAATCTCAACTTTCTTTTTTTTTTTTTTTGGAGATAGTGTTTCGCTCTGTCACCCAGGCTGGAGTGCAATGGGGTGATCTCAGCTCACTGCAACCTCTGCCTCCCAGGTCCAAGCGATTCTCCTGCCTCAGCCTCCTGAGTAGCTGGGATTACAGGTGCATGCCACCATGCCTGGCTAATTTTTTTGTACTTTTTTGGTAGAAACGGGGTTTCACCATGTTGGCCAGGCTGGTCTTGAACTCCTGACCTCAAGTGATCCACCTGCCTTGGCCTCCCAAATTGCTGGGATTACAGGTGTTAGCCACCATGCCCAGCCTAAAATCTCAACTTTCAAAGAGTCTGGGACTGAAAGTAAAATCATCTCTTATGCCCTTTACCCCGTTCATTTTTATTTATTATTATTTATTTTTTTTGAGATGTAATTTCACTCGTTGCCCGGGCTCGAGTGCAATGGTGCGATCTTGGCTTACCACAACCTCCGCCTCCTGGGTTCAAGCGATTCTCCTGCCTCAGCCTCCCATGTGCCACCATGCCTGGCTAATTTTTTTGTATTTTTAGTAGAGACGGGGTTTCTCCATGTTGGTCAGGCTGCTCTCGAACTCCCGACCTCCGGTGATCCTCCCACCTCGGCCTCCCAAAGTGCTGAGATTACAGGCATGAGCCACCGTGCCCGGCCCTATTTTTATTTTTTATATTAATTTTTTAAAAAATAGAGATGGGGTCTCACTATGTTGCACAGGCTGGTCTCAAACTCCTGGGCTCAAGCTATCCACTCACCAGGCCTCCCAATTTACTGGGATTGCAGTCATGAGCCTCCGCACCAGGCCACCCTTTACCCAATTACCCGTCAAGGGAAAATAAATATTTTTTAAATTAAAATTAAGAACACTCAGTGTATATACCTTGTTGAGTTCTTCTATCCTTCTTATTAGGTATGGGTTGCTGGAGGAATTCTCAAAGTAGACATAATCTGTAATTAAAGGAAGTACAGAACTTAATATTTTCAACAGAAAGTTCAGATTTGTCAATCCATGACTTTTTATGTTAGGCAATTCACGTTTGAAATTAAGCTCATAATTCAGTCACTGGTAAAAGCAAACATAATAATCCAGCCTTAATATATTCTCTCACGTGCCTACTATTGACGGACCTTTATTTTCTTGGCATTTTCATTTCAATTAATGCTTCATCAGTTTCTCCTAGACTTCTGTCCCAATGTCATTTCTTTAATAATAAAAAAGACACCTCTTATCACTGGGTAGTCAGGGCACACTAAACATGTGTCCTCTGTACTATAACTACTTCCACATCTTTTTCCTCCAATACAATTTGCCCTGGAGGCTGCTTCTCACATAAACTATTGACCTAAGACACATTCAGAGCATGGAGAAAGGCTTCACAGTCCAACCTACATTTCAATCGCTACTTAAAAAAAAAAAAAAAAAAATCAGATGAGCAGAACAGGTAAGAGGAAGAACGCTAACAAACTTTTCCACAGCTCTACCTGGGAAGATGAGGACAAAAGGGGGTCAGGGGGATCAATTATAAGAGGCAAAGTGCCCTGGGGGTGATATCACCATCTTTTTTACCCTTTTACCATATTTAATCCAGATCCATTTAATGTCTTGTGATTAAGAAATTGCTGCAGGCTTTCAACTAAAAGATAACATTTTCAAGTGCTTTTCCTCTCATCTAATAGGCTCGCTGGAAACTTCCCACTGTGTGTTTATCTGAAAGGCAGCTGCATTGTTATTGTCTATCTTAGTGGCTCTTTCGCCGCTCTCTTCTGCAAAGTGGCCTCATTTAGCCAGGCCATTCCCACCACCATCCATCAGAAGCTCAGCTAATGAGTGGAGAAGGAAGAGCAAGTCTCTCATACAAACACGCCACTTATCTGAATTATTATTTTACCAGGAAAGAGGGAGGAGGGCGTCGTGAGTAGGGAGAAAGTTTGTTTGACCTTATTTCTCTCTTCCGCAGACTGGGAAGGAGGCAGGCAGCAGAGCAAACGTCCAGGCAGAGCTCAACTCCCCACCTCCGGCTGAGGTTCCCAGGTCCCACGAAGCCCCATTCGTGGGGGGCTGGACCAGAAACGAAAGAAGGGGGGCCGAGGAAGGCGAGGTGCAGGGCCCCGGCCCGCAAATAGGCCTGTCCAGCTGGGCCCCTAGCTGGGCCCCCACCGCCCCACCCCACCCCAGGCTCCCACTGAGTGGGGAAGAAGCAGGGGAGGGGATGTCCCCTCATCCTCTCCAGCGCCTAGAAGCCACGCGAGAAGGCCACCTTCTCAGGGGGCTCGACGGGCCCCACCACCATGAGGGTTTCGTGGAGGGAGATGTCTGGTAATTCGTACCCCCAAGTAGAGGCCTGGCCCTAAACACCTGGCGGGGTGCGAGGGTGAAGGTGGCCCCGGCCCCTCGCGAGCCCCCCGTGGGGAGGAGGGGTGGTTGGGGTGGGGAGTCCTGCCCTCTGCGGCCCCGGCGCCCGCCCCCTGCGACCTCAGCCCCGGGCGCCAGTGGCTCCGGCAGTTGGCGTGCGCTCGCCCGGCCCCCGTCCCGGGCCGCTCCCACACGGGCCGGGTCGGCTGAGCCTGCCTACCTCCGACCCGGTCATGTTGGCCGCCTGTCCGCCCGCCGCCCGCGGAGCCGAGCCGAGCCCAGCCGCGCCGGCCGCCGCCTCCTCAGCCTCAAGCCTCGACCGCCGCCTGCACGCCGCGCTCCGCGTTGCCTCGCCACGGAGGGGAGGGAGAACTGAAGGGGAGGGGAAGCCAAGAGGTGGGGCTGGTGCCCGCCCCAGCGCCAGGCTAGCGAAGCCTAGTGGGCCGGGCCGGGGGAGGCCCAGGGAGGCCCGAGCGCTGCGGGACCAGCGGGAATTGGGGGGGAGGGTGGGGGGTGTTGCTGGAAGTGGAGGGCCCTGGGGCCAGGGTCCTGGCCGAGGCAGAGGCCTGCGCTCAAATGCAGACCAGGGGTAGTTAGAGAATTAGAGTGGGGGCTGAGGCTCAGCCTCTCCCCAGCACCTCTTGCCCCACCCAGTGTACCCCCTCACCTGTCCACACCGAGACAGGTCTTCCTTCCCTACCTCTGTCCCTGGGGAACCCCCCTGTGGCTGACCTAGTAGGCAAGCGCCAATCTCAATGCAAACTCTTGGATGCAAATAAGTACAGGCAGCAGGGTGCCTTCCTCGTGGTGAGATCCAAGGGGCCGGCCTGGAGCCTGCAGGCTCTAGGGCCAGGAAGACCCCTGGTGCTTCCCGCCTCGCCAGAGACCCAGCTGGGGACAGAGGTTGAAAAACTCCCTTCCTAGGCCACCCTAACTGCGTCATCGTTCACCCCAAAACTGGGCTGAGCAGAACCAACTCTCCAACACCCAGATGGAGGCCCTGGCTCTAGACAGGCCCTATATATGCAGGGCCTGTTCTGCTGGGACCTTTAGGAGTGGGGGGCTTCCTTTGTCCATAGGGGAACAGGGCCCTACAGTTCACAATCACCGCCCCCAAAAAGAGGAGATTCTGTTCAATCAGCTTGATGTGGATGGACACTTAGCTGGTTATGTGCCTAAAGCTTCTAAATGATTATTGTCTCAAGCCAATTCTCTAAACAACCTCTGTTTTCACGGCCTTCCTACTCTCACAGAAACAAAAAAAAAAAAAAAAAAAAACAACGTTGAATCTTAGCTGGCTATCCCCCAAACGAACACAAATAACTTTCTTTAGAGAAGCCAGTCCATTCCAAAGTACTCCCAGACATTGCTGCATAATAAACACGAAGAGGATTTCTTGGTGTGGTGGCTTGTTTGGAATGTCTGATGATACACAGCTGTGTGCTGTCAACTCTGGGTTTGAGGTCTGTGCAGGGCTAAGAGGTGCCCCCAGAAAAGAAGGTTGTGTTTCGGTTGTTTGGTGATGACATTTGTGATGGTCCCTTATCACAAAGTATTGAGATGAAAAAACAGTTGTGCGTAGCTGAGGCAAAATATAAAAATAAAAAAAGAAAGCACCATTGAATTACATTGACTCTATGACCTGTTTCCTCATCTATAAAATGGGAACGCGAATTCCCCCTTCACAGGTGTGGTAAGGATCAGTTGTGATGATATCTGAAAGTGCTTTTTAAACCAGGGAACACAGAGCACCATGCAAATAACAGGTGTCTCTTGCTTTCTTTTTAACCCCAGAAAACCACAGATTCCCAAGGGTTCTCTGCTGTGTGTCAAATTCTGAGCCATGTGTCAAATTCTGACCCAGAGAAGAAAGCAAAAGTGTTCTGTTCTGCACATTGCATAGCTGTCATTCAACATTTACCAGAGATCCCACCAAAAACATTCTGACAAAACTGACATCACTCCATTTCTGAGCTGACACATAAATAGGTTGAATAATTCACCTGGAATCACACAGTAAACTGGCAGCAATATTGGGATTATAAATCAGCCCTTTTCTCTGGCCTAGAATGTTCTGAACCACAGTCTTTCTCCAAGTCAAAGACCATCTAGAAACCATAAAGTGCAAAGAAGTGGATCACAAGCTTTAGGGTGTTTTCCCATTAATTTTTCATAAGCAATTTCTCCTCCTTCGAAATCTTGCCCTGTTTTTGTTAATTCATTGTGTGCCTGTCTCATTTCCCCAGCTTAGTGCTCTTGCCAGGTGTTTCTGATGACTGTGCTAACCACAATAAATGGTGAAAGATGCCAAGAAAACTCCCTATGTCCCCTTAGGTACAGCCTTATCCAGCAGCACCCCGTGAAAGACCTCAAAGACTTGAAGGGGACTAGCAGGAGGTAATGATGGTGGCAGTACTTGGAACCGTTTTTTTACTCTAGATTCTATATATTAGTCTCTTCCATCTCCAGCTCCTAGGCCAATGTCCTCTACATTTCTGAGCTGACATAGTAGATGCTCAGTATCTGAAGAATAAATACCAATGAATCATGGACTCGGAGAATCAGAAGAGCTGAATACAGGACTTTGCCTATGAAACTTTTCTATGTCCTAATTCTAGAGAGGTTCACACATAAAGGAGCTCAGCAAATGTTTGTAGATTGAAAGAAACGTTTCAAGCAAAGAAGGGTGGAAAGCCTGCACCTTTAAAAAAGCAAAGGCATGTCTCCCTTCTTAGCTACATGGTTTAGACCACAAACTTGTCATCAACCAGCCCTAACATCACTCCTAGTTTGGGAGTTTAACTATAAAGACCTTGAGCAAGTTACTTAACCCCTCTGAGCCTCAAGAGGGATTACAAAATATTACTACTGGTTGATACCTACCTCAAAGGCTTATGGTAAAAAAATTTTTGAGACGGAATTTCGCTCTCATTGCCCAGGCTGGAGTGCAATGGCACAATTCAGCTCACTGCAAGCTCCACCTCCGAGGCTCAAGCAATTCTCCTGCCTCAGCCTCCCAAGCAGCTGGGACTACAGGTGCCCGTCACCATGTCTGGCTAGTTTTTGTATTTTTAGTAGAGTCAGGGTTTCACCATGTTGGCTAGACTGGTCTGGAACTCCGGACCTCAGGTGAACTGCCTGCTCGGCCACCCAAAGTGCTGGGATTACGGGCATGAACCACCATGCCCAGCCTGGTAAAATTTAAATATAGAAGGTGTTGGCATTTGTTGAGAGCTTCATATGTGTTAAGTCCCTTCTCTCTATTCCAGTTATTCTCATCACTAAGGAAGAAGTGTCTCTCAGGCCATGCCAGAAATCCCAAGGCAAATCCAGCCCTTACACGGATGAAATTTCCTTGCACAGTTGTTGCAATTAAAGAACCACATATAAGATAGTTCTTCACCATTTAGTTGAAGAGAAGTGGATGCAGCAAGAAAGCTATAGGTGGCTAGGCATGGTGGCTCATGCCTGTAATCCCAGCACTTTGAGAGGCCAAGGCAGGAGGATCATTTGAGCCTGGACAACATGGCAAGACCCCACCTCTACCAAAAAAAAAAAAAAAAAAAAGTTAGCCAGTTCACGCGCACCTATGGTCCTGGCTACTCTGGAAAAGGCTGAGGCAGGAAAATCGCTTGAGCCCAGGAGGTCGAGGCTGTGAGCCATGTTTGTGCCACTACACTCTAGCATGGGCAATAGAGCAAGACTCTGTCTCAAAAAAATAAATAAAGAAAAGAAAAAAAAGGGCCGGGCGCGGTGGCTCAAGCCTGTAATCCCAGCACTTTGGGAGNAAGCTTTAGGTGAAGAGGTGAAATGGAGAGTTGGTTTTGTCTGAACATAGGGATGGAGTTTTTATGTGTGCGAAAAAAATAAAAAGAGATTGGTGCTGGTTAGCTGGGCTTGGTGGTTCACGCCTGTAATCCCAGCACTTTGGGAGGCCGAGGCAGGCAGATCATAAGGTCAGGAGTTCAAGACCAGTCTGGTCAACACAGTGAAACCCCGTCTCTACTGAAAATGCAAAATCTTAGCCGGGCGTGGTGGCACGCGCCTGTAGTCCCAGATACTCAGGAGGCTGAGGCAGAAGAATCGCTTGAACCTGGGAGGCGGAGTTTGCAGTGAGCCAAGATCAAGCTACTGCACTCCAGTCTGGGCAACAGAGCAAGACTTTGTCTCAAAAAAATAAATAAATAGACCAGGCACGGTGGCTCACATCTGTAATCCCGGCACTTTGGGAGGCCAAGGCAGACGGATCACCTGAGGCTGGGAGTTCGAGACCAGCCTGACCAACATGGAGAAACCTCGGCTCTACTAAAAATACAAAATTAGCTGGGCGCAGTGACACATGCCTGTAATCCCAGCTACTAGGGAGGCTGAGGCAGGAGAATCGCTTGAACCTGGGAGGTGGAGGTTGTGGTGAGCTGAGATCGTGCCATTGCTCTCCAGCCTGGGCAACAAGAGCAAAACTCCGTCTCAAAAAACATTAAAAAATAAAATTAAATAAATAAATACATAAATAAAAAGAGATTGATGCTGGCCACAGTCTGGGAGTTCTGTGATACTGAACCCAGGAAAGGAGCCTGGAGGTCTAAAATGTAATTAATCTGAAACCAGAAGCCAGGCTTCAGAAAACGGACTTTGTCTTGTTGGTTTGTGTTTTCCATGATTTATTTCTGTCTTCTTTTTCCTTTCATTAACTTCTTCTCTTATTTAGTAAAATTCTTTTGGAAAAGGCCAGCCTGTCTTATATTCTAAGGAGGGCCTGGGTTTTAAAGGCAGAGGAACATATCCCAAGAGAAATGTAGGCATGTGATGGCAAGAATCAAAGCAGAAGAACCCCGAAGAGAAAGGAAACCAGAATTGGGAGTTCTGTAGCTTCTCTAGTCATAGAGCTGGTGCTTCCATAGATCCTCTGTGCTAAAAACATGAAATCCAGGACCAATCCCAAAAGGTGTTGGTTTCGGGCAGTATGTGTTTTCAGATCACACAGTTCCCTCATGCCCTCACAGGGGAGCTAGCTCAGCCATTTGGCTGGTTCCACAAGAAGGTTCCTTCTCTAGTAACATTATCTGTAGGTAATAGAAAGGAGACTAAGTCATAATGGGGACAGAAATGAGCCCCTGGGTGGTTAAGTTAATTGACCCTACTGTTTCTCTTTTTTAACTACTGTAGATTTGAATAAGAAATGGTTGATCTGTGCGGTGGCTCACGCTCAACACTTTGGGATGCCGAGGCAGGCAAATCATCTGAGGTCAGTAGTTTGAGACCAGCCTGGCCAGCATGGCAAAATCCCATCTCTACTAAAAATACAAAAATTAGCCGGGCATGGTGATGCGTACCTGTAATCCCAGCTACTTGGGAGGCTGAGGCAGGAGAATCGCTTAAACCTGGGAGGCGGAGGTTGTAGGGTCAAGAAAAAGAATGCTAAGGGTCAATGGGAAGTGTTGAAGGAATGTGACAGGGAGTGAGGTGTTTATATAGATGATTCAGACTGCAGTACAGACAGTGGATTAGAAAGGGTGGAGAGTCCAGACCAGATCAGTTGGGAGGTTGGTGAGAAGGGGTGATGGTCTGGCCTAGGGTAAAGGCAGTAGGTTATGATAAGTAGATAGTTTTAGAGAGATGGAGGAGGCAAGAGGTGTCAGATCTGGTGACTCTAGGGAGGCATGAAGTGAAAGGGTGGTGACAAGGCTTATGGGGAACTGGTGGAGAGAGGTAAGTAGAGATCAGTGAGCAAAGCATACAGGACGAAAGGCAAGTTGGGGAAGAGGATAGTGGACAGGTTCTGTGCTGGAAGGGTTGTGTTCGAGGTGCCTTTGGAAATATCCAGGTAGATGTCTTCTCTTTGGGAAATAGTTGGATGAAAAGGCCTAGTGTTTAGGAGAGAGATCTGAGCTGGAAATAACCATTTCTGGTGTTATCATCAGCCCAGAGCCCAGCCAGTCTAAGGAATAAGCCAAACCCTGGCCCCAGGGAAGGAAGCAGGTTCCCTGAGTCCTTCAGGTTGGGTGGAAACAGGTTTGGCAGGTCAGGTTCAGGAGATCAGAGTCCAGGTGCAAATGTGCAAATAGGCAGAGCGTGGGCAGAGCCACATAAGCCACTGCCCAAGGCAGACCAGGAAGCCAAGGGGGAATGGCCCGGGCTGACCATCTCACCAGGACTAGCTAGCAAAATTGTCAGTCAGCATCCACATAAGGTTCTGCCTCAACCCTCACTCCTTCTTACTAGCCCTGAAAAGCAGCTGGGGTGGGGACGGGGAGGGAAGATGGAAAGAACAGAAGGACTGAAAAAGCAAATCTGACTCATTCCTACCTCACCCTCTTGCCTCTAAGATGATGTAGTGGGTTGAATGGTGGCCCCCCAAAAGACATGCCCACCCAGAACCAGTGAATATGACCTTATTTGGAAAAAGGGTGTTTGCAGATATAATTAAGCTAAAGATCTCAAGATGAGATTATCCTGAGATTAGGATGGACCCTAAGTCTAATGCCATGCGTCCTTATAAGAGACAGAAGAAGAAAGACGCAGAGAAAAGGGGGCAGCCCTGTGAAGGGAGAGGCAGAGATGGGACTTACGCAGCTACAAACCAAGCAGTGCCAGGGGTTGCCAGCAACCACTGGCATGGAATGGATTTTCCCCCAGAGCCTCCAGAAGGACTAACCCTACTGACACCTTGCTTTCAAGCTTCTGGCCTGTAGAACTGTGAGAGAATGAATTGTTTGAAGCTACCCAGTTGGTAGTAATTTGTTACAGGAGCCTTAGCAAACTCCTACAGATGGTATCCACCCCTCAATTTTAAGTAAACATAGATTCAGCCAGAAAACACTTAGAGCAGTATACAGTATACACAGATTAAGGGACACAGAAACAGAATAAGATAATAAAGAGAAATACACAGAGAAAGAAGGGGACCCCTCACCACTTTATCTAAGTCCTACTCAATCCCTTGAAACACCTCAATGTGTTTAACTCACCTTGGTTTGTCTCTCCTCCTAGCTGACACGGTTGGCTTAGTGCTAACAGAAAAGGACACCTGGGGCCGGGTGCAGTGGCTCACGCCTGTAATCCCAGCACTTTGGGAGGCCGAGGTGGATGAATCACAAGGTCAGGAGTTTGAGACCAACCTGGCCAACATGGTGAAACCCCGTCTCTACTAAAAATACAAAAATTAGTCAGGCGTGGTGGCGGGTGCCTGTAATGCCAGCTACTCAGAAGGCTGAGGCAGGAGAATCGCTTGAACCCGGGAGGCGGAGGTTGCAGTGAGCCAAGATCATGCCACTGTACTCCAGCCTGGGCGACAGAGCAAGACTCCACCTCAAAAAAAAGAAATACATAAACAGATATGCTAGTATAGAATGATAAATGTTATAGGGAGAGTAAATCGAGATCAGAGAACACAAAAAGTGATGATGGTGGTAAGGGAAGGCCTTTTGTATATGCTAAGAACTGAAAAGAAACTAAAATAGGCCGGGCGCGGTGGCTCAAGCCTGTAATCCCAGCACTTTGGGAGGCCGAGACGGGCGGATCACGAGGTCAGGAGATCGAGACCATCCTGGCTAACACGGTGAAACCCCGTCTCTACTAAAAAATACAAAAAACTAGCCGGGCGAGGTGGCGGGCGCCTGTATCCCCAGCTACTCGGAGGCTGAGGCAGGAGAATGGCATAAACCCGGGAGGTGGAGCTTGCAGTGAGCTGAGAACTAGCCACTGCACTCCAGTCCGGGCGACAGAGCGAGACTCCGTCTCAAAAAAAAAAAAAAAAAGAAACCAAAATAATGAAATAGAGTGAACACTTGGGACATCTGGAGAGCAACATTCCAGACAGAGGGAAAAAGTGCAAATTCCCCACATCAGGAAGCAGCCTGACTTGATCATGACGTGGAAAGGCCAGTGTGGAGAGCAGATGGGGTCAGGGAGGTGAATAGGGTCAGGATCCCATAGGGACCAGTGGGCCATGGTAAAGAGTTTGAATTTTATTCTAAATATAGTGGGAAGCCTTTAGAAGGTTTTAAACATGGAGTAATGGAGACTTAATTTGGTTTTTGTTTTGTTTTTGAGATGGAGTCTCCGTCACCCAGGCTGAAATACAGTGGCCCGATCTTGGCTCACTGCAACCTCCACCTCCCAGGTTCAGATGATTCTCCTCCCTCAGCCTCCTGAGTAGTTGGTATCACAGGCATGTGCCACCACACCCCGCTAATTTCTTTTTTTTTTTTTTTTAGTAGAGATGGGGATTTACCATGTTGGCCAGACTGGTCTCAAACTCCTGACCTCAGCGGATCCACCCACCTCAGCCTTCCAAAGTGCTGGGATTACAGGTGTGAGCCACCGCGCCCAGCCCTGGGTGTGTGTGTGTGTGTGTGTGTGTGTGTTTTGTTTTGTTTTGTTTTGTTTTTGAGACGGAGTCTCTGTTGCCCAGGCTGGAGTGCAGTGGCACCATCTCACCTCACTGCAACCTCCACCTCCCAGGTTCAAGCATTTCTCCCTCCTCAGCCTCTCTAGTAGCTGGGATTACAGGCATCCACCACCACGCCCAGCTAATTTTTGAATTTTTAGTAGAGACGGGGTTTCACTTTGTTGGCCAGGCTGGTCTTGAACTCCTGACCTCAAGTGATCCACTCGCCTTGACCTCCCAGAGTGCTGAGATTATAGGCGTCCACCACCAACCACAGCTTCATTTGTTTTTAAAAGCTCACTTGCTTGCCAGTGATGCAGTTCAAAAAAAAATCAGCCAGGCACAGTGGCTCACACCTGTAATCCCAGCACCTTGGGCGGCTGACGCAGGCAGATCACTTGAGGCCAGGAGTTCAAGACTAGCCTGGCCAAAATGGTGAAACCCCATCTCTACTAAAAATACAAAATTAGTGGGGCATGGTGGCGTGTGCCTGTAATCCCAGCTGCTCAGAAGTCTGAGGTGGGAGAATCGCTTGCACCTGGGAGGCGGAGGTTACAGAGCAAAACTCCATCTCAAAAAATAAAATAAAACTAAAATTAAAAAAAAATCACTTGGGCTGCTGTGCAGAGTTCAAACCCTGAGAAAGACAAAACAGGAAGACTTTTTTTTTTTTTTTTTTTTTGACGACGGATCTCTCTCTTTAGCCCAGGCTGAGTGCAGTGGCCGGATCCCAGCTCACTGCAAGCTCCCGCCTCCCGGGTTTACGCATTTCCTGCCTCAGCCTCCCAAGTAGCTGGGGACTACCGGGCACCCGCCACCTCGCCGGCTAGTTTTTTGTATTTTTTAGGTAGAGACGGGTTTCACCGTGTTTAGCCAGGGATGGTCTCGATCTCCTGACCTCGTGATCCGCCCTCTCGGCCTCCAAAGTGCTGGGATTCAGGGCTGAGCCACCGCGGCCGGCAAACAAAGACATTGATAGAGACTGACTATTTCAAGGAAGAGAGAAGTAACAAAGACTGGAGTAGGATGGTAGCTGGTCATGGCCATGGAGGTTTTTTTTTTTTTTTTTTTTTTTTTTTTTTTTGGACGGAGTTATCGTCTTGAGTTGCCCAGGTGCAGTGGCTCGATCTTGGCTTACCGCAACCTCCACCACACCCCCCTGCCCCCCACCCATCCCGGGTTCAAGCGATTCTTCTGTGTCAGCCTCCCGAGTAGCTGGGATTACAGGCATGCACTACCACGCCCAATTAATTTTGTATTTAGTAGAGATGGGGGGGGCGGTTTCCCCATGTTGGTCAGGCTGGTCTCGAACTCCCGACCTCAGGTGATCTGCCTGCCTTAGCCTCCCAAAGTGTTGGGATTACAGGCATGAGCCACTGCGCCTGGCCAGAGATATATTTTTTAAGGCAGAGCCAATAGCTCTTACTGAAGGATTGAATATAAGAGATGAAATGGGAAAACAAACTTTTTTTTTTTTTTTGAGACAAGGTCTCGCTCTGTTGCCTAGGCTGGAGTGCAGTGGCATGATCTCGGTTTACTGCCGCCTCCACCTCCCAGGTTCAAGCAATTCTCCCATCTCAGCCTCCAGAGTAGCTGGTATTACAGGCACACACCACCACGCCGGGCTAATTTTTGTATTTTTAGTAGAGACAAGGTTTCACCATGTTGGCCAGGCTGGTCTCCAACTCCTGACCTCAGGTGATCCATCTTCCTCGACCTCCCAAAGTGCTGGGATTACCTGCGTGAGCCACTGCACTCGGCCCAAAGCAAACTTGTTAGGACTCCCAGGTGCTTATAGACATCTGTTTGAAAGTATGAGATAGACAACTGGATCTGGGCTCTGGAACTTAGCAAAGAGGCCTAGACTAGAGATGCAAATCTGGATGTCGCCACCACATACACAGTGGAGGAAGCTAGAAACTGGTGAGATTACCTGCCAGGAGAGGGAGTGTGGGTGGAGAGGAGGGCAGAGGCCTGAACCCTGGGGCAAGCCAACATTGAGAGCAAAGGTTGGTTCTCTAGCTGCTCCAGGGGAACTACGGAGACAAGGCTGAGCTCCACCCCCAAAAATCCTGATTTAATTAGTTTGGAGTAGGCCATAGGTTTTAGTTTTAAAAAAAAGGCCGGGCATGGTGGCTTACGCCTGTAATCCTAGCATTTTGGGAGGCTGAAGCAGGTGGATTGCATGAGCTCAGGAGTTTGAGACCAGCCTGGGCAATATGATGAAACCCTGTCTCTACTAAAATACGGAATAAAAAAAAAAAAAAATAGCCGGTGTAGTAGGATGTGCCTGTAGTCCCAGCTACTTGGGAGGAAGGAGAATTGCTTGAACCCGGGAGGCGGAGGTTGCAGTGAGCTGAGATGATGCCACTGCATTCCAGCCTGGTGACAGAGTGAGACTCTGTCTCAAAAAAAAAAAATTTTTTTTAAAGGCTGGGCACGGTGACTCATGCCTGTAATCCCAGCATTTTGGGAGGCCGAGGCAGGCAGATGGCCTGAGGTCAGGACTTCAAGACCAGCCTGACCAACATGGAAAAACCCCGTCTCTAATGAAAATACAAAATTAGCCGGGCATCGTGGCACATGCCTTTAGTCCCAGCTAGTTCTAGCTACTGAGGGGGCTGAGGCAGGAGAATCGCTTGAACCCAGGAGCCAAAGGTTGCAGTGAGCCGAGATCTCGCCACTGCACTCCAGCCTGGGTAACGAGCAAAACTGTGTCTCAAAAAAAAAAAAAAAGTCCTCAGGTGATTCCACTGTGTAGCCAAGATTAAGAACTATGAAGGTAGTGATGAAGAGGAGAGCTGTAAAGAGAGACTAGGGAATATTGAGGGAGGTATGAAAAATGTCGGAGAAATACCAGTCCCAAAAGCCAAGTGAAAAAGGGAGTGGTCCAACCCACAAACTGGAGCAAGAGCAATAAATCAACACTGGATTTGGCAAAGTAGTGGCCAAAAAATACCAACTCCCCTGCCATCTTTCCTTGGTGGCTCTTGATTCTTCAGGTGCTAGGCAGCTCAAAATAAATTGGTAGGGTTAGCCTGAGATACCCAATGGTGTAAATGACTCCAAGGACAGGGAAAGGGGACTCATGAATCCCCCACAACCCCTGCCAGACTGAGGAATGGAGACTAGAATTTGCTCTTTTTATCAGCTCCTTTTATCTTTACCTGTATGTTTGTAGCTACTGCCCTTTCTATAAGAGACAGAGGGAAGTTTATTAGCACTCTTGATTTCAAAAAGGACCGAAAATGTTGGGGAGCTCAAAGCTAAACTTCGAACTCCTGGATAAATAAATCATTGTTTATGTCTCCTTTCATCTCTGTAAAGTTTCGGAGGAAAAACGCATGAGTATTACAGAGCCGCTTCAAGGAGCTGCTTTTACAGAGCCAGGTCAGGACTATATTATTAGTGGCAACTAATGCAATGTTTCACGTTTAATTGCACAGATCAGAGCACTGAGCAGGGCACCTGGAGGCAGTTTGACCTTTTCGAGGCTTTGGTAAAGGACACCCAGAACCCATCCAGCCAAATCCTGTCATCGGTTCCTTTCTGTAAGAGGAGACAAAGTGTCCATCTTCTGGAAGCCCTGACTCCTCCACCCCACCCCACCCACTCCAGGCTTCTAGAATAATGAAGTAAAATGGGGACTGTGTTTTTTTTTCTCAATTTTTAAATTTTTATTTATTTATGTTGAGACAAAGTCTCTCTCTGTCGCCCAGGCTGGAGTGCAGTGGCACGATCTCGGCTCCGCCCAGGCTGAAGTGCAGTGGTGTGATACCTGCTCACTGCAATCTCCACCTCCTGGGTTCAAGCAATTCTCCTGCCTCAACCTCCCGAGTAGCTGGGATTACAGGAGTGAGCCACTGCACCCGGCCTTTTCTTTTTAAATTTTGTGGGTACAAAGTAGGTATATATATTTTGGACTGTGTTCTTGAAATGAAGGGTGGAGTACATGTTAGAAGCTAGAATTCTGGAGGCAGAAGGAGGAGAGAAGTTTCCAGCATTTCACAGGGCCTCCTTCCTCTGCCCTTGATCTTGGCTGTCTCCTGAAATCTGGAAATCGGGTGCCCTTGTCCTCTGCTCCATACTCACATAGAGCCTAAATCGGACCTTTTGTAAGGGGCCCTGAAGTCTCCCCATGAGGTCAGAGCAATGCTGAAGGCAGAGTTGGAACACTCTGCGGCCTTGGTGCTCCTACCTCTTCCCATTCCCCCCACCAATATAGCCCCTCGAAGGCCCCTCAGATCTGGACTGGCGTGTGGACCACTTGCTTGTCACACTGACTCCCTCCGGGAGTGGCTTTCTGGCTGAAGGTTGCAGGGCTTAAGACTGACTTCTCCATCTTGGCCTAGCTTCACACAAAGTGTCTGCAGCAGCAGGCAGGCTGGGAGACTTGAGGGATGGAGTGACTCCTGGCCAGTGGCATGTTGCTGGGATTGGATGCATTATTTATGATGCTGGTGTCAGCATGGCTCCCAGGCACCAGGGGAAATGGAAAAGGCACTTGGGCCAGTGCTGATTGAACTAAATATTTAAACAGGACTGAGGAATTGAGGCAAAATCCATTTTTCTTCGGTAAGGCAGAGAGTGCCACAATGACTTCAAGGATGGGTACTTGGTAAACGCTGTCGGGAGCATAAGGGAAAGCTGGGGGTCCCAGTCTAGGGCTCTCCTCCAGAATCAGCTCCCAGCTTCCTCTCTGGAGCAGATCTATAGGCTCTCGGGAAACTCTGGAGTAGGAGTACAGGAGGGGAGATAGAGAAGCAGAAGAATGAGACTAGGAGACACCCAAACAGTCAAACTGGCTGCATGCCTCAGGCTGCTTTTTGTTTCCCCAGGGAGCTCCATCTCCTTTTCTCTCTTTTTTTTTCTTTCTTTCTTTTTTTTTTTTTTTGAGATGGAGTCTCGCGCTGTCTCCCAGGCTGGAATGCAGTGGCACTGTTTCAGCTCACTGCAACCTCCATCTCCTGGGTTCTAGCAATTCTCGTGCCTCAGCCTCCTGAGTAGCTGGGATTACAGGAGCCCACCACCACGTCGGGCTAGTTTTTATATTTTTAGTAGAGATGGGGTTTCATTATGTTGGCCAGGCTGGTCTCGAACTCCTGACCTCAGGTGATCCACCCATCTTGGCCTCCCAAAGTGCTGGGATTACAGGCGTGAGCCACCGCGCCTGCCTGCCTGCCTGCCTGCCTGCCTGCCTGCCTTGCTTTCTTCCTTCCTTCCTTTCTTTCAAGACAGAGTCTCGCTCTATTGCCCAGGCTGGAATGCAGTGGCACCGTGTCGGCTCACTGCAAGCTCTGCCTCCCGGGTTCATGCCATTCTCCTGCCTCAGCCTCCCAAGTAGCTGGGACTACAGGCACCCATCACCACGCCTGGCTAATTTTTTGGGGTTTTTTTTTTTTTTTTTTTGTATTTTTTAATAGAGATGGGGTTTCACCGTGTTAGCCAGGATGGTCTCGATCTCCTGACTTTGTGATCTGCCTGCCTCAGCCTCCCAAAGTGGTAGGATTACAGGTGTGAGCCACCATGCCTGGCTCTTTTTTTTTTTTTTTGAGATGGAGTTTTGCTCTTGTTGCCCAGGCTGGAGTGCAATGGTACAAACATGGCTCACCACAACCTCCGCCTCCCGGGTTCAAGCAATTCTCCTGCCTCAGCCTCTCTAGTAGCTGGGATTACAGGTACGCACCACCATGCCCAGCTAATTTTTAGCAGAGACGGGGTTTCTCCATGTTGGTCAGACTGTTCTCGAACTCCCGACCTCAGGTGATCTACCACCTCGGGCCTCCCAAAGTGCTGGGAATACAGGTGTGAGCCACCATGCCCAGCCTCCCTTTCTCAAAATAACAGTGCTACTGCATTTGCCTATGTTAGTTGTCACCCAGGCTGGAGTGCAGTAGCATAGATCCTGGTTCACTGCAACCTCCTCCTCCTGGGTTCAAGTGATCGCCTCCCTCAGCCTCCTGAGTAGCTGGGATTACAGGCACCCGCTACCAGGCCCAGCTAATTTTTTTGTATTTTTAGTGAAGATGGGATTTCACCATGTTGGCCAAGCTGGTCTCGAACTCCTGACATCAAGTGATCCACAAGCCTCGGCCTCCCAAACCATTATCCTTTTAATCAGCTTGAAGAAGGGTAGTAGGGTGTCAAGCAGCCATGAATCCACCCTCTTATAGTGATTCTTCCCATCCCACCTGATACAGGTCCCAATCAGGAAGCTGACCTCCACCTGCTGCACACAAACACAGGGGACCACCACACTCCAGATTCGAGGAAAGAGGAGATCTCAAAAGGAGTTTTTCAGGTGGAAGGAAACAGCTGTCCTTCGGACTGGCTTTCCCTGTTGTTTTCTCCCTCCCTGTGGGGTCCCTCACTTGCATCTCAACAGCAGTCACTATCCCTGGCCCCCAGGGATGTGATTTTCTGTCTCTGCATGAATAAGTGCCCTTTTCCTTCTTTCCTCTAAGAACAGCTGAGACAGGCTGACATTTTCCAAATTAACTTTTATCAGAATTTAGGAAAGAAAAGGAAATAGCTGCAGAAAATACAAATGCATCAGTTCAATTCAGTTCAACACTTATTATGATTCCTACATCGAGCGCCATAGTCTAGGTTACCTTGATAAATGAAACAGAGTTCTGGGACTCAAGGAGTTCACCATCTAATGGAAGAGGCAGGCATGAATAGATAACTAGTTTGTTGTTGTTGTTGTTTGTTTTTCTGAGATACGGTCTTGCTCTCTCGCCCAGGCTGGAGTGCAATGGTGCGATCTCAGCTCACTGCAACCTCTGTCTCCTGTGTTCAAGTGATTCTCCTGCCTCAGCCTCCCGAGTAGCTGAGATTACAGGTATGCGCCACCACATCTGGCTAATTTTCGTATTTTTGGTAGAGACGGGGTTTCTCCATGTTGGTCAGGCTGGTCTCAAACTCCTGACCTCATGATCCACCCACCTTAGCCTCCCAAAGTGCTGGGATTACAGGCGTGAGTCACTGCACCCGGCCAATAAAAGGACCTTTTCTTACATTCCAGATAGAAGGAACAGCACATAGGAAGTACATGCATGACATATGAAAACCAATTGGACAAATGGGTCAAGACCAGATATAAAGGCTTGAATGGCAATGTGGTAAATAAGAAATATATATATTTATATTTGTATTTGGTCTTTGTCCTAGGTTCCTGGCACAGAGTTCCTAAAGCTTTTGGAATTTTCTGAGTGATAGGTATGTTTTTTGTTATTCATCAAGAACCGCTTTCATACCTTGGTTTATGCTAATGAGGTGCTAAGGCCCCTGGTACTCTCAGGATGGGGCTGCTCACCAGAAGGACCGAGAGTTAAGAGACTTGAAATACTCAGCCTCGCCGGGCGCGGTGGCTCAAGCCTGTAATCCCAGCACTTTGGGAGGCCGAGACGGCCGGATCACGAGGTCAGAAGATCGAGGCCATCCTGGCTAACACGGTGAAACCCCGTCTCTACTAAAAAATACAAAAAAACTAGCCGGGCGAGGTGGCGGGCGCCTGCAGTCCCAGCTACTCCAGAGGCTGAGGCAGGAGAATGGCGTGAACCTGGGAGGCGGAGCTTGCAGTGAGCCGAGATTCAGCCACTGCACTCCAGCCTGGGCGACAGCGCGAGACTCCGTCTCAAAAAAAAAAAAAAAAAAAACAAATACTCAGCTCATTCACCAATCTCTGAGAAGGCCATGGGGGTGAGGCTGGAAGTTAAGCTATATAAAAACTATATATATATATGTGTGTGTATGTGTGTGTGTATATGTGTGTATATATATATATATATATATATATATTTTTTTTTTGAGACAGGGTCTCCCTCTATCGCCCAGAGTCTCCCACTATCACCCACTGGAGCACAGTGGCAAGATCACAGCTTACCGTAGCCTCTACCTTCAAGGCTCTAGCCATCCTTCCACCTCAGCCTCTCGAGTAGCTGAGACTACAGGAGTGCACCACACACCCGACTAATTTTTAAATTTTCTATAGAGATAGCATTTCTCTTTTTTTTTTTAATTTTTTTTTTATTTTTTTTTTTTTATTTTTTAGTAGAGACGGGGTTTCACCGGGTTAGCCAGGGATGGTCTCGATCTCCTGACCTCGTGATCCGCCCGTCTCGGCCTCCCAAAGTGCTGGGATTACAGGCTTGAGCCACCGCGCCCGGCGAGATAGCATTTCTCTATGTTGCCCAAGCTGGTCTCTAATACCTGGACTCAATTGATCCTCCCACTTCCACCTCCCAAAGTGCTGGGATTACAGGCCTAAGCCAATGCACCTGGCCTGAAGCCACAAAATTTCATGAACTCCCAGACTGCTGAAGACGTGGGGGTGCTGAGAGGAAGGTGTGCCTTGGAGAGGATGTGGAAGTTCCACACCCGTTCCCCCATACCTTGCGATGTACATTACTTCATCTGGCTGTTTACCTGTGTCTCTTATTATATCCTTTATAATAAACTGCTAAACATTTCCCTGGATTCTGTGAGCCATCTTAGCAAATTATCGAACCCAAGGAGGGGGTTATGAGAACCTCGGTTTATAGCTAGTCAATCAGAAGGATAAGTCACAGACTAGGTGCAGTGGCTCACACCTATAATCCCAGCACTTTGGGAGGCTAATGTGGGTGGATGGCTTGAGCCCAGAAGTTCAAGACCAACCTGGGCAACATATCAAAATCTTTTCTCTACAAAAAATACAAAACTTAGCTGAGCATGGTAGCACACACCTGTGGTCTCAGCTACTCAGGAGGTTAAGTTGGGAGGATCACCTGAGCCAGGAGGTTGAGGCTGTAGTGAGTCATGATGGTGCCACTGCACTCCAGTCTGGGCAACAGAGTGAGATGTTATCTCAAAAGAAAAATATAAGAAGTAAGGGCGTGGTGGCTCACGCCGAGGTGGGCAGATCACGAGGTCAGGAGTTCAAGACCAGCTGGGCCAACATGGTGAAACCCTGCCTCTACTAAAAATACAAAAATTAGCTGGGCATGGTGGTGCACGCCTGTGATCTCAGCTACTTGGGAGGCTGAGGCAGGAGAATCACTTGAGCCTGGGAGGCAGAGGTTGCAGTGAGATGAGATCATGCCACTGCACTCTAGCCTGGGGAACAGAGCAAGACTCCATCTAAAAAAAATAAGAAAACAAAAAGATTTCTCTTCAGATTCACCAAAGAGAAGCATTCAAGAAGACAAGGGGTAAATTAGGGCTCATTGCTTAAGTTCCATTTTCCTTTATCTTGGGAAAGGCAGAAATGACACAAATATTGGTACAGACAGGAGACAGTGAAATACTGGGTTGAAGACGGCAGTTCCCCAGCAAAGTCCCCACCCTCAAGCCTAGATACTCGTGGCCCTAAGTGAGAATGAGCATTCCTGTTTTGTGCCCAAAAGTTGCCTTTTGGTGCACCATGCCTCCTATCCTGTACCCATATAAACCCTAAACCCCAGGCTCCAGAAGCAGCAGACAAGGAAACAAGCAGATGAACAGCAGAATGGCATGGCAGAGAGAGAAGAGAAGGAGTGTCTGAATGCCGAGAAGAGTTCAGCTGGGGATGGTCAAAGAGGAGTTCAACCACTGGATGGCCAAACTCCAGGGGAAGATCATTTTCCCACTCCATCCTCCTTCCAGCTCCCCATCTATCCCACTGAGATCCCCTTCCACCACTCAATAAAACCCCGCATTCACCCTTCAAGTCTGTGTGTGACCTGATTCTTCGGGAACGCTGGACAAGAGCTGGGGATACAGAAAGCTGTCACACTGGCCCTCTGCCCTTGCAAAAAGGTAGAGGGTCCACTGAGCTGGCTAACACTTAAGCCCTCTGTGGATGGCAAAGCTGGAAGAGTGCACTGTAACACACTCGGCATTGGGAGTCACAGACACCCATCCCTAGATACTACTGGTGGGGGCGGGGGGTGGGCCAGAGCCCAAAGGGCTTGCTCTAGGCTCCTGCAAGTGTCTTTCTCCATGCTCCCCTCCCATAAGCAGTTTGAGCAGTGGCGGCGACTGAACAGAGGATCCATATCCCTGTCACATGTTCTGCAAGAGGGGCGTCAGGGTACTCTCCTGTCTCACTATGAGGAAGGGCAGTTTTTTTGTTGTTTTTGTTTTTTTTTTGAGACAGAGTCTTGCTCTGTTGTCCAGGCTGGAGTGCAGTGGTGCAATCTCCGCTCACTGCAAGCTCCACCTCCTAAGTTCACGCCATTCTCCTGCCTCAGCCTCTGGAGTAGCTGGGAGTACAGGTGCCCACCACTATGCCTGGCTAATTTTTTGTATTTTTAGTAGAGACAGGGTTTCACTGTGTTAGCCAGGATGGTCTCGATCTCCTGACCCCATGGTCTACCTGCCTTAGTCTCCCAGAGTGCTAGGATTACAGGCATGAGCCACTGCACCTGGCCGTATTATTGCCTCAGGCCCTGATATGGTTTGGCTGTGTCCCCACCCAAATCTCATCTTGAATTCCCACATGTGAGAGGGATCCAGTGGGAGGTAATTGAATCATGGGGGCATGTCTTTCCTGTGCTGTTCTTGTGCTAATGAATAAGTCTCATGAGATGATGATTTTAAATAGAGGAGTTCTCTTATAAAAATTAGCCAGGCGTGGTGGTACATGCCTGTAGTCCCAGCTACTCGGGGAGGCTGAGGCATGAGAACTGCTTAAACCCAGGAGGCAGAGGTTGCAGTGAGCTGAGATTGTGCTCCTGCACTCCAGCCTGGGTGACAGAGCAAGCCTCTGTCTCACCAAAAAAAAAAAAAAAAAAAAGGCGGGACGCGGTGGCTCAAGCCTGTAATCCCAGCACTTTGGGAGGCCGAGGTGGGCGGATCACGAGGTCAGGAGATCGAGACCATCCTGGCTAACACAGTGAAACCCCGTCTCTACTAAAAAATACAAAAAACAAGACGGGCGAGGTGGAGGGCGCCTGTAGTCCCAGCTACTCGGGAGGCTAAGGCAGGAGAATGGCCTAAACCCGGGAGGTGGAGCTTGCAGTGAGCTGAGAACCGGCCACTGCACTCCAGCCCGGGCGACAGAGCGAGACTCCGTCTCAAAAAAAAAAAGAGGAGTTCCCCTGCACAAGCTCTCTCTCTCTCTCTGCTGCCATCCATGTAAGATGTGACTTGCTCCTCCTTGCCTTCCACCATAATTGTGAGGCTTCCCCAGCCACGTTGTACTGTAAGTCGAATTAAACGTCTTTCTTTTGTAAATCGCCTAGCCTTGGGTACATCTTTATCAGCAGCATGAAAACGGACTGATTCAGGCCCCCTCCTGTGTCTTGGCCATGTGCAGAGGATATGGTACTTCAGAAGAGCCAATTGTCTTAGCCAGGCATAGTGGCATGCCCCTGTACTCATAGCCACTCCAGAGGCTGAGGTGGGAGAATTGCTTGAGTTCAGGAGATTGAGGCTGCAGTGAAGTATGATCATGCCACTGCACCCCAGCCTGGGCAACAGAGTGAGACACTATCTCTAAATAAATATATAAATAAATAAAAGAAATCCCAGCTGTCTGAAGCCTCTCAGGCTCTGGAGGATGCAGTCTCCTAGATTCCAGATAATTCTTGCCAGGAAGAAACATATGAACATTTTGGGGCTCCTAAAAGAGACTCCATCTTAAAAAAGAGGGGCAATTACTTAGGCTTAATTAACAACTTGAGAGAGGTATTTATTCAGGCCTGTGAGACATTCATATTATGCAAAGTTAGAAATTTTTAGGGAATGAAACTGAGATCAACCAAACTTGAGAAATTTGAGGGCTGAAATTCCCTGAGCCTTTGAAAAACTAACCAAAGAGACACAGATGTCAAACCATAACAATTTTTTTAAATGAATAAAAATCAATTAATACACAAATATTAAGTAACGAGAAGACATGCTGGATGAGCATAGGTCAAAATTGCTAATAGTCCCAAGGATATTGCCCTGTGTCCCTTCTGTCAGCTCTTTCTGGGCTCTAAAAATGGATTAGTTTGCAACTTCAAATAGAGGAACCCTGCTCCTCTCTCCTGAATCAAGTATAGAAGCACTTATTTAAAAAATTTATTTGTTCAAAGTGACAAAGTTGGACATTTCCAAAAGTATTTAAGTTTCTGGCCATGTGTGGTGGCTCACACCTGTAATCCCAGTACTTTGGGAGGTTGAGGCTGGAGGTTGGCTTGATATCCGGAGTTCCAGACCAGGTTGGACAACATAGTTAGACCCTATCTCCACAAAACATTTAAAATTAGCTGGGTGTGGTGGCACATGTCTGTGGTTCTAGCTAGTTGCAGGCTGAGGCAGGAAAATCACTTGACCCAAGGAGTTCTTTTTTTTTTTTTTGAGACAGAGTCTTGCTCTGTCGCCCCGGCTGGAGTGCAGTGGTGGGATCTCAGCTCACTGCAAGCTCCGCCTCCCGAGTTTACGCCATTCTCCTGCCTCAGCCTCCCGAGTAGCTGGGACTATAAGCGCCCGCCACCTCGCCTGGCTAGTTTTTTGTATTTTTTAGTAGAGACGGGGTTTCACCATGTTAGCCAGGATGGTCTCGATCTCCTGACCTCGTGATCCGCCCGTCTCGGCCTCCCAAAGTGCTGGGATTACAGGCTTGAGCCTCTGCGCCCAGCCTCCTCAAGGAGTTCAAGGCTCCAATGAACCCTGATCACACTGCTACACTCCAGCCAGGGCAACCGAGCCAGATTCTGTTTCTAAAAATAAATCTCTCTCTCTCTCCCCCCTCTTTTTTTTTTTTTAACATGTACCTGTTTATTATAAAGACTATTACAAAGGGCCAGGAATGGTGGCCCTTTGTAATCCCAGCACTTCGGGAGGCCAAGGTGGGAGGATCCCTTGAGCTCAGGAATTCAAGACCAGCCTAGGCAGCATAGTGAGACCTTGTCTCTTAGGGAAAAAAAAGAATATTACAAAGTATACAGATGAAGAGAACTTCCATCCATGCCCTTCCTGGGTGCACCACCCTCCAAGAACCTCTACATGTTCAGCTATCCAGAAGCTCCCAAAAGAAGCTAAATTTCTTTCTTTCTTTTTTTTTTTTTTGAGACGGAGTCTTGCTCTGTCTGCCAGGCTGGAGTGCAGTGACCGGATCTCAGCTCACTGCAAGCTCCGCCTCCCGGGTTTAGGCCATTCTCCTGCCTCAGCCTCCCGAGTAGCTGGGACTACAGGCGCCCTCCACCTCTCCCGTCTTGTTTTTTGTATTTTTTAGTAGAGACGGGGTTTCACCGTGTTAGCCAGGATGGTCTCGATCTCCTGACCTCGTGATCTGCCCACCTCGGCCTCCCAAAGTGCTGGGATTACAGGCTTGAGCCACCGCGCCTGGCCCAAGAAGCTAATTTCTATAAAAATTTAGGAAAACACTAACCAAATGAATAGCTGCAATATATATTATGATTATTATTATTTTTTGAGACGGAGTCTCACTCTGTCACCCAGGCTGGAATGCAGTGGCACAATCTCGGCTCACTGCAAGCTGTGCTTCCAGGGTTCACGCCATTCTTCTGCCTCAGCCTCCTGAGTAGCTGGGAGTACAGGCGCCCGCCACTACTTCCGGCTAATTTTTTGTATTTTTAGTAGAGACGGGGTTTCACTGTGTTAGGCAAGATGGTCTCGATCGCCTGACCTCGTGATCCGCCCGCCTCAGCCTCCCAAAGTGCTGGGATTACAGGCGTGAGCCACCACACCTGGCCAAGATATATTATTATATAATCAAAAAAAAGCAAGCTGGCTGGCTTTGGGACGCTGAGGCAGGCGGATCACATGAGGCCAGGAGTTTGAGACCAGCCTGGCCAACATGGTGAAACCCTGTCTCTACTAAAAATACAAAAATTAGCTAAGAGTGGTGGCAGGCGCCTGTAATCCTAGCTACTCTGGAGGCTGAGGCAGAAGAATGACTTGAACCCAGGAGGCAGAGGTTGCAGTGAGCCAGATCATGTCACTGCACCCTAGCCTGGGTGACAGAGCAAGACTCTGTCTCAAAAAAAAAAAAAAAAGCCGGGCACGGTGGCTCATGTCTGTAATCCTAGCACTTTGGGAGGCCAAGGCATGTAGATCACAATGTCAAGAGACCGAGACCATCCTGGCTAACATGGTGATCCCAATGTCTACTAAAACTACAAAACTTAGCTGGGCATGGTGGCGCGCGCCTATAGTCCCAGCTATTCTGGAGGCTGAGGCAGGAGAATCGCTTGAACCCAGAAGACAGAGGTTGCAGTGAGCTGAGATCATGCCACTGCACTCCAGCCTGGCAACAGAGAGAGACTCCGTCAAAAAAAAAAAAAAAAAAAAAGCAAGCTGGATTAAAATACTTATGGTACAGTTGCATTTAGGAAAAAACAAAACTTAAGATATTTGTTGTGTAAGTATACAGATGTATAAATAGATGCCTGGAAGATTGGCTAGGAATCGCTGCACCCATAGTTAACCTCTGGGGAGGGAGGGAGTGGTCAGTGAAAATAACTCAATTTTCTTCTGTGTGCTTCCACATTGTTTGAAGTTGTTAGTAATAAAAATGTATTACATTTCATTAAATCGAAGACATAGACACAGAATTACAGAGTAGAAATTTTATTTATTTATTTATTACTTATTTTTTTGAGAGAGTTTCACTCTTGTTGCCCAGGTTGGAGTGCAATGGCACAATCTCAGCTCACTGCAACCTCTGCCTCCTGGGTTCAAGTGATTCTCCTGCCTCAACCTACTGAGTAGCTGGGATTACAGGCACCTGCCACCATGCCCGGCTAATTTTTGCATTTTCGGTATAGACTGGGTTTCACCATGTTGGCCAGGCTGGTCTCCCAAAGTGCTGGAATTACAGGCATGAGCCATTGTACACGGTCCAGAACTTTTATTATTATTATTATTATTTATTATTTAATTTTATTTTTTGAGACAGGGTTTCACTCTGTTGCCCAGGCTGGAGTGCAGTGGCTCAATCATAGCTCACTCCAACCTTGACCTCCTGGGCTCAAGTGATCCTCTCAACTCAGCCTTCCTAGTAGATGAAACTACAGGTATAGGCCACCACTCCTAGTTATTCTAAAAAAAAACTTTTTTTTTCTTTAGAGTCTCGCTCTGTTACCCAGGCTAAAGTGCAGTGGGCACGATCTCAGCTCACTGCAACCTCTGCCTCCCGAGTTCAAGAGATTCTCCTGCCTCAGCCTCCCAAGTAGCTGGTATTACAAGTACCCAACACCATGGCCAGCTAATTTTTGTATTTGTTGTAGAGAAGGGGTTTCACCATGTTGGCCAGGCTGGTCTTGAACTCCTGACCTTAAGTGATCTACCTGCCTCAGCCTCCCAAAGTGCTGGAATCACAAGTGTGAGCCATTGCGCCTAGCCAAATTTTATTTTATTTTATTATTTATTTATTATTATTATTATTTTTTTTTTTTTTGAG
>NW_016813718.1:1436210-1441288 GCF_001698545.2 Rhinopithecus bieti
AAAAAAAAAAAAAAAAATACATACATACATATTCATTGATCAAATGAATGACCTGAGCTCAAAGCTGTTTTGGAGAGAAAGTCTTCGTCATCTACTATTCTATCATAAATTTTATTTTACTTATTTATTTATGTATTTAGTCAGAGTCTGGTTCTGTTGCCCAGGCTGGAGTGCAGTGGTGCAATCTCTGCTCACTGCAACCTCCCCTCCTGGATTCAAGCTATTCTCCTGTCTCAGCCTCTCAAGTAGTTGGGATAGCTGGGACTACAGGTGCGCACCACCATGCCTGGCTAATTTTTGTATTTTTAGTAGAGACGGGGTTTCGCCATGTTGGCCAGGCTGGTCTTGAACTCCTGACCTCAGTTGATGCATCTACCTTGGCTTCCCAAAGTGCTGGGATGACAGGCGTGAGCCACTGTGCCTGGCCCTCTATCATGAATTTTAAAATCTTCATTGCTTCACCAGTACTTCCACCATCAAGTCCACATTTCTTAGCACAATATTTAAGGATAGCCCTTTACAATCTGTCCCCCAGTTCCCCTTCCCAGTCTCTTGTCCCAGCACCTTTCTCCCCACGTACTCTGCCAAATCTGAGCCACCCTTAGCTCCTTGAGCAGGATGTGAGCTTTCCTTGGCCTCAGCCTTGCACCCACATTTCTACAACCTGGCCTCCTTCCTTCTGCTGCTCCAATTGGGTGAACCCCTCAGCTTATACAAAACCTTCTCCCCAGAGCACTAACACCCCCATTACACTACTATATTGTACAATAATCCCACCTTATCTTCGGAGATGCTTTCCAAGACCCCCAGTGGATGCTGAAACCAGGGATAGTACTGAACTTGATTGCTAGCAATCAGAACACATTTGTGTTAATGCCTTCCACCCACAAATTTAATGCTTTTTCCATCTTAACTAAGCAATTATCACGCACTGTAGCCATAATTTTTGCAGGTTGAGGTGTGACAGCAAAACTAGCATGAATTTATTTTTCCTTCTTAATTTCATAGCTATAAGATTTGTTCTTATGGTAGATCTTAGCAACCTCAGCATGCAGGTTTTTTCTTTCCTTAGTAAGCTGAGAACTTTCACCTTTTCACTTAAATGAAACACTTTATGGCTGCTTTTTGGCATATCTGAATTGCCAGCACCATTATTCTTGTGCTTTGGAGCCAATACTAGGTAAAATAAGGGTTCCTTGAACACAAGTGCTGTGATACAGCAACAATCAGTCTGATCAGCAAGAAGGCTACTAAGTGACTAATGAGCAGGTACAGCCTGCATACACTGGAGGAAAGGAGGATTCATGTGCCAGGTGGGATGGAGTTGGGAGGCACAAGATTTCTTGTTACTCAGAGCTACACACAATTTAAAACTTCTGAATTATTTATTTCTGGAATTTCCCATTATATACATATATAATATATAATTCACATATAGACATACATTATATATTATATACATATATTTTATATATATATATTTTTTTTAAGATGGAGTTTCGCTCTTGTTGCCCAGGCTAGAGTGCAATGGCATGATCTCGGCTCACTGCAACCTCCGCCCCCCAGGTTCAAGCAATTCTCTTGCCTCAGCCTCCAAGTAGCTGGGATNTTTTCTTTTTTTTTTTTAAGATGGAGTTTCGCTCTTGTTGCCCAGGCTAGAGTGCAATGGCATGATCTCGGCTCACTGCAACCTCCGCCCCCCAGGTTCAAGCAATTCTCTTGCCTCAGCCTCCAAGTAGCTGGGATTACAGGCATGCACCACCACGTCCTGCTAATTTTGTATTTTTAGTAGAGATGAGGTTTCTCCATGTTGGTCAGGCTGGTCTCGAACTCCCGACCTCAGGTGATCTGCCTGCCTCGGCCTCCCAAAGTTCTGGGATTACAGGTGTGAGCCACTGCGACCGCCAAAAATTTTTTTTAATTTAATTTCTTTTTTTTTTTTTGAGATAGAGTCTCGCTCTATCGCCCAGGCTGGAGTGCAGTGCCACGATGTCGGCTCACTGCAAACTCCGCCTCCCGGGTTCACGCCATTCTCCTGGCTCAATTTTTTGTATTTTTAGTAGAGACGTGGTTTACTGTGTTAGCCAGGATGGTCTCGACCTCCTGACCTTGTGTTCCGCCTGCCTCGGCCTCCCAAAGTGCTGGGATTACAGGCGTGAGCCACCGCGCCCGGCCTTTTTTAATTATTTGAGACAGGGTCTCACTCTTGTCACCCAGGCTGGAGTGCCATGGGGCAATCATGGCTCACTGCAGCCTCAACCTCCCCAGCTCAGGTGATCCTCCCATCTCAGCCTCCTGGGTAGCTGGAACCCCAGGTGTGTGTCACCACGCCCGGCTTAATTTTTGTGGAGATGCAGTTTTCTGTAGAGATGGGGTTTCGCCATGTTGCCCAGGCTGGTCTGGAACTCCTGGGCTCAAGCAATCCTTTCGCCTCAGCCTTCCAAAGTGCTGGAATTACAGGCGTGAGCCACCATGCCCAGCCCATTTAATGTTTGCATTTTAATTTTATGTATTTATGTATATTTTGAGATGGAGTCTTGCTTTGTTGCCCAGGCTGGAGTGCAGTGGAGCAATTTTGGCTCACTGCAACCTCTGCCTCTCAGACTCAAGCAATTCTTGTGCCTCAGCCTCCTGAGTAGCTGGGATCACAGATGAGTACCGCCACGCCCCGCTACTTTTTGTATTTTTTGTAGAGACAGGGTTTTGCCATGTTTGCCAGGCTGGTCTCGAATTCCTGACCTCAAGCCATCTGGCCATCTCAGCCTCCCAAAGTGCTGGGATTCCAGGCGTGAACCACTGCACCCTGCCCCTTTTAATATTTTTAGACCTCAGGTTAACTGAAACCTCAGAAAACAAAACCACGGATAAGAGGGGATGATTACAATGTCACAGGTTATTTGGGGTTGCCTCTCTACTGTATCGGTGGCCTCCAAACCGGACTGACCATCAGGCCACAGGGCAGTTTATCTTACTTTTCCTAGTAGCGTTAAAGCGAACTACATATGGCCTTAGGACTCCATACTTCTTTATTTGAGTCCTCGTGGACGAACCGCAACCTAGTTTAATAGGTAGACAAGATTGAAAACCATGGCTGGGCGCGGTGGCTCAAGCCTGTAATCCCAGCACTTTGGGAGGCCGAGACGGGCGGATCACAAGGTCAGGAGATCGAGACCATCCTGGCTAATACGGTGAAACCCCGTCTCTACTAAAGAATACAAAAAACTAGCCGGGCGACGAGGCGGCCGCCTGTAGTCCCAGCTACTTGGGAGGCGGAGGCAGGAGAATGGCCTGAACCTGGGAGGCGGAGCTTGCAGTGAGCTGAGATCCGGCCACCGCACTCCAGCCTGGGCGACAGAGCCAGACTCCGTCTCAAAAAAAAAAAAAAAAAAAAGAAAAGAAAACCTAATTTAGGAGTAGGTGCCTGTAAGAATAGCTAAGTCTTGGCCAATCCCAGAAGCCATGCTTCAACTGCTGAGTGTTCAAATAAGGCAAATGCCGCCGGGCTCGGGGGTTCAAGCCTGTAATCCCAGTACCTTGGGAGGCCTTGGCGGGCGAATCACTTGAGGTCAGGAGTTCAAGACCAGCCTGGCCAACATGGTGAAACCCGGTCTCTACTAAAAATACAAAAATTAGCTGGGCGCGGTGGCAGGTGCCTGTAATCCCATCTACCTGGGAAGATGAGGCACGAGAATTGCTTAAACCCAGGAGGTGGAGGTTGCAGTGAGCTGAGATTACGCTACTAAACTCCAGCCTGGGCAACACAGCAAGACTCAGTCTTAATAATAATAATAATAATAATAATAATAATAATAATAGGTCAGGCGTGGTGGCTCACTCCTGTAATCCCAGCACTTTGGGAGGCCGAAGCGGGCGGATCACGAGGTCAGGAGATCGAGACCATCCTGGCTAACAAAGTGAAACCCAGTCTCTACTGAAAATACAAAAATTAGCCGGCCGTGGTGGTGGTCACCTGTAGTCCCAGTTACTCGGGAGGCTGAGGCAGGAGAATGGTGTGAACCAGGGAGGCAGAGCTTGCAGTGAGTCGTGATTGTGCCACTGCACTCCAGCCTGGGCGACAGAGCGAGACTCTGTCTCAAAATAAATAAATAAATAAATAAATAATAATAAGGCCAATGCAGAGCTGTAACCAATCCAGCTGTTCTATACATCACTTCCTATTTCTGTTCATCACTCCCCTTTCTACGGGCTGCCCAATTCGCGAATTGTTCATTGCTCAATTTAACTCCTTTAAATTTAATTCAGCTGAGGTTTTTATCAGTAGAATTCCAAACCCCACCCTAGACCTACAAAAATCTGTCTCTGGGGGAGGGGCCAGGGAATCTGTATTTTATAAAGTTCCTCCATAGACTGTAGTCATCAGAGAGCAGTGGGGGAAACCTCTGCAGTTCAAAGACCACATCCTCCTGAAGCCTGGCAGATTAGCCCCTGCTAGCTTCCTAAGCAGTTTGTTCCCACCTCTGTAAAGCTCTTGCTATAAGATCCTTGTGGCAAGTGTCTCATTCTGCCACATTGTATCGTTATTTGCCTGCATGTCCCACCCTGATCACATTCATCCTCCTGTCTGCCCACATGTCCTATTTCCTACCAAAATGTGAGACATTGAGAATAGAGACCCCTTCTGTTACCACCACAGATTCTATGAACACGGATGCTGGGTGAAGTCTTGCAACATGCATAAGGAATAAAACCAGGAAATGCCTCTAAATAGAGTGCATGTAGGAAACTATAAGTAATTTTTTTCAGTTCTTTTTGGTTTGACTAGGAAAAAGGATGACCAAAGTTGCCAGGTTAGGTGGCAGGGGATGGCCACCCCTGGATTCGATTATACACATTTTACTGAAAGAAACAGGTCCAGGGGCCGGGCGCGGTGGCTCAAGCCTGTAATCCCAGCACTTTGGGAGGCCGAGAGGGGTGGATCACGAGGTCAGGAGATCGAGACCATCCTGGCTAACACCGTGAAACCCCGTCTCTACTAAAAAATACAAAAAACTAGCCGGGCGAGGTAGCGGGCGCCTGTAGTCCCTGCTACTTGGGAGGCTGAGGCAGGAGAATGGCAT
>NW_016813718.1:1442464-1449135 GCF_001698545.2 Rhinopithecus bieti
AGACCCTGTCTCAAAAAAAAAAAAAAAAAAAAGGGAAGTTATTTTTGGCATTTGAGTGCCTAAGTACATCAAAGCATGACTTTAACTATGTTTTTTTGTTTGTTTTTGAGATGGAGTCTCGCTCTGTTGCCCAAGCTGGAGTATAGTGGCACAATCTTGGCTCACCACAACCTCTGCCTCCCAGGTTCAAGCAATTCTCCTGCCTCAGCCTCCTGAGTAGCTGGGACTAGAGGCACATGCCACCATGACAGGTTAATTTTTGTATTTTTAGTACAGACGAGGTTTCACTGTGTTGGCCAGGCTGGTCTCGAACTCCTGACCTCGTGATCTGCCTGCCTCGGCCTCCCAAAGTGCTGGGATTACAGGGGTGAGTCACCGTGCCAGGCCAGACTATAACTATCTTAGAAGCATATATTGTTATGTGATAGCAGGAGACAGCTGGACATTCTGCTGTCATAGGAGTTTGTCCTTGCAGGCAAACTAAACTGCTTCCTTAGTCATGGGGAGTGACTGGCAAGGAATGTGCTTTGCTAGTTTAAAGATCGTGTCACCTTGAATCTGCTATGTTCCTGTTTCTATAACGGGAGGACCACTTGAGCCCAAGAGTTTGAGACAAGCTTGGGCAATATAGTGAGACCCCGTCTCTAATTAAAAACAAATGAACAAACTATATATCTATATCTATAAAATATGTTTATATAATTATGTGTATATATGTTAGATACATAATTTTTTAATGTGTTGCTTAAAGGCCAGGCACAGTGGCTCATGCCTGTAATCCCAGCACTATGGGAGGCCAAGGAGGGAGGATTGCTTGAGGCCAGATGTTTGAAACCAGCCTGGGCAACAGAGGAAGACCCTGTCTCTACAAAAAAAAAAAAATCAGTCGGGTGTAGTGGCATGTAGCCTCCGGAGTGACTATAGTCCCAGTCACTTGGGAGGATGAGGTGGGAGGATTGCTTGAGTCCAGGAGCTCCAGGCTGTTGCAATGAGCTATAATTGTCACTGCTCTCCAGTCTGAGTGACACAGTGAGACCCTGTCTCAAACAAACAAACAAACATAAAAGGAGTTCTTGGCCAGGCGCCGTGGCTCACACCTGTAATCCCAGCACTTTGGGAGGCTGAAGTAGGTGGATCACAAGGTCAGGAGTTTGAGACCAGCCTGACCAATATAATGAAACCCCATCTCTACTAAAAATACAAAAGTTAGCTGGGTGTGGTGACACGCACCTGTAATCCCAGCTACTCAGGAGGCTGAAACCGGAGCATCACTTGAACCAGGGAGGCAGAGGTTGCAATGAGCTGAGAAGGAGCCACTGCACTCCAGCCTGGGCGACAGAGCGAGACTCAATCTCAAAAAAAAAAAAAAAAAAAAAAAGTTTAAGATGTTTTTCAGATCCTGAATTCCCACAAAACAGTTGATGCCACCCAGTTTGAAGACTCCCACAGAGAAATGGAATCAGCATGAGAATACAGTTTCTTCATCTCCCTATCCTAAGAATTTGTCCTGAGCTCTTGGACCAATCAACAATCTCCACATTTCTGGCCTACTCCAAAACTCTTAAAAACCCCAGCCCCAAGCTCCTTGGGGAGAGGTAATAGTTTGGATGGGGGATTGGTGCGTTTCTGGTTGTACGAAGGATAATTGTATCATGTTAGGTGTAAATATGATCTTATTATTGTCTTTATTTGAAGATTATGGGCTGGGTGCAGTGGGTCATGCATGTAATCCCAGCACTTTGGGAGGTTGAGGGGGGCAGGTCACTTAAGGTCAGGTGACCAGCCTGGCCAACATGGTGAAACCCTGTCTCTACTAAAAATACAAAAAAATTAGCTGGGTGAGATGGTGGGCACCTGTAATCCCAACTACTCAGGAGGCTGAGGTGGGAGGATCACTTGAACCCGGGAGGTAGAGGTTGCAGTGAGCTGAGATCATGCCACTACACTCTTACCTGGGCAACAGAGTGAGACTCTGTCTCAAAATAAATAAATAAATAAATAAACAAACAAGCAAACAAAATAAACGATCATGTATGATTTCAGGGGATGTGTATGGGTTTAAGTTGACATGGGGTGGACGTGTGATGGTTAATACTGTCAACTCGATTGAATATATGTATTCCATTAGTTCTGTCCCTCTAAAGAACCCTGACTAATACATCCTTGGTATTCAGTACCAGTCTTTTCTTCACATATGGGTATCTATAACAAGAAGTTCTCCATACGATTCCAACATAACAGAAAGCCCACGACTTGCATTGTCTGATAACTCACCCACATTCCCATCCCCTTTGCAGAGATGGGCTCAGGGCCATGTTTATTATTTGGGACCCTGCTCCCTTGTCCCTAGCTGACTGGAGTAGGGAAAGACCCTTGACTCATATGGGTCAGTTACTCAAGAATCTGGGAATGGGGTGGAGACTTGCGAGTCTACACGTGATCTAGGAATACAGCAAACACATTTGCAAAGAAAGCAGAATAAAGCAGGGATTATCAGTGTAGTTCCAGCACACACACTGGAGAGTACACACAGTAGAGACAGCACACACACTGAAAAGCCCAGAAAACTGCTGCCTTGGCTCTTCACAACCCTCTAGTTCTAGATTTCAATCCCTCCCAAGGCTGGTTTTTGGGCCCATGGGTTCAGTATTCCTGGCCTGAGCAAGCTTCCATTGTTTACAACCACGGAGCCCTCTCTAATCGACAGTAGCCATCTGGACAAGGGACTGAAGGGGAGAAGTGGTTTGAATAGGTATTACTGAGAAGACTTGGGAAATAACTTAAATCCTAGCAAGAGGCTGGAGCATATCCTTAGGACTGAAAGGGCTATAGTGACAGCTATAACCTAATCAAATGCTACTGTGACTGAAACAAGGTTAGTGACGGAAACAGGAGTCTACAGGTGCCCTTCAACTGATGATGGGGTACCACTGGGTAAATCTGTGGTAAGTCAAAAATGCACTTAATATACCTCATCCACCCAGTGTCACAGCTGAGCCTAGCCTACCTTAAACATGTTCAGAACATATAATAGTCTACAGTTGGGCAAAATCATCTGACACAAAGCCTATTTTTTAATAAACTGATGAATATCTCATGTATTGAGAACAGTACACTGTACAGTACAGTACAGGCTGTGTATCCTCGTGATTGTGTGGCTGACCAGGAGCTGTGGCTTCCTGCCACTGCCCATCATCACAAAGGAATATGATAATAAGCCTGGGAAAAGACCAAAATTCAAAATTTGAAGTAAGGTTTCCACTGAATGTGTATGGCTTTTGAACCATCATGAAGGTGAAAAATCTTAAGTCGAACCATCATAAGTCAGGGACCATGTGTAGTACAAAATTGGTGCATTGAACTGTTTACTGAATGGCTAACATTAAAAGACAAATAATCATTTAGGAAAAAACTGTTTTTTGTTTTGTTTTGTTTTGTTTTGTTTTTGAGACAGGGTCTTGCTCTGCCTCCCAGGCTGGAGTGCAATAAATAGCATGTTCACAGCTCACTGCAACCACAAACTCTTGGGATCAAGTGATTCTCCCACCTCAGCCTCCCAAGTAGCTAGTACTACAGGCATGCACCACCATTCCTGGCTAATTTTAAAATTTTTTGTAGAGACAAGGTCTTACTATGTTGCCTAGGCTGGTCTTGAACTCCTGGCCTCAAGTGGTCCTCCTGCCTTGGCCTTCCAAAGTCCTGGGATTAGAGGTGTGAGCTACTGTGCCCAGTTGGGGAAAGAATATTAATGACAAAGGGAAAATAGTTTTTCAAAATATAGATACATCATTTTCCACTCTCAAGGGTATTTACAGCCTGGGTATAGTGGCTTATGTCTAATCCCAACATTTTGGGAGGCCAAGGCAGGAGGATTGCTTGAGACCCGGAGTTCAAGACCAGCTTGGGCAACATAGTAAGACCCCATCTCTACAAAAAATGTTTTAAATTAGCTGGGTATGGTGGCATGTGCCTGTAGTTCTACCTACTCAGCAAGCTAAGGCAGGAGGGTCACTTGAGCTTAAAAGTTTGAGGCTGCAGTGAGCTATGATCCTGCCATTGCACTATACTTTGAGTGGGCTTGAGCCACCGCGCCCGGCCGGAAGGTTTTGTATTTTTAGTACAGACTGGATTTCACCATGTTGGTCTCGCTAGTGTCGAACTCCTGACTTTGTGATCCGCCCGCCTCACCCTTCCAAAGTGCTGGGATTACAGGCATGAGCCACTCTACCCTGACTTTTTTTTTTTTTTTTTTGACAGAGTTTCACTTTTTGGACTTTGTAGGAAAGTGTCTTCAGCCTCCCGAGTAGCTAAGATCACTGGGGTGAACCACCACACCCAGCTAATTTTTTTTGTATCTTTAGTAGAGACAGGGTTTTACCATGTTGGAGAGGCTGGTCTCCAACTGCTGACCTCAGGTGATTTGCCTGCCTTGGCCTCCCAAATTGCTGGGATTACAGGCATGAGCCACTGCGCCTAGCCAACTTTTTTTTTTTTTTTTTTGAGACAGTTTCACTTCTCTCACCCAGCTGGAGTGCAATGGTGCAATCTTGGTTCACTGCAACCTCTGCCTTCCAGATTCAAGCAATTCTTCTGCCTCAGACTCCCGAGTAGCTGAGATAACAGGCGCCCGCCATCACACCCAGCTAATTTTTGTATTTTTAGTAGATATGGCGTTTCACCATGTTGGTCAGGCTGGTCTCGAACTCCTGACTTCAGGTGATCTGCTTGCCTTGGCCTCCCAAAGTGCTGGGATTACAGGCGTGAGCCACCACAACCAGCCTAACACTTACTACATTTTGCAAAACTTTTATCCTAAAAAAGCTCAAATCTACAGAAAAGTTACAAGAACAAGATAATGAACACCCATATATCTATCACCCAAACTTACCAATTGGCCAGTATCCTCATCTTTCTATTTATTGATATCTACACATTTATTATTTTAAAAATTATTTTATTTATTTATTTCTATTTATTTATTTTTGAGACGGAGTCTCGCTCTGTTGCCCAGGCTGGAGTGCAGTGGCGCAATCTCAGCTCACTGCAAGCTCCGCCTCCCAGGTTCACATCATTCTACTAGTCTCAGCCAAGTACCTGGGACTACAGGTGCCCGCCACCACGCCTGGCTAATTTTTTGTATTTTTTAGTAGAGACGGGGTTTCACTGTGTTAGCCAGAATGGTCTTGATCTCCTGACCTCGTGATCTGCACACCTTGGCCTCCCAAAGTGCTGGGATTATAGGCGTGAGCCACTGTGCCCGGCCTATTGTCAAAATTATTACTGTTATTTGCTGAACTACCTGGAAGTCAGGTACAGATATCATGATACTCCACCCCCTAGCACCTCAACATGTATCTCCTAAGAAGAAAGACACTTTCCTACAAACTCCAAAAAGAATGACCACATCCAGGAATTTCAACATTCCATAGTTTCATCCAGTTGCCCAAATAATTGTCCCTGATAGGTGATACTTATTCTTTTTGATTTATGATCAATAAAGGATTACGCAATGCATTTTGTTGTCATAGCTCCTCAGCCTCTTCTAATCCAGAACCATTCCCCAGCACTTCCCTGTCTTTAACATTGATACTATTTTATTTTATTTTATTTTATTTTATTTATTTTTTTGAGATGGAGTTTCACTCTTGTCTTCCAGGCTGGAGTACAATGGTGTGATTTCAGCTCACTGCAACCTCTGCTTCCTGGGTTCAAGCAATTCTCCTGTCTCAGCCTCCCGAGTAGTGGGGATTACAGGTGCCCACCACCATGCCCAGCAAATTTTTGTATTTTTAGTACAGATGAAATTTCACCATGTTTGGCCAGGATGGTCTCGAACTCCTGACCTCAGGTGATCTGCCCACCTTGGCCTATCAAAATGCTGGGATTACAGGCGTGAGCCACTGTACCCGGCCAACGTTGATACCTTTTAAAGAGTTCAGGTAGCTTGTTCCCCAACTTGGACTTGACTGGTTGTTTTTAGTGGCCACTTTCAGGCCAATATCTTTGGAAGAAATATGACAGAGGTGTGTCTATGCTGGGATGAGTTTACAGAGTCCTAACAGGTGTAGAATGTGGACGAGATCGGCTGTACAGGGATGGGCATACCCTGGGGCTTGCAGTAAGGGTTAGGGCTGTGTCACTGTGACAATGTTCTAGCCACATGCTACAATATATTGAAGACCTTGAATCTGCTCTACAGAGAATTTGGGATCCACTGTATTACCTTTTAGAGAACCTTTTTCCCTTGTACCCAGGTGATCTGGGATACCTGTGTTGGGGTCAAACATGGGACATGAGGGACCACCATATACTCCTTTTTTTTTTTTTTTTTTTTTCTGAGACGGAGTCTTGCTCTGTCGCCCAGGCTGGAGTACAGTGACACAATCTTGGCTCACTGCAAGCTCTGCCTCCTGGGTTCACACTATTTTCCTGCCTCAGCCTCCCGAGTAGCTGGGACTACAGGCGCCCGCCACCACGCCCAGCTAATTTTTTGTATTTTTAGTAGAGACGGGGTTTCACCGTGTTAGCCAGGATGGTCTCGATCTCCTGACCTCGTGATCCACCTTCCTCAGCCTCCCAAAGTACTGGGATTATAGGCATGAGCTACTGTGCCCGGCCTTTTTTCTTTTCTTTTTTTTTTTTGAGATGGAGTTTCGATCTTGTTGCCCAGG
>NW_016813718.1:1451767-1456703 GCF_001698545.2 Rhinopithecus bieti
AAAAAAAAAAAAAAAAAAATTAGCCGGGCATGGTGGTGGGCACAGTGGCAGGTGCCTGTAATCCCAGCAACTCAGGAGGCTTGAACCCGGGAGGTGGAGGTTGCAGTGAGCCAAGATCGCGCCACTGCACTCCAGCCTGGGCAACAAGAGCGAGACTCCATCTCAAAAAAAAAAAAAAAAAAAAAAAATGCCCACAAGTGTTACCATGGCAAAACTGGAAGTCTACAATGCCACCCAGCATGCTGTTGGCATTGTTGTAAACAAACAAGGGCAAGCTTCTTGCTAAGAGAATGTCCATGTTGAGCACATTAAGCACTCTCTGAGCTGAGACAGCTTCCTGAAGCGCGTGAAGGAAAACGATTAGAAAAAAAGAAGCCAAAGAGAAAGGTGCCTGGGTTCACTGAAGCTCCACCCAGAGTAGCACACTGTGAGGGAACCAATGGGAAGGAGCCTGGGCTGCTGAAACCCATTCCCTATGAATTCATGCATAATACATGTAAAAAAAAAAAAAGAAAAGAAAACCTCTGGACTGTAAAATGTTTCTCTTCATTGAGTAGAAGTGCGGTGTCCTCTCCCCCAAAGATGTATTTAAAGCAAATTTTAATTGTATCCTAATTTATTGTGTAATGTTTTTACTATTCAAATTTAGTTTATGTCTTGCTGAAAGATGTGAGGTGGCTTATTGTGCAACAAATTACTGAATTGGTTAGAAAACAGCCAGATAAACTTTTTTTCTTTTTGTTTTTATTGAGATGGAGTCTCACTGTGTTGCCCAGGCTGGAGTGCAGTGGTGTAATCTTGGCTCACTGCAACCTCTGCCTTCCGGGTAGAATGGCTTCTCCTGCCTCAGCCTCCCAAGTAGTTGGGATTACAGGCATCCGCCACCACAACTCGCTAATTTTTGTATTTTTAGTAGAGATGGGGTTCCCCATGTTGATTAGGTTGGTCTTGAACTCCTGACCTTAAGTGATCCACCCGTCTCAACCTCTCAAAGTGCTGCAATTACAGGTATGAGCCACTGCACCCAACCTAGGCCAGATATTATTTATGAAATATTTGTACTTGTTTGAAGATAGTCCTTCTAAATCATCATGGAAGAAATAAAATAATTTACAAAAATAAGTGGAACGTTATGTATTGGATTATGGCTAAGCTCAGGGAAAGTTTAATACTCATAATTGTAGCATTAAAAAGCTGGATTTTGGCCGGGTCCAGTGGCTCATGCCTGTAATCCTAGCACTTTGGGAGGCTGAGGCAGACAGATCACAAGATCAGGAGTTTAAGACCAGCCTGGCCAATATGGTGAAACCTCGTCTCTGCTAAAAATACAAAAATTAGCCGTGCGTGGAGGCACACGCCTGTAGTCCCAACTACTTGGGAGGCTGAGGCAGGAGAATTGCTTGAACCTGGGAGGCGGAGGTTGTGGTGAGCCAAGATTGGGCCACTGCACTCTAGCCTGGGTGACAGAGAAAGACTCCGTCTCAAAAAAAAAAAAAGAGTTTGCTTTTGAATCCTACTAAAAAAATAGATTGTTTAAAGCATCCATTCTTTGTGTATTACATACTAGTTTGGAATTGCTTTGACCGTGCCTGAAAAAGGGCTCAGAAAATAATAGTGGTGACAGCATTTGTCTTAGGCCATTGTCTGACAATAACAATATACCAAAGACCTGGGTAAACAGTAGAAGCTTATGTGGGATTCTGGAGGCTGTGAGATCCCAAGGTAAAGGTGCTGGCAGGTTTGGTGTCTTATGACATCAAACCTTTACTTACCAACAGGCTCCACCTCTTAATACTGCCACATAGGGCCGGGCATGGTGGCTCACACATGTAATCCCAATGCTTTTGGAGGCCGAGGTGGGCAGATCACTTGAGGTCAGGAGTTCAAGACTAGCCTGGCCAACATAACGAGATGCTGTCTGTACTAAAAATACAAAAATTAGCCAGGTGTGGTGGCGCGCACCTGTGGTCCCAGATACTCAGGGGGCTGAGGCAAGAGAATTCCTTGAACCTGGGAGGTGGATGTTATAGTGAGCTGAGATTGCACTATTGCACTCTAGCCTGGGTGATGAAGTGAGACTGTCTCAAACAAACAAAAAATACTGCCACAATGGGGATTAAGTTTCTTTTTTCTTTTTCTTTTTTTCAGATAGAGTTTCACTCTTATCGCCCAGGCTGGAGTGCAATGGTGAGATCTTGGTTCACCGCAACCTCTGCCTCGCAGGTTCAAATGATTCTCCTGCCTCAGCCTCCCAAGTAGCTGGGATTACAGGCATGCGCCAACATGCCTGGCTAATGTTTGTATTTTTAGTAGAGACGGGCTTTCACCATGTTGGCCAGACCGCTCTCGATCTCCTGACCTTGTGATCTGCCCTCCTTGGCCTCCTGAAGTGCTGGGATTACAGGCATGAGCCACTGCGCCCAGCCTGGCTCTATTTTAAATTTATGTCATTAGCCCATTGGAATCCATCCTGAAGGCTCTTCAGGTTAGGCTCTTTCAGGTTACTTTTATTCACCCTGTTGTTTCAGATACTAGAACAGTGCCTAACTACATACCAATTTCTCAGTAAATGTTGTTGAATAGAAGGAAGGACTATTTCCTTTTTAACGTTAATAGTCCTTATGGGAGATGATAATGTTAAAAAGTAAATACAGGCCGGGCGCGGTGGCTCAAGCCTGTAATCCCAGCACTTTGGGAGGCCGAGACGGGCGGATCACGAGGTCAGGAGTTCGAGACCATCCTGGCTAACACGGTGAAACCCCGTCTCTACTAAAAAATACAAAAAAGCTAGCCGGGCGAGGTGGCTGGCGCCTGTAGTCCCAGCTACTCGGGAGGCTGAGGCAGGAGAATGGCGTAAACCCGGGAGGCGGAGCTTGCCGTGAGCTGAGATCCGGCCACTGCACTCCAGCCTGGGCGACAGAGCGAGACTCCGTCTCAAAAAAAAAAAAAAAAAAAAAAAAAAAAAAAAAAAAAGTAAATACAGAAATAAATCATGGTCCCAAAATAGGGGATCATAGAAGCAAATAATGTCACAAGCCATCTGCCAGGATGCCCAGAGATGATGGTGGATGTTGACATCTGAGTGCCTGTGATGTATCTGGGTTCACACTGAGTGTTGGTAGGGCCCATAGACATTCCAAGGAATGTGTTAATCATCTTGGCAGGACCCTGAGGGCTTCTGGAGAAGTGTGAGACACAGGGAGAGCCAGGAATATTAGCCTCACCCAGAAGGCCAATTGGCCACGGTGGCATGCACCTGTAATCCCAGTTACCCAGAAGGCTGAGATGGGAGTCTTGCTTGAGTGCAGGAGTTTGAGATCAGCTTGGGCAACACAGTGAGACCCTATCTCAAAAACAAAAGCTAAACAAAACCCAGCAGCCCAAACAACCAGCTATAAGGGAAGGCAGCCACCCCGGCACTGGCCTTTCTCTGGGGTTTTGTCTGGGTGATGGAACTCTTGGGATTACAGCGTTGTTACTGTTGGTTCTTGGCAATTATTTCTAGGTCAAGGTGGGGTTGCCTGGCTGTGGGTTTCTTTGGGTGGCATTTGAAGTTCCTGGGTACTCTGGCTTCCAAGTAAGGGATTAACGAGGGGGTTCTTTCTTTCTGGAAAAGGATAGGTTGAAACTGAAGTGCTAGGCTGGGCGTGGTGGCTCATGTCTGTAATCCCAGCACTTGGGGAAGCTGAGGCAGGTGGATCACCTGAGCTCAGGAGTTTGAGACCAGCCTGGGCAACATAGTGAAACCCCGTCTCTACCAAAAAATACTAAAAATTAGCCAGGCATGGTGGCGTGCACCTGTGGTCCCAACTTCTTGAGAGGCTGAGGTGGGAGGATCATTTGAGCCTGGGAGGCAGAGGTTACAGTGAGCCGAGATTGTGCCACTGTACTCCTACCTGGGTGACAGAGTGAGACCTCATCTACTAAATAAATAAATAAATAAATAAATAGATCCCAGCACTTTAGGAGGCTGAGACGGGCAGACTGCTTGAGTTCAGGAGTGTGAGACCAACTTGGGCAACACGGTGAAATCCCATCTCTACTAAAATACAAAAAGTTAGCCAGGCATGGTGGTGAGCGCCCGTAATCCCAGCTACTCAGGAGGCTGAGGCACGAGAATTGCTTGAACCTGGGAGGTGAAGGTTGCAGTGAGCTGAGATCGTACCACTGCACCCCAGCCTGGGCAACAAAGCAAAACCCAAAACTCAAAATTCAAAAAAAAAAAAAAAAAGAGAAGAAGAAAAATAAATTGAAGTGCTGAAGGAACAAACTTGCTGTACCTACCACGCCTCTCAACTCTCAAGAGACCCACAGGTACTTCACCTTTGGTAATTCAACTGTGTGGTCATGGAGTATCGGGTCCCTGCCAGAATGGCCTTCAGGCCTGGAAGGTGGCCTTACTGCAGGTGCCTCTTTTTTTCTTTTTTTTTGGGGATGCCAGATAGGTTTTTGTTCTCTTCCACCAGCGTCAAAACACAAAGCTTTAGGGCCCTAGTGTTTTCAGGTTCTCAGACAAAGAAGCATCACCCCAAGATTAAGAGCATCTGTCTTTGGCATGAATCTTGGGCCAGGGTATGTGAAGAGCAACACAGGGATGAAGATGGTCTTACACTTCCCCCAAATAATGGTTGCAATTGGTGGGGTGTGGTAGCTCAAGCCTGTAATCCCAGCACTTTGAGACTGAGACGGGCGGATCACGAGGTCAGGAGATCAAGACCCTCCTGGCTAACACGGCGAAACCCCGTCTCTACTAAAACATACAAAAACAAAAATACTAGCCGGGCGTGGTGGCGGGCGACTGTAGTTCCAGCTACTCGAGAGGCTGAGGCAGGAGAAAGGTGTGAACCTGTGAGGTGGAGCTTGCAGCGAGGTCAGATCGTGCCACTGCACTCCAGCCTGGGTCACAGAGTGAGACTCCGTCTCAAAAAAAAAAAAA
>NW_016813718.1:1457178-1477507 GCF_001698545.2 Rhinopithecus bieti
AATCAAAGGGAGTGGCGTGGAAAGAGAGGAATTATACCGGGGAATAGTGTACAAAGCTCAGGAACTACTTTGTGTCTTCAATGGCTTGAGGAGTTTCTAATCTAGAACCATGGTCCCCTTTGTTAGGATCAGCATACACTGGCTGAAGATGTTTGCTAGGATGGCTCCCCAGGTCATGACAACACATTGTCTCTGTTTCTGGAGAGGCAATTATATTAGTTGTTTGGGAGAGAGGGTTTGTTAAGTTACTGTTTTTTTTTTTCTTTTTAAAACATATTCTATTCCAGTCTGTGGCTTGCTTGCTTTATTTATTTATTTATTTATTTATTTATTTATCTATTTTAGAAACAGGGTCTGGCTCTTTCACCCAGGTTGGAGTGCAATGGTGCGATCATGGCCCACTGCAGCCTTGACAACCCAGGCTCAAGTGATCCTCCCATCTCAGCACCCCAAGTAGCTGGGGCTACAGGCATGCACCAGCACACCCAGCTATTTGTTCTGTTTTTGTTTTGTTAGAGACGAGGTTTCGCCACGTTGCCCAAACTGGTCTCAAACTCCTGGGCTGAAGTGATCCTACCTCCTTGGCCTCTCAAAGTGCTGGAGTTATAAGCATGCGCCACTGCACCCAGCCGTAAGTTACTGTTTCAAAGAGAATTTCAGAATGTGGTGGCTTAAAGAACAAAAGCTGATTTCTCTCTCACACAGCAACTGAGATGAGCGTCTAGGTCGGCAGGTAGCTCTGCTCTTGAAGTCACTGAGGGGTCAGGTTTCTTCTTCTTGTAGCTCTTTCTTCTTCATCTTCCTGGTTGAGCCTGGATCGTTGCCTTATTCAGGTTTCCACAGCAGGGAAGAGACCCTGATGAGAACATGCAGTTCAGTTAAGGGCCTCGTCTCACTGCCACTCTCTTGCCAATCGTGAGGACTTAGTACTTGGCCATACCTTACCCAAAGATTGCCCAGGACATGCAGCCTTGCTATAACTGCTTCCTTACTTAGGAAGAAAGGGAGAGTGGATTTGGGAGGCATCTAGATATCCAACCTCACGGTGGCAGTGAAGTCAACTGATATTCAGAACTGTGAGGCTAAGTTCAAGGAATATACATTGAACTAAAAGCCCCTTTAGGATAAACACTGATGAGAAGTTCATCTTTAGGCTGGGTGTGATGGCCCATGCCTGTATTCCAGCACTCTGGGAGGCCTGAGATGGGAGGATCCTTGAGCCCAGGAGTTCGAGACGAACCTGGGCAATACAGTGAGACCCTGTTTCTAAAAACAAAAAAAAAAAAATTAGCCGGGCGTGGTGACGAGTGCCTGTAGTCCCAGCTACTTGGGAGGCTGAGGCAGGAGAATGGCGTGAACCCGGGAGGCGGAGCTTGCAGTAAGCAGAGATTGCGACACTGCACTCCAGCCTGGGTAACAGAGCGAGACTCCCTCTCAAAAAAAGAGAAAGATTCAGGGGCAATTATCTGGACACTATCCAGCCTAGATTAGCCAGTCTGACCAAGGGCTTCTCAAACTGGCTTGAATTAATGAGAGGAAAGGTCTCTGCCTATCTTGAGAGCCACCCCTTCCTTTCTGTTTGCCCCTGGGCCCACGGCCTTGTGTAATAATATTGAAATCCATGTGTAACATTGTGCTACACCCAGTTTGAGTTGCCCATGAAGGTTGTACAAGGGTTTAGGAGGTATTAGTTATCTAATGTTATGTGATAAATTACCCTAAAACTTAATGACTTAAGACAATAGTTACTGTCTTAGTTCCTGTGGTTAGGAATCTGGGTGCAGCTTAGCTGGTTGCCCCTGGCTCAGGGTCTCTCACAAGGCTGCAATCATCACTAGGCTGATGGGGCGGGGTCTGCCTCCAGGCTCACTCACGTGGCTGTTGGCAGGCCTCAGGTCCACTCTGATTGCTGGCCAGAGACGTCAGTTCCTTTCTGCACAGGCCTCTCTAAAAAGCAGCTCACGACATGGCAGCTGGCTCCCCTCAGAGTAAGCCAAGAAGAGAGCAACGGATATGCCCAAGATGGAAGCCACAGGCTTTTGTAACCAAATCCTGGAAGTGATATCCCATCCCTTTTGCTGTATTTTATTCGTTAGAAGTGAGTCACTAGGTCCAGTCCCCACTCAAGGGGAGGTGATTACACAAGAAGTCACTGGGGTCACCTTACAGGCTGCCTACCACAGGAAGCCCCAGAGATGTGATGCCAACAAGGGGTTTGCCATTTGTCAGTTCTAAGAGATGCCAGGAGAGAGGAAAGAGATATCTATCAAAGTCAAGAACTTGAGGCCAGCGGTAGGGAGCTCCACTGGGGTGGAGAGGCTAGATGGAAAAGGAACCAGGCTGGGTGTGGTGGCTCACACCTGTAATTCCAGCACTTTGGGAGGACAAGGCAGGAGAATCACTTGAGGCTAGGAGTTTGAGACCAGCCCGGGCAACATAGGGAGACCCTGTCTCTACAAAAAATACAAAAATTAGCTGGGTGTGGTAGTGTGCAACTGTAGTCCCAGCTACTTGGGAGGTTGAGGTGGGAGGATCACCTGAACCTAGCAGGTTCATGATCAGGCCACTGGACTCCAGCCTGGACAACAGAGTGACACCCTGTCTCAAAAAGAAAAAAAAAAAGGAGGAACAAAAGAATGAGTGAGAGCCAATAATGGATGACCTGAGATGGGAAAAGGTATAAATGATTCATAAGGCACCAAGGAAGCAATCCTGGGAAGCCTGCTCATTACACCCCACTGCTCTCTTATGCTTATGGGGGCAGCATCTTGAAGCATGAAGCTGGGCACAACCGAAGCAGGTGGATGGTGGTACAGTTCAACAAGATAGGAAATAAAGAGGGTCATTGGTTTGCTCTGGGAGAAACTGATTTTGTGGTATCTATGGAATGTTCAGGTGGAGAGGTCCTCTGGGCAACTGGAAAAGGATGGGAGATCTAGAGAGGACCTACAGGTGCAGGGTTTGGAACACAAACACTTAGACTGCAGCACAGAGGCAGGAGCAGAGCATTAAGGGAGACTGAGGCACACTCAGTTCCATAGGGCAACTACTGCTGAAAATGGCTCTAGGACATTTACTATTCTTCTTTAAGACCTGTCATGAGCCTGCTACCCTAAATTGTGTTTAAGTTTTCCTTGAACTCAATCGCTTTATTTATTTACTTTTTTTGAGACAAAGTCTGGCTCTTATCACCCAGGCTGGAGTACAGCAGCGTGATCTCAGCTCACTGCAACCTCCACCTCCTCGGCGCAAGCCATCCTCCCACCTCAGTCTCCTGAGTAGCTGGGATTACAGGGATTCACCACCACGCCTGGCTAATTGTTTAGTTGAGACAGGGTTTCACCATGTTGCACAGGATGGTCTTGAACTCCTGAGCTCAGGAGTTCACCTGCCTCGACCTCCCAAAGTGCTGGGATTACAGGTGTGAGCCACCATATCCGGCCCTGGTTAATTTTTAAAAGAATTTTTATTTGTACAGATGAAGGTATCATTATGTTGCCCAGGCTGGTCTCAAATTCCTGGGCTCAAGCCATCCTCAGCCTCTGAGTAGCTGGGACTAAGGTGCATTCCATCATGTCTGGCTCTTTCCTTGTTTTTTTTTTTTTTTTTTTTTTAGAGTCTCACTCGTCACCCAGGCTGTAGTGGTGCCATCTGGGGTCACTGCAACCTCTGTCTCCCAGGTTCAAGCGATTCTCCTGCTTCAGTCTCCCAAGTAGCTGGGACTAAAGGCATGTGCCATCACGCCCAGCTACTTTCTGTATTTTTTGTAGAGAGGGGGTTTCACCATGTTGGCCAGGCTGGTCTTGAACTCCTGACCTCAGGTGATCTGCCCACCTAAGACTCCCAAAGTGCTGGCATCACAGTTGTGAGCCACTGCGCCTGGCTCTTTCCTTTTTTTTTTTTTTTTTTAATAACCTTGACAGTTTTGAGGAGTACTGATCAAGTATTTTGTAGAATGTCCCTCTATTGGGATTTGTCTGATGTTTTTCTCATAATCAGACTGGGGTTGTGAGATTTTAGGGGGAAGACCACAGAGGTAAAGTGCCATTCTTATCACATCATATCAAGGGGTACATGTGATCAACATGACTGATTATTGGTGATGATGACCTTGATCAACTGACTGGGGTAGTTTCCCAGGTTTCTCCACTGTAAAGTCACTCTTCCCCCTACCTTTCCATACTATATTCGTGTGTGTGTGTGTGTGTGTGTGTGTGTGTGTTTTGAGAGAGGGTCTCACTCTGTCACTCAAGCTAGAGTACAGTGACACAGTCATGGCTCACTGCAGCTTCAACCTCGAAGGCTCAGGTGATCCTCCCGCCTCAGCCTCCCAAGTAGCTTGGGCAACAGCCTCGTCCCACCATGCCTGGCTAATTTTTAAATTATTTGTAGGGATGAGGTCTCCCCATGTTGCCCAGGTTGGTCTTGAACTCCTGGGCTCCTGTCTCAGCCTCCCAAAGTGTTGGGATTTCAGGAGTAAGCCATAAGGAATCCTCTCGCCTCAGCCTCCCAAAGTGTTGGGATTACAGGAGTAAGCCACTACACCTGGCCTATACTGTATTCTTTGGAAGGAAGTCATTATGAGCAATCTACACTTCAGGAGTATGGCGTTATGATCCTTCATAACCTCCTTCAGGGTGGAATATGTACATCAATGATTTGGAATTATTCTGCATGGAGATTTGTCTTTTCTTCCCATTTATTTATTTAGTCTTTCTTTTTTCTGTAAGTATAGACTTCTGGATATTTACTTTCTGCTTTGGCTTACAACGCAAGACTACTTTGTTATTCAAATTGCTCTAGCTTTGGCCATAGGAAGCTTTTTCGGTTGGTTCCTCTGTGGCTTTGACATTTCCCAATCATTGTTTTATTTGTTTGTCTGTTTGAACATTTCCTTACTTTTGGGCACTATAAGACACTCTAAGTTCATCTTGTATATTTCCTACTCTAGTCCTAGATTTAGTTTATTTCTCCAAGGAGCCCTGGTTCCTTTTATTGGAGGATTGTATTAAAGCCAAGATCCAGGTGCTCAGTGCATGCAACTCAACTGTATTTTCTTTTCTTTTCTTTTTTTTGAGATGGAGTTTCACTTTGTCTCCCAGGCTGGAGTGCAGTGGTGCAATCTCAGCTCACTGCAACCTCTGCTTCCCAGGTTCAAGCGATACTCCTCCCTTAGCCTCCCAAGTATCTGGGAGGCACCCGCCACCAAGTCTGGCTAATTTTTTGTATTTCGGTAGAGGAGGGGTTTCACCATGTTGGTCAAGCTGGTCTTGAATTCCTGATCTCAGGTGATCCGCCCACCTAAGCCTCCCAAAGTGCTGGGATTACAGGCATAAGCCACCATTTCCAGCCTCAACTGTATTTTCTTTTATTTTTTCTTTTTTTGTTTTTGAGACAGAGTCTCACTCTGTTGCCCAGGCTAGAGTGCAGTGGTGTGATCTCAGCTCACTGCAACCTCTGACTCCTGGGTTCAAGCAATTCTTCTGCCTCAGTCTCCTAGAGTAGCTGGAATTACAGGTGCCCGCCACCACGCATGGCTACTTTTTGTATTTTTAGTAGAGACAGGATTTCACCATGTTGGCCAAGCTGGTCTCAAACTCTTGACCTCAGGTGATCAACCTGCCTTGGCCTCCCAAAGTGCTAGGATATTACAGGCATGAGCCACCATGCCTGGCCTAATTTTTTTTTTTTTTTTTTTTGAGGCAGAATTTTGCTCTTGTCCCCAAGGCTGGAGTGCAATGGCGCCATCTCAGCTCACTGCAACCTACACCTCCCAGACTGAAGCGATTCTCCTGCCTTATCGCCTGAGTAGCTGGGATTACAGGCATGTGCCACCACACTCGGCTAATTTTTTGTATTTTTAGTAGAGATGGAGTTTCACCATGTTGGCCTGGCCAATCTTGACTTCCTGACCTTAGGTGATCCACCTGCCATGGCCTCCCAAAGTGCTGGGATTACAGGCGTGAGCCTAATTATTTATTTATTTATTTAATTTTTTGAGATGGAATTTCACTCGTCCCCAAGGCTGAAGTACAATGGCCTGATATTGGCTCACTGCAACCTCCACCTCCCGGGTTCAAGCGAGTCTCCTGCCTCAGCCTCCTGAGTACCTGAAATTACAGGCATGCGCCACCATGCCCAGCTTATTTTTGTATTTTTAGTAGAGACAGGGTTTCTCCACCTTGGTCAGGCTGGTCTCAAACTCCTGACCTCAGGTGATCTGCCTCCCTCGGCCTCCCAAAGTGCTCGGTTTACAGGCGTGAGCCACCACACCTGGCGAAATTTTTTATTTTTTATAGAGACAGGGTCTCGCTATGTTGCCCATGCTAGTCTTGAACTCCTGGGCTTAAGTATTCCTCCCTTCATGGCCTTTCAAAGTGTTGTGACGACAGGCGTGAGCCGCCACAGCTGGCAGATACTCCATTTTCATGCTTATTTCCTGACCCAAGGTAAAGCATACTATACTTTTGCACATGCCTACTTTTGTTTCTATTTTGGTTTCCTAACTTCTTTGCATACTTTAATAGTCATTCATCTGTAGGGATGAGGTCTCCCTATGTTGCCCAGGCCTTTGCTTTCTCTATATATTCAAAGCTGCTTAAACAGGCGTTGGCTGAACTGTGTGCAGGGCTTGTCACCACTAGATTCCTCAATAGTTCCAAGTCTAGACCTAAGTTCCTGTCGGTGAGCCATTTCCTTCTTTCCTAATGCAGGGTATTGCCATTTTGTACAATAAAACTATATAACAGTTGCCTTGGGTTCATAAGCCTGTGAACATTAGAATTCTGTAAAACCATTGTTGGGGAAGGAGAAAAGGAGTAACCTGGACGCCTATGGAACTGAGATGGGTTGGGACCTTTAGCAGAAAAGCTTGAGTTTCGTGAAGATGTATCCATTTTCTGTGCTTAATAAAAAGCCTAGATCCAAGGAAAACGGAGCAGTATTTCTGGTATTTTTTATAATTTATCTCTACTCTTGCCAACCTAAAATCCAAGTGTGGTCAAAAATCCCTTTCCCTTTACTTTAACAAATATAGACTGAGGTTTTACAGAAACAGCTTTTAAAATAAACACTGGGCTGGGAGTGGCGGCTCACGCCTGTAATCCCAGCACTTTGGGAGGCTGAGGCGGACAGATCACGAGGTCAGGAGACTGAAACCATCCTGGCTAACACGGTGAAATCCCATCTCTACTAAAATACAAAAAATTAGCTGGGCGTGGTGGTGGGCGCCTGTAGTCCTAGCCACTCGGGAGGCTGAGGCAAGAGAATGGCGTGGACCCGGGAGGCAGAGTTTGCAGTGAGCCAAGATCACGCCACTGCACTACAGCCTGGGCGACATGACAAGACTTTGTCTCAAACAACATAACATAACATAACATAACATAACATAACATAACATAACATAACATAAACACTGAAGTGGCTGGGCACGGTAGTTCACACCTGTAATCCAGCAGTTTGGGAGGCTGAGGTGGGTGAATCATGAGGTCAGGAGTTCGAGACCAGCTTGACCAACATGGTGAAACCCCAACTCTACTAAAAATACAAAAATTAGCCAAGCGTGGTGGTGCACACCTGTAATCCCAGCTACTCAGAAGGCTGAGGCAGGAGAATCGCTTGAACCCAGGAGGCAGAGGTTGCAGTAAGCCAAGATCATACCACTGCACTCCAGCCTGGGAGACAGAGCAAGACTCCATCTCAAAAAAATAAAACATAAAATATAAAATACAAAAATAAACTCAGAAGTTGCATGCAGTGGCACATGCCTACAATCCCACCTACTCAGGAAGCTGGGTGGGAGGATTGTTTGAGCCCAGGAGTTCAAGACCAGCTTGGACAGCATAGACACCATCTCAAAAAATAAATAGGCTGGGCACACTGGCTCACGCCTGTATTCCCAGTACTTTGGGAGGCTGAGGTGGGCAGATCACCTGAGGTCAGGAGTTTGAGACCAGCCTGGCTAACATGGGGAAATCCCGTCTCTACTAAAAATACAAAAATTAGCCAGGTGTGGTGGTGGGCACCTGTAATCCCAGCTACTCAGGAGGCTGAGGCAGGAGAACTGCTTGAACCCAGGATGCAGAGGTTGCAGTGAGCCGAGATCGCACCAGTGCACTCCAGCCTGGGCACGACAGAGTGAGACTCTGTCTCAAAAAATAAAATAAAATAAAATAAACACAGGCATACATATCCAAAGAAAAATATAAAAGTTTAGGCCAGGCATAGTGGGTCATGCCTGTAATCCCAGCGCTTTGGGAGGTCAAGGCAGGATGATCGCTTGAGACTAGGAGCTTGATATAAGCCTGGGCAACATAGTGGGAACCTCATCTCTATAAAAAATAAAAAAAAATTAACCAGGCATGGTGGTGCATGCCTGTAGTCCCAGCTACTCAGGAGGCTGAGGTGGGAGGATCACTTGATCCCAGAAGTCTGAGGATGCAGTGATTTAAGATTGCACTGCTGTACTCCAGTCTGGGCAACAGTGAGACCCTGTTTCAAAAAAAAAAAAAAAAGAGGCTGAGTTTATGCCTGTAATCCCAGCACTTTGGGAGGAGGCTGAGGCAGGCAGATCACTTGAGGTCAAGAGTTTGAGACCAGCTTGGCCAACATGGCAAACCCCCATCTCTATTAAAAATACAAAAATTAGCTGGATATTGTGGTGGGCGCCTATAATCCCAGCTACTCAGGAGGCTGAGGCAGAATAACTGCTTGAATCCTGGAGGTGTAGGTTGCAGTGAGTCTCCAGCTTGTGCCCCTGCACTCCAGCCTGGGTGATGAAGTGAGACTCTATCTCAAAATAAATAAACAAAAAACCGCACACACATAAAAAGAAAGAAAAAATATTTTAAAAGTATATATATATTTTTATAAGCATCATATAAATAGTGAGCTAACAAAGCACAATTTTCTTGTCCTTAGATAACTCTGATTTCCCCAGTTTTCATACTGCAGACTTGGGATTCTTCTTTTTTTTTTTTTTTGAGGCAGAGTCTCACTCCATCGTCCAGGTTGGAGTGCAGTGGCGCGATCTCGGCTCACTGCAACTTCTGCCTCCCAGGTTCAAAGGATTCTCCTGCCTCAGCCTCCCAAGTAGGTGGGACCACAGGTGTACACCAGCATGCCTGGCTAATTTTTATATTTTTAGTAAAGATGGGGTTTCACTATGTTGACCAGGCTGGTCTTGAACTCCTGACCTCAGGTGATCCACCCACCTTGGCCTCCCAGAGTGCTAGGATTACAGGCATGAGCCACCACGCCCAGCCTAGACTTGAGATTCTTTAAGCTCTCATGTCTGTCTCAATTTGAGGTGGCACAGGGGGCCAGCATTGCTGGGTTTCATGGGGGTCTGAAATCCTTCCAGGGCTTTCCTAGGTATGAGCCCGCTTGCCCCTCAGGCCAGCCTGGGAGGCGTGGCAGTCCTGCACTTCCCTGGCCCTTAGGATTCTCACTCATTCCTGGCTCACTGACTCCAGCACTCTGGACTTCAGGACAAATGGGTCTAGTTTTCCAAATGTCCTTCCTGGTGTTTGTCTCTCTCTGTCCTGGAGGTTCTATTCTTTTCTCTGTTCTACGTGGCTGGCCAAAGCCTACTTCTGAGGGTCTTGATAAGCCTGGTTATACTATTCCATGGAGCTGGGTCTCTCGCTAGGTTTAGATGTAGCCTCACGATTGGCCAGGAGGCTTTAACATGGAGTCTGTCCCTTCTTCACTTGGAGTCTATCCCTTTTCCTGGGTGAAGTCGTTGCCCTTTCTTCCCAGCACCTCCTAGTGGTCCTCTCTGGAAGTTTTTCGTTTTGTTTAAGTTCCAAGGATATTTGTCAAACTGAAAAGGCTGACCTACCCACCCCAATGATTGTTGAATCCTTTCTCAGTCCCAACCTGAACAGGAACCAGGTATCCCAAGTAATGCTCATTTCATTCCCCTCACACTCCCTCCAACCACAACAGGTTTTGCAGAATAAATCACTACAGTTTAATATCCAAAAAGTACCTTAAACATGTAACAAGGGGCTTGCCAACACAAAGATGAAATGGGGTTTCCCCTGCATGGGTAACCAGAAACACTAGCCTCTCCTATGCCAGTTGGTTATTTAGCAAGTTAGCAATTTAAGGCAGAATGAACATTTTTATAGGGGATGCCATGGGGACTGATTTAAATTAAGTGGCAATATTACTTGTAGACCTTGCATTTTCTTTTTTTTTTTTTTTTTTTTTTTGAGACGGAGTCTCGCTCTGTCACCCAGGCTGGAGTGCAGTGGCCGGATCTCAGCTCACTGCAAGCTCCGCCTCCCGGGTTTACGCCATTCTCCTGCCTCAGCCTCCCGAGTAGCTGGGACTACAGGCGCCAGCCACCTCGCCTGGCTAGCTTTTGTATTTTTTAGTAGAGACGGGGTTTCACCGTGTTAGTCAGGATGATCTCGAACTCCTGACCTCGTGATCCGCCCGTCTCGGCCTCCCAAAGTGCTGGGATTACAGGCTTGAGCCACCGCGCCCGGCCAGACCTTGCATTTTCACAGTCTGGGAGAATTGATGGATGGTTTGATTGGTGCCATTAAAATTGGAGTTTTCTCAAGGGTCCTATAAGTAGAGGATGTCTCATAATGTTTATATAGAAAATAAATGTCATTCTTGAGTTGGTGACTAGGGTGAAAGCACAAAGAACTATAAATTGAAAGTCTTAACTAATGCCGAGTCAATAGAAGTTATATACAATTTCTCCCTTTCCATAAGTATCTGTTGCTATTGAGGTAGACCACTGGTACAGTGGTTGAGTGTTTTCTAATCCCTTGACATGGTCTAAATTAAATACACACTGTTATCTAGAGGAGAAAATGTCTTCTTGGCATCATCAAAGGAAACTTGGTAAGCTTATTTTCTTCTTTCTTTGGAGATTTACACTGACCTTTGCTCTAATTGTCCTTGCAGTTTCATCTATCACAATAGAAGCTAGTGAAAGGGGATAAAAAGCTTCTCAGTGTCCTTTGCTATAAAGATTTTTGTTTGTGATTACTTTCCTCTGGAAAGGAAAAATCCTACTTGGAAGACATAGAGTACTAGCAAATGTTAAGCAGAGGGTAACATTCCTGCAGTCAGAGGAAGGTTCTCTTCTGGGGAGAGGACCTGCTGTTGCTTGGCCACACGGCAGCATGGAGTTACAGCACTGGAAGTGGAATCTCGAAAAACTGGGAAAGCTCCAGTGGGCACTCATCTCATCATTTTTGGCTGAGCCATAGGTTCTTTTTTCAAACGCAGGCCTGAGACAGGCTTACACCAACCTAATTGCATCTTCTCCAAACCACTTTCAAAAACTGCCAATCATCAAGTTGAGGTTGATCTCTAGTACAAAAACAAAAACAAAGAAAAAAGAAAAAAAAAAACCCTCCCAATCTTCCAGATTGCTATACTTCTTAAGTTTCCACAGAAAATATTATTATAGTAATAATTATTATTTTTTTGAGACGGAGTTTCACTCTTGTTGCCCAGGCTGGAGTGCAGTGGTGTGATCTCAGCTCACTGTAACCTCTGCCTCCCGGGTTCAAGCGATTCTCCTGCCTCAGCCTCCCAAGTAGCTGGGACTACAGGCACGCATCACCATGCCCAGCTAATTTTGTATTTTTAGTAGAGATGGGGTTTCACCATGTTGCTGCAGCTGGTCTCAAACTCCTGACCTCAAGTGATCCACCCACCTTGGCCTCCCAAAATGCTGGGGTTACAAGGTGTGAACCACCGTGCCCGGCATAATTTTTGCAACCTGTGAGAACATGTATCTCAGAGTAAACTGAGGCAAATGCCTGAGTTGTTTTGTTTTGTTTTGTTTTGTTTTACATAGGTAATGAGATCACACACACCAGAATTGGATCATTTTATCTCCAGTTAAGAACTGGAGAAAAAAAGTATTTTAAATCCTGCACTTTGGAGAAAAATGCAATTACTGTTGAAGAGTATATCAATTATTAAGTGTGGAGTCAATGCTATTTTGGTTGCATCTACAATGAGAAGATCATTTCCAGGAATGCCATACACTTCACTTCAGTCAAACCCAGTCCCAGTCTTTCCTCTAAGGCATAAATAGCAGCACTGAACATAGTGGGAGGAGGGCTAGGATTGCGGGGTTGGGAAATAGATTGTTAGAGGGACAGAAGGGTAGGAACAGCAGGTGTTTTTGAAAGCTAGCTCCTAAACTAGTTAATTTTGGTTCATTAATGTTGGTAAAGGGAGCTCTTCTCCTTGTAGAATGGATAGAACACAGTGGGGAACGTTCATTCAGTTTGAAAGTGTCTTTGATTTTTCTTCTGAGCAGAATCCTTGCCCAGCTGTTTGAATTTGTCCTGTGATGTGATAAGGGTCAGAGTGGGGGCATCCCCCTCTCTCTGCCTGGCTCTCCCACTTCCTTCCTGTCTGGGCTCAAGGCTTGCTTTCCTGGAAAGCTTCTTCCCCTGATCTCCAGCACCCAATCAAACAGTTGGGTATGAGAGATGTCAATCTACCCTCAGGGCAACAGGCTTCTACATTTTTTTCCCCCATATTTTCTATAGTTCCTAAGCCAAGACACTACAGGAAAGAAGCAGTTATTTTGTTCCATGACAGCATCATTGAGATAAAATTCACAATTTGCCCATTTGAAGTGTTCAATTCAATAGTGGACAGTTCTTTCCTTGTAGGTCCTGGTCTGCTTTCACATTTTCTCCTTCCACCAGGGACAGAATGGGTGAAGGCGGGGACCCAGACATGATGGGAGCTGATCTCAAGAACTTTTCTGACTAAAGCATCTGCTAGGTAAGGAATAATAGGGGTACTCACTGACCCAGGATTGGGGCCTGCTAAATGAGGATTTCTGCTGTGCTTTCTTTTTCTTTTTCTGAGACAGAGTCTTGCTCTGTCACCCAGGCTGGAGAGCAGTGGTGCAATTTCAGCTTACTGCAACCTCTGCCTTCTGGGTTCAAGCAATTCTCCTGCCTCACCCTCCCGAGTAGCTGGGATTATAGGCCTGTGCCACCATGCTCAGCTAATTTTTGTATTTTTAGTAGAGATGGGGTTCCACCATGTTGGCCAGGCTGATCTCGAACTCCTGGCCTCAAGTGATCCACCCACCCTTGGCCCCCCAAAGTGCTGGGATTACAGGCATGAGCCACTGTGCCCAGCTCTGCAGTGCTTTTAAACACGGGAAGCTGGCAGACACAGCAGGTATGGGGGGAAAGCAGTGCCAAGATCTTCTCTACCAGAATGCTAACCATTTAAGAAAACTGAAGTGGTTTTTCAGAAAAAGCCTAGATTTCCTAAGTTGGTCAATTCCAGCCTCACTATATAGTATACATTAATACAGCCAGTTCAGCAGTCAGAACAGCATTTAAATCAGCAGTAGTATTTATTTATTCCTTTATTTGACTTTTTTTCTTTTTTCTTTTTTTTTTTGCGACAGTCTAACTGTATTGCCCAGACTAAAGTGCAGTGGTATGATCACCACTCACTGCAGCCTCAACCTCCCAGGCTTAATTGAACCTTCCACCTCAGCCTCCCAAGTAGCCAGGATTACAGGCTCATGCCATCACACCTGGCTAATTTTTGCATTTTTTAGTAGAAACAGGGTTTTGCCATGTTGCCCATACTGGTCTCAAACACCTGGGTTCAAGCAAGCCACCAACCTTGGCCTCCCAAAGTGCTGAGATTACAGGTGTGAGCCACCATACCCGGCCAACAAATAGGTACTGAGCTTCTACAAGGAGTCAGGCAGCATTCTAGGAACTGGGAGTATTGATGTGAACCGACCCCAGAGTCCTTGCTCTCAAAGGAAGTGAACAGTATCTTGTGGGAGACAGATGATAAATGACAGGTGAGGCCGGGTGCAGTAGCTCGAACCTGTAATCGTAGCACTTTGGGAGGCTGAGGGAGGCGGATCTCTTGAGGTCAGGAGTTCAAGACCAGCTTGGTGAAACCCCGTTTCTACTAAAAATACAAAAATTCACTGGGCTTGGTGGCAGACGCCTGTAGTCTCAGCTACTTGAGGGAGGCTGAGGCAAGGGAGTTGCTAGAACCCGGGAGGTGGAGGTTGCAGTGAGCCAAGATGGTGCCACTGCACTCCGTCCTGGGCAACACAGCGAGACTCCATCTCAACAACAACAACAACAACAACAACAAAAACAAGTAACAGGTGAATAAGCAAGGTGATTTTTAAAAAATAGACTTTATTTTTTAGAGCAGTTTTAGGTTCATAGCGAAATCAAAAGGAAGGTACAGAGATGTATAACTCCTTTCCCCCAACAAATAAATGTTGTATAGTATATATGTTGCATATATATAATATATACAACATAAATATATATTATATGCATTTAATTTATAATAATAATAATTTATAATATATAATTATATATAATATGTATATAATATAATATATACAACATACAAGATAAACAAAATTAGCAGGGCATAGTGTCACATGCCTGTAGTCCCAGATGCTCAGGGGGCTGAGGTGGGAGGATTGCTTGAGCCCAGGAGGTCGAGGCTGCAGTGAGCTGAGATGGTGCCACTACACTCCAGCCTGGGTGGCAAAGCAAGACTGTCTCAAAGAAAAAGAAAAAAATAAGTCTATAGTTCATATATAGGGTTCACTTTTGGTGCTGGAGATTCTGTGGGTTTGGACAAGTTAGATTTTTAAAAATAGGGTAAGGGAAAGAAAAAAATAGGTTTATATGCTAGAAGTGTGTGGCTGGAGAAAGACTCTCTAAGGAATTGACATTTGAACCGAGACTTGACTGACAAGAAGGAATGAGCCACCTAATGCTCTGGGACAATGTGTTCGTGCTCTAGGCAGAGGGAACAGCAGATGCCAAGCCTGGCCCAGGTGTAACTCAGAAGACGGGATGCAGGAACCAGCAAGAATGGGCCTCAGGAAAAAGAGGTAGTCTGGTAGAATGCTACACGCTCAGACTTTTTCTTAACTAGGTTTCTTTCTTTTTTTTTTTTTTCTGAGACAGACTCTTACCCCATTGCTCAGGCCGGAAGGTAGCACTGAGATCTCAACCCACTGCAACCTCTGTCACTGCAACTTCTGCCTCCTGGGCTCAAGTCATCACCCCACCTCAGCCTCTGGAGTAGCTGGGACTACAGGTGTGCACCCCCATGCTTGGCTAATTTTTTAAAGTTTCTGTAGAAATGGGGTCTCACTATATTGCTCAGGCTGGTCTTGAACTTTTGGGCTCAAGCGATCCTCCTACCTCAGCCTCCCAAAGTGTTGGGATTACAGGTGTGAGCCACGACACCTGACCTAGTTTTCTTTCTTTTTTTTTTCTTTCAGTTGAAAACATAATCTTTTCACACAGTTAAAAAAAGAGAAAGGTTTATAATAACCAACAAAAGATAGGTCTCATGTCTAACCTAATATTCCTAGTCCCTCGACCAAGAAATAACCACTCATAACTATTTTATGTATCTTTTTCAGAAATCTTATTCTCAGCCAAGCACAGTGGCTCATGCCTGTAATCCCAACACTTTGGGAGGCTGAGGTGGGAGGACTGCATGAGGCCAGGAGTTTGAGACCAGCCTGGGCAACATAGTGAGACCCTATCTCTATAAAAAAAAAAAGACATTAGCTGGGTGTGGTCATGCATGCCTATAGTCTCAGCTACTTGGGAGGCTGAGGAGGGAGGATTGCTTGAGCTTAGGAGGTCAAGGCCACAGTAAGCTGTGATTGTGCCACTGTACTATAGCCTGGGAGACAGAGCAAGACCATCAGCAGTGGCTCACGCCTGCACTCCCAGCACTGGGAGGTTGAGGTGGGAAGATTGCCTGAGCCCAGGAGCTGGGAACTAACCTGAGCAACATAGTGAGACCTTGTCTCTACAAAAAATTAAAAAATTAGCCAGGCGTGATCATGCATGCTACCCCAGCTACTCAGGAGGCTGAAGAGAGAGGAAGCCACTTGAGCCTAGGAGTTCGAGGTTACAGTGAGCTATAATCGCACCACTGTACTCCAGTTCAGGAGATAGAGTGAGACCTTGTCTCAAAAAAATAAAACAGGCCAGGCGCAGTGGCTCACACCTGTAATCCCAGCACTTTGGGAAGTCAAGACGGCCAGATCAGCTGTGGGTCAAGACGTTTCCAGACCAGCCTGGCCAACATGGTGAAACCGCATCTCTACTAAATTTACAAAAATTAGCTGGGTGTGGTGGTCCTGTGCCTGTAGTCCCCAGCTACTTGGGAGGCTAAGGCACAAGTATCACTTGAAGCCCCACCCGGGAGATGGAGGTTGTAGTAAGCCAAGATCACGCCACTGTACTCGCCAGCCTGGCGCCAGTGGCTCAAGCCTGTAATCCCAGCACTTGCTCCAAACAGAGCAAGACTCCCGTATCAACAAAAGAATACTCAAATAGATAAATAAAGGAAAATAAGTAGATTAGTCCTCCAAATCCCTTACTCCCCGCCTACACCTCTCTATTTTCAGATCCAATCTGAAGGAACTATGGAATCACAATCGGCATTCGAAAATAGCTTAGGCCCGGGCGCGGTGGCTCAAGCGCCTGTAATCCCCCGCACTTGGGAGGCCGAGACGGCGGAGTCACGACGGTTCAGGAGATTCCGAGACAATCCTGGCTTAACACGGTGAAACCCGTCTCTACTAAAAAAAGGCCGGCGCCTCGGGCGGAAAAAAATAAAAAAAGATTAGCCGGGCGAGATGGCGGGCGACTGTCAGTCCAGCTACTCGGGAGGCTGACGCGCGAGCGATGGCGTACACCCAGGGCGCGCGCTTGCGCTGAGCTGAGATCCGGCCCACTGCACCCTCCCGCCTGGCGCCGACAGAGTGACGACTCTCGTCTAAAAACAACAAAAAGAACACATCAAACTTAAACCTGCAAGTCCGAGGTGCCTAAAACTTCTAACTTTTCTACTTAAAACAATAAAAATTATATATACCGATATTTGAGACAGGGTCTCACTCTGTTGCCTATGCTGGAGTGCAGTGACATGAACGCATTGGCTCACTGCAGCCCTCGACCTCCTGGGCTCAGGATCCTCCGCACCTCAGCATCTGAGTGGCTGGGATCACAGGCATTGAGTACCACCACACGCAGATAATTTTTTTAAAACTATTTTTAGTAGAGACAGGGTCTTACTATGTTGCCCAGGCGGTCTTCGAACTCCTGGGTTCAATTCAAAACAATCTCTCCTGCCTCAGCCTTCCCAAAGATCTAGGATACAGGCGTGAGCCACTATATGGGCTTTACTTTTTTATTATGGACAGATTTCAAGATATACATAAAGAGTGGGAGAAGATTTAAAAAATGACCCCCATTTATCCAATCTCAGCCCTTGAATTAATTATCAATTTTTGAGGGGGGCTGGGTGGCGATGGGGGCCCGTCATGCCTGGTAATTTCCCCTAGCACTTTTTGGGAAGGCCGAGAAAAACAGGACAGATCAATTTTGAAAAAGGTGAGAAGGTTCCGAGGCACCCTTGGGGAAAAATCTCCAAGCCTTACTTTGGGGGGATGCCTAGGCCAGGCGAATTCAAAAACTTTTTGAACCCTGGGGAGGGAAGGGAAGCCTTGCAAAGGTTGAGCTTGAAAAGGATTCGGTGGGGGCCATTATACTCAACCCTTGGGGCAAAACAGAGGCAAGATTCCATCTTCAAAAAAAAAAAGTTTAATCAATCCTGTGGCCAATCCCTCGGTTTCCACCTATATTCGCACCCCACTTTGCCCGTTGACCCCTCTTTGGTTTGTTCTGAAAGTAACCGTATCAGGAAAATTTATGTATAAATTTCTGTCCTCTTAAAATACTTTCCCCCATGGAAATGATGAAGTGGCTTTGGAAAGACTAATTTTTTTTTTTTTTTTTTTTTTTTTTTTTTTTTTTTTTTTTTTTTTTTTTTGAGCTCGCTCTGTCACCCGGGCTGGAGTGCTGTGGCCGGATCTCGGCTCACTGCAAGCTCCGCCTCCCGGGTTCACGCCATTCTCCTGCCTCAGCCTCCCGGGTAGCTGGGACTACAGGCGCCGCTACCTCGCCCGGCTAGTTTTTTGTAGTTTTAGTAGAGACGGGGTTTCACCGTGTTAGCCAGGATGGTCTCGATCTCCTGACCTCGTGATCCGCCCGTCTCGGCCTCCCAAAGTGCTGGGATTACAGGCTTGAGCCACTGCGCCCGGCTGGAAGACTAATTATCTTGTATAATGATCAGCATTCTAGATTTATCTGATTGCTTCCTCTGGCATCACCTAACTGGTTCCTCCCTCCAGGGAGGTGCTTAGTGCTTGGTAGAGAGGAGAGGTGGTGCTGAGCCAGCATGGGAGGCAAGACAGCCTGCACAGTCTGTGGGTTTCAGTATTGGTTCTGGCACTTACTAGTTAGCTTTGGGACCTTAGGCGAGTCATCTCATCTCTCTTTTTATTTTTTTTGAGGTGGAGTCTCGCTCTGTCTCCCAGGCTGGAATGCGGTGGCGTGATCTCGGCTGACTGCAAGCTCCACCTCCCAGCCTCAAGCGATTCTCCTGCGTCAGCTGGGACTACAGGAGCCCACCACCATGCTGGGCTAATGTTTTGTATTTTTAGTAGAGATGGGGTTTCACCGTGTTAGCCAGGATGGTCTTGATCTCCTGACCTCGTGATCCACCCACCTCGGCCTCCCAAAGTGTGATTCACCTTGGAGGTGAATTATAGGTGTAATTACAGGTGAGGATTACAGGTGTGAGTCACCACGCCCGACCCCATCTCATCTCTTGAAGCCTCATTTCTTCATCTGTACAATGGGAGTAGTAATAACAGTGTTTTTGTGGGCAGCAGAGTGCATGGTGCCTCCTAGAAGGGCTTAGCCATCGTATGGAGCAAGGTCCTCAGAGTGGTGATGGGGAGAAGGGTCATCCCAGTTCAACAGGGCAGCATGACTGGAGTGACGCTGGGGTGAAGATTACAAAGAGGGGCTGTTCCTATAATGGCACCACAAATGTTTTTGCTGTTAATGGTTATATAGCGAGCTTCGCAAAGCTGGTAATTTAAGGAAGAGAGTGTTTCTTTTGCTTGAATAAGAGCAGAAAAGGGCCAATTATGGTAGCTCACACTTGTAATCCCAGCACTTTAGGAAGATGAGGTTGGAGAACTGCTTGAACCCAGGAGTTCAAGACCAGCCTGGGCAACATAGGGAGACCACATCTCTACAAAAAAAAAAAAAAAAAAAAAAAAAAAAAGGCTTAAAGGGTCCTGGAGCAGAAGAGAAGAAAAAGCAAGGAGATTGATGTGAGATGGTGTCATAAGTGTGACATAGGAGTGACATGTCCCTCTGGTGGCTTCTCATCTTTAAGAATGTAGTTCCTGGGGCTGGGTGTGGTGGCTCACCCTGTGATCCCAGCACTTTGGGAGGCCGAGGCAGCTGGATCACCTGAGGTCAGGAGTTTGAGACCAGCATGACCAACATGGCGAAATGCCGTCTCTATTAAAAATACAAAATATTAGCCAGGCATGGTGGTGCACACCTGTAATCCCAGTTACTCGGGAGGCTGAGGCAGGAGAATCACCTGAACCTGAGAGGCGGAGGTTGTAGTGAGCCAAGATCACACCACTACACTCCAGCCTGGGCGACACAGTGAAGTCTTTTGATAGACTCAAAAAAAAAAAAAAAAAAGAATGTGGTTCATGGCCAGGTGTGGTGGCTCATGCCTGTAATCCCAGCACTTTGGGAGGCCGAGGCAGGTGGATCACTTGAGGTCAGGAGTTCGAGACCAGCCTGCCCAACATGGCGAAACCCCATCTCTACTAAAAATACAAAAAGTTAGCTGAGCGTGGTGACAAGCACCTGTAATCCCAGCTGCTCAGAAGGCTGAGGCAGGAGAATTGCTTGAACCCAGGAGGTGGAGGTTGCAGTGAGCCAAGATTACACCACTACACAGCAGCCTGGGTGACAAGAGGGAAACTCTGTCTCAAAAAAAAGAATGTGGTTCATGGGGTGCGATGGGTCTGACGGCAGTTTATTTATTTATTTATTTTCCTTTTTTTCATTTTGTTTAAATGATGGGGCCTCGTTATGTTGCCCAGGCTGGTCTCAAACTCCTGGGCCAAAGGGATGCTCTTGCATGAGCCTCCTGAGCAGCTGAGACTACAGGTATACACTACTACACCCAGCTTTGAGGGCATGAGAAGGAACAGGAGCCCCTCTTAGGGGCCTGCTGGGCACCCTCCACCTCAAAGCATAGAAATAAAATGAAGGCCGGGCGCGGTGGCTCAAGCCTGTAATCCCAGCACTTTGGGAGGCCGAGACGGCGGATCACGAGGTCAGGAGATCGAGACCATCCTGGCTAACACTGTGAAACCCCGTCTCTACTAAAAAATAGAAAAAACTAGCCGGGC
>NW_016813718.1:1478316-1493708 GCF_001698545.2 Rhinopithecus bieti
AAAAAAAAAAAAAAAAAAAAAAAAAAAGAAATAAAATGAAATTCTTGAACTCCTTCAGGGTAAATTCCAGTCACCTAGCTAGCCCTGAGAAGTAAATACACAACCTGAGAAACAAGAAGGTATAGCAGTTTAAAATGTCAGAGGTGTTTGAACCAGAGAAACTCCATCTTGAATAAATAGGAGCTAGGTAAAATAAGACTGAGATCTAATGGGCTACCTTCCCAGATCGTTAGGCATTCTTAGTCACAGGTTGAGATAGGAGGTCAGCACAAGATACAGGTCATAAAGACCTTGCTGATAAAACAGCTTGCAGTAAAGAAGCTGGCCAAATCCCACCAAAACTAAGGTGGTGATGAGGTGATCTCTGGTAGTCCTCAGTGCTACACTCCCACCAGCACCATGACAGTTTGCAAATGCCATGGCAATGTCAGAAAGTTACCCTATATGGTCTAAAAAGGGGAGTCATGAATAATCCACCCCTTGTTTAGCATATCATCAAGAAATAACCATAAAAATGGGCAACCAGCAGCCTTTGGGAGCAGCTGCTCTGTCTAAGGAGTAGCCATTCTTTAACCCTTTACTTCTCTAACAAACTTGCTTTCATTTTACTCTATGGACTTGCCTCCAATTCTTTCTTTTTTTTTTTTTTTTTTTTTGGTGAGACGGGGTCTCGCTCTGTCGCCCCGGGTGGGGTGCAGTGGCCGGGTCTCAGCTCACTGCAAGCTCCGCCTCCCTGGTTTACGCCATTCTCCTGCCTCAGCCTCCCGAGTAGCTGGGACTACAGGCGCCCGCCACCTCGCCCGGCTAGTTTTTTGTATTTTTTTTTAGTAGAGACGGGGTTTCACCGGGTTAGCCAGGATGGTCTCGATCTCCTGACCTCGTGATCCGCCCGTCTCGGCCTCCCAAAGTGCTGGGATTACAGGCTTGAGCCACCGCGCCCGGCACCTCCAATTCTTTCTTGTGTGAGATCCAAGAACCCTCTCTTGGGGTCTGGATTGGGACCCCTTTCCTTTTTAAAAAATTATTTATTTATTTATGTATTTATTTGAGACAGAGTCTTGCCCCGTCTCCCAGGCTGGAGTGCAGTGGTGCGATCTCAGCTCACTGCAACCTCTGCCTCCCGGTTCAAGTGATTCTCCTGCCTCAGCCTCCTGAGTAGCTGGGATTACAGGCGCCTGCCACCACACCTGGCTAATTTTTGTATTATTATTATTTTTTTTTTGAGACAGAGTTTCGTTCTTGTTGCCCAGGCTGGAGAGCAATGACGCGATCTTGGCTTACCGCAACCTCCGCCTCCAGAGTTCAAGTGATTCTCCTGCCTCAGCCTCCTGGGTAGCTGGGATTACGGGCATGTGCCACCACACTGGCTAATTTTGTATTTTTAGTAGAGACGGGGTTTCGCCATATTGGCCAGGCTAGTCTCAAACTCCTGAACTCAGGTGATCTAGCTGCGTCAGCCTCCCAAAGTGCTGGGATTACAGGTGTGAGCCACCACACTCGGCTGGATTGGGACCCCTTTCCAATAACAATAATAGCTAAGGAAGTTAGAATCACAGCATGTTTGTTTTCCTGTAGAAAGTAAAGATAACATCTGCACATATGTCCCTGAGTTGTTTTTCAGAAACCCGTACCTCGACCGAACAGATCCACTGGCACACAGACCTCAGATGGGGGACTAACAACTGAACTCAGACTGCCATTCTTTGTTCTAAAATTCTTCCTGAGGGTCCTGGAGGAGGCCACACCTGCAGGCCAGAGCCAACATTCTTTTCTGCTGATCCCGAATTTTTAGACAAAGCTTCAACTCCTTAATCAATTGCAAATTAGGAAATCTTTGAATCCATCTATGACCTGTTGGCCATTGCCCCACCCCCACTTTGAGATGTCCCCCTTTTCAGGTCAAACCAATGTATGGCCTCGATGTACTGATTCATGACTTTGCCTGTAACCTCTGCCTTCCTGCCTTTAAAAACTCTTGCCTGTAAGCCATCAGGGCATTTGGGTCTTTTTAAAATTTAAATTTACATTTTTACTTTTGAGATAGAGTCTCACTCCGTGCCCAGCCTGGAGTGCAGTGGCACGATCTCAGCTCACTGCAACCTCTGTCTCCCAGGTTCAAGTGATTCTCTTGCCTCAGCCTCCCGAGTAGCTGGGATTACAAGCATACGCCACCAGGCCTGGCTAATTTTTGTATTTTTAATAGAGACAGGGTTTCACCATGTTGCCCAGGCTGGTCTCAAACTCCTGACCTCAAGTGATCCACATGCCTTGGCCTCCCAAAGTGCTGGGATTACAGGCATAAGCCACCACAACCGGCTGGGAATTCAGGTCTTAAGCATGGGCTGTCTGATTTTCCTTTCTTGGCTCTCTGCAATAAATGCCTCACTTTCTCTCACTGCAATCCCGATGCCAGTGTTTGACTTTGCTGCATTGGGTAGGTGGGCTCAAGTTCAGTTAGGTAACTTTAATGTTATCTAAATGTTAAGTTTAATGAAGCCACAGTGTTAGGAGTGGGTTGGCTGACAATACAATAATGGCCTCCATGCCATATGTAGGGGATCAGAATATGCCTCCCAAAATATGCCATTTTGACATAAGGATTATTTTGAGCTAAAGGCAATTGAGAAGAATCAGACATAAGAAAAAAATTATGCCCTCCTCTTCTCTACTAGGAAGGCAGAAAGATTCTTAACCACTGGAGACCCTAGCCTCTCATCAGCCTAGAGATAGCACCAGAGGAATCTACATAATGCATAATGCATCTTATAAAACAACACTTATCTTCTGTTAGTTTCCTGATATGTTTACCTTCCCATAGTTTGCCACCCCTAAAAGCCTAAACCCCTTTTCCTTTAGCTGGTCGCTGCCTAGCAAATTTATTATTCTTTGTTAAGATGCTATATAGGCCGGGCACGGTGGCTCACACCTGTAATCCTAGCACTTTGGGAGGCTGAGGCGGGCAGATCATGAGGTCAGGAGATTGAGACCATCCTGGCTAACATGGTGAAACCCCATCTCTACTAAAAATACAAAAAATTAGCTGGGTGTGGTGGTAGGCGCCTGTAGTCCCAGCTACTCGGGAGGCTGAGGCAGAAGAATGGCGTGAACCTGGGAGGCAGAACTTGCAGTGAGCCAAGATCGTGCCACTGCACTCCAGCCGGGGCGATAGAGTGAGACTCCATCTGAAAAAAAAAAAGCTTCATAAAGCCCCTTGATTTTGATACTAACCACGCTTTGATTTTCTCTGTATAATGTGCTATGCTGTACTTGTGAATAAACTGTGTTTCTATTGTTAATTTAACTTTTGTCAGTCTAATTTATAGGACCATAGGCCAAGAACCTAGGAAGGTAGAGGAAAAAAATTTTTCCCCTCCCCTACACATACTTCCTGCCTCAGCCTTAGACATCTGAAAACTTTTACGTCTTTTCTTGTATCTCTCATTTTTGTTTGTCTGTTTGTTTTTGAGACAGAGTCTCTGTCACCAGGCTAGAGTGCACTGGCATCCAACTCCTGGGTTCAAGCGATTCTCCTGCCTCAGTCTCCTGAGTAGCAGGGATTACAGGCACGTGCCACCACACCCAGCTAATTTTTTTTTTTTTTTTTTGAGATGGAGTCTCACTCTGTCACCCAAGCTGGAGCACAGTGGCATGATCTCGGCTCACTGTAACCTCCACCTCCCAGGTTCAAGCGATTCTCCCACCTCAGCCTCCCAAGTAGCTGGTATTACAGGCGCCCACCACCACGTCCAGCTAATTTTTGTATTTTGAGTACAGATGGGGTTTCACTATGTTGGCCAGGCTGGTCTTGAACTCCCGACCTCCGGTGATCTGCCTGCCTCAGCCTCACAAAGTGCTGGGATTATAGGCGTGAGCCACCATGCCCGGCCAAATTTTTCTATTTTTACTTATACCTCCCTGTATTAGAGCTCTGTAAACAAGACTACCGTCTGAATCTTGGGATAACTTCATAGTGCTATTGTGTTACAGCTCTACCTTTGTAATCTGAGAGACCAAAACATACGCCCCTTAATAAACTAAGACAGACTCTAAGATAAGGAAACCAAGTTACTGATGGGTCGAGGGCTCAGGGCTTGACTGGCAAATTTCTAAATTACTGTGGCTAAACTCCCTAAAAATAGGAGCTTTCAATTCTGTTTACAACCCAGATGACAACAACTCTGTCTGAATAGACAGCCATTACAAACATTCGTTTCTGATGAGCTGCTGCAGACCTCGAATCAGTTTCAGCCAGCTTACAGACACAGCACACAAGCTGTCTTTGTGGCCTATAGTTCACCTGTTGACATAAAGAGCCAAATTCCACCTCATTTTAATGCTAAAGCCCTATCACAAAGTGATCCCGATGTATGTTATATATATGTGTACCCATTACACATGTGTGCGCCTCCCCCATAAGTATGTATAGCTTTTCCCCCAAGCCTGACGATTATGTATGATACAGGCCCTGTGAGGCCTAAAACTCAACCTGTTATTCCCCTCTTTGAAGACAGAGCACCTTCAGTCCACACCGGAGACTTTCTCTTCCTGGCTTGCAAACTGATAACACCAATAAAGCTCTCCTTTCTGCCATTCAGCCATCCTGGTGGTCTTTTGAACATCTTCTACAGCTGTCATTGTGCATAGTGGGCTAAGTCATTAGTCTTTTATTTATTAAAATGAGAGAAATTAGAAGGCTACATTTCCATTCAAAAAGCTGACTTTTGCCGGGCGCGGTGGCTCAAGCCTGTAATCCCAGCACTTTGGGAGGCCGAGACGGGCGGATCACAAGGTCAGGAGATCGAGACCATCCTGGCTAACCCGGTGAAACCCCGTCTCTACTAAAAAAAAATACAAAAAACTAGCCGGGCGACGTAGCGGGCGCCTGTAGTCCCAGCTACTTGGGAGGCTGAGGCAGGAGAATGGCATAAACCCGGGAGACGGAGCTTGCAGTGAGCTGAGATCCGGCCACTGCACTCCAGCCTGGGCGACAGAGCGAGACTCCGTCTCAAAAAAAAAAAAAAAAAGCTGACTTTTAAAAGTACCAACTGATTCGGCAGAGGCTGAGAAATAAACTGATTTAAACACAAACATCGAAAATATGAATTACCAGCAGGGCAAGTGCTTTTTAAAGCAGACAGAGTTGATAATTAAGCTGCATGGAACAGTAGTGCCCACAGGGTATTTCAATTTCTAAAGCTTTGGGGCAGACAGGGTGTTTAGAGTCCTCGAACACATCCAGTTATGCAATGCAAACTGATGGAGGAATCTGTGTGCAAGCCAGAGTCAGCAGTATAAGGGTCACAACTTTTTACTGAATTTTTTGTTTCAGGTTACTTTGTTTTTTGTTTTTTTTTTTGAGACGGAGTCTCGCTCTGTCGCCCGGGCTGAAGTGCAGTGGCCGGATCTCAGCTCACTGCAAGCTCCGCCTCCCGGCTTTACGCCATTCTCCTGCCTCAGCCTCCGGAGTAGCTGGGACTACAGGCGCCCGCCACCTCGCCCGGCTAGTTTTTTTGTATTTTTTAGTAGAGACGGGGTTTCACCGTGTTAGCCAGGATGGTCTCTATCTCCTGACCTCGTGATCTGCCCGTCTCGGCCTCCCAAAGTGCTAGGATTACAGGCTTGAGCCACCGCGCCCTGCCCAGGTTACTTTGTTATTGGTCACATGTTTAGACAAATCAATTCACTTATCCAATCTGTGTTTATTTAGAACCCTGGAATGAGAAATAAGCATGGCTTATTTGGGTTATAGGAAGCATAAATGAAGTGAGATTTTTCTAGTGAGATTGTTCCAGTGTCATGCACTGAGCTACCTACCACCTTCACATCAGCTTGTGATCTTTTCATTACCCCTTTGGATGTAGGTATTCCTTCTATGGAGGAGAAAAACTGAGGATCAATGAGGTTTAAGGAACTGGCTCCACGTGGCTTAGCAAATGAGTTATACAGCCAGGATTTGAGTCTAGAGAGAGCCCTATAGACAATTTGGACTTTTTTTTTTTTTTTTTTTTTTGAGATGGAGTCTCGCTCCATCACCTAGGCTCAAGTGCAGTGGTGTGAACTTGGCTCACTGCAACTTCAGCCTCCCAGGTTCAAGCGATTCTCCTGCCTCAGCGTCCTGAGTAGCTGGGATTACAGGCGCGTGCCACCCGCCCGGCTAACTTTTGTATTTTTAGTAGGGATAGGGTGTCATCATCTTGGCCAGGCTACTCTTGAACTCCTGACTTCATGATCCACCTGCCTTGGCCTCCCAAAGTGCCGATTACAGGCATGAGCCACCGCGCCCAGCCCATTTGGACTTTATTATATAGACAATTTCTAATTATGTACTTTTATGTACTCCTTTTAGGTCTTTCTGGTTTTTTTTTTTTTTTTTTTTTTTTTTTTTTTTTTTTGAGGCGGAGTCTCGCTCTGTCGCCCGGGCTGGAGTGCAGTGGCCGGATCTCAGCTCACTGCAAGCTCCGCCTCCCGGGTTTACGCCATTCTCCTGCCTCAGCCTCCCGAGTAGCTGGGACTACAGGCTCCCGCCACCTCGCCCGGCTAGTTTTTTGTATTTTTTAGTAGAGACGGGGTTTCACTGTGTTAGCCAGGATGGTCTCAATCTCCTGACCTCGTGATCCGCCCATCTCGGCCTCCCAAAGTGCTGGGATTACAGGCTTGAGCCACCGCGCCCGGCCTTTTTTTTTTTTTTTTTAACCTCTAGTTTCAAGAGGAGTTTTGCTCTTGTAGCCCAGGCTGGAGTGCAATGGCATGATCTTGGCTCACTACAACATCTGCCTCCCAGGTTCAAGCAATCTCAATCTCCTGCCTCAGCCTCCCCAGTAGCTGGGATTACAGGCACCTGCTACCATGCCTGGCTAATTTTTTGAATTTTTAGTAGAGACGGGTTTCACTGTGTTGGCCAAGCTGGTCTTGAACTCCTGAACTTGGGTGATCTGCCTGCCTTGGTCTTCCAAATGCTGGGATTACAGGCGTGAGCCACCACACCCAGTCACCTTTCAGGTTTTTGAACTCGGGAATGCCCTGATGAAAATGGATGGAACTAGGAGCTCTCTGGTAGTCTTACTCGGAATTCATAGAGACAGGAAAGAACTGGAGTGCAAAGAGATGAGGCAGAAGATTGTGGCAGCAATCCAGGCCCTGGAAACAGAGTGAGCAGAGTTCGACAGTAGAAAACCTGATTCTAGCCTCTGCCAGGATGCTGCTGCTGGGGTAGCTTGGGCAAGTTACAGCCACATCTCTGAAGCTTTGTAACTTCGGAGGGGAGAAAAAAATGGGAGTAATTATTTGCTTTCTTTTCTTTTTTTCCCCCTAGTTTCTGAAACTAGAAAACCTCTAGATTCTTTCAACCTCTAAAATTCTACCTTTAAATTGTAATGCATTCCAAAGGTTTAGATATGAAGAGCCTAAATATCATCCGGAGTCTAGGAGAGAATTTAGATATAATAATTCACAACATTATTTTCTCAAAGTACAAGGGAATAGAATTGGCTTTAAGAACGCTCTCTAAACCAGATTATATTGAGACAAGCCTATCATTTCTGCATCACTGTTTTCTTTGTTTAAGAAAATGATTTGGGTATTGCTGCTGCAGCAGTGGTTGATGATATTAAAATCAAATAAAAATATTACTCTTGAAATAAATGAAATGATTTAAACCTATCTAAGAAATCTTATGAAAATATACCTAGGAGGCACACATTGTATTGTCATCAAATTAATTTGTTTTCTAAGCTCAAATTTAATTTAAAACGAGATATTTCTTCCACTGGTACAATCAACAGACAGTAGAGGGATTCTACAGAGAGAACACAGGAAATAAACCCTATAATAACGTTGGAGCAAACAACTGACACTATAGTTCTGTCTTCTATTGCTTGTGATGCTTCTAGAAAGTATTTTTTAACAGCTTCCTGATGAATTGGCTCTTGGTGTGAAGCCAGGCTCATCTCTGGCTCACATCTGCAAACTTTTCCCCATCCTCAAGTCCTACAACAAATCCATCTTCAAGACCTGAAAAGTTCTTGGTCTCAGCGTTTCTCAGAACAGACCCTTCTTCATCCTCACAGACATGGGGTTGGGGATCCCATTCCTGGGTTACTGAAATGACCTTCTCCTTAGAATGACCCAAAGTGCAAAGGCATTTTCCTGAAATAAAGCTTTCATCAAGCCATTTCTGCTATTAAAACCTCCAGGGATTCCATAGATTATAGGATCCATTCTAAATGCGGCAGTTGAGATCTCCATTGTTTCAGTGGGCAAGTGCATTATACTTTTCACAGACTTTAAACCTCCACATTCGAGATTTTGCTACCAGGAATGTTTTGCCCTTTCTCTGTGCCAACTCATGGCCATCAGCACCTCCAGTTCTGTCTTGAAACTCACTTTCTTACGGATATTTTTCTTGTTTAGTATCTACTTAGATACTAAATAGCAAAGTAGCAGTATCTACCTAGTAGATACTAAATAGCAAAATAGATACTAAATAGCAAAGTATTTAGTAGATACTAAAGTAGCAAATAACTTGTTTTTGAGTTTTTAATCACGTTAAGTGCTCTTAAAATAAATTATCCAAGTCTGGGGATAAACAACTCACAGAGATTTTCATTCTTTAAGAAGCTACCCAGAGTGATTTTATTTTATGTGAGACAGCACTCACATTTTCAGTTGTCTGCCTTTTCACTAGGAATCCACTTAACCAGAGCAAAAGGACTCCGTTTGGTGACCTCTAGCGGGCACCGGACAATCTTACAAAATTACGAAAAGCGGAGGGCAAAGAATAACCCTTCCCTTTAACCAGCCAGGTTACCCTGTGGTCAGATGACCGCATCTCACCCTACCCCACCCTTATTTTTTTTTCTTCTAGTATTTGTTTTGCATCTAACACGGTTCGCCTTACAACTCACCTGTCTCGCCTCCGGTGGGCTGGACTGCTGGTGTCGGGTGTCAGGTGAATGAATTGCTGGTAGCAGTTTAAAATAATCCCTGCCAAGTGGAACCCACTCTGTGGGCACGGACAAGAGCGCGGGGTAGATCGCTCTGCGGAGCCTTCAGGGGGCTCTTCTCGTTCGGAGGGCCGGCGCTGCAGCCGGGTCAGGTGTGCGCGGGGGAAATCAAGATATTTTGAAAAGGAGGATGCAGACGAAGACCAGGCGAAAGGCTGTTTTTGCCGGTGACAAGGGGTTCCTCCCCAGACTTTCATACCACTCTAAGGGCAGCATCTCGAGAGGGTCCAGACGCGCTACATGTAGGCGCCTTCTCAGGACACGCGCCCCAGAACGTGGGGGCCGGGGCCGGGTCAGGGGCCGCTCCCCTCCGCGGGCTGGCAGGCGGCACCAAGGCTGGGGGCTGGGGCGTGTAACCGCCCTCGGAGCACGCGGTACGTGGGTCGCCCCGCGCGGCGGGAGGAAGAGCAAAGTCGGCAGGAAAAGCCGTGGCTGGGATGCCTTCCCTGAGAAATCCTTAGGGGCGATCTCAGAACGCGAGCTGGGCTCCGGACAGTTTCTGGAAAAAGCTCTCCAAACGCCGTCTGTCCCCGCACCCGAGTCCACACTGGGCTTTGAACCAGGGCTGTTAAAAGGGCCCTTAGGGACTGCCCAAGTCATCCCGATGGCCCGGGGCGGGACGCGGGGAGCAGGCATTTCCCGGCCGTGTGCTCCCCGCTCCCCCGCCCTGCGGGACCCCTCCCCGCCACTTTCTCGGTTGTGTATTGTGTGTTGTGGGGAGGACGGCGTCCCACGAGTCCGGGAGCCCGGAGGTCTATGTGCTGTGTGTGTTCTGTTGAATTATGTTTCGGAGCGACCGGGGAAGGTGGGCGGGTGCGGGCGCGGTGCGGGAAGCGGAGGCGGCGTGTGTATGTGTGTGTGAGCCGCGCGCGCGGATGTCGTGCGGGCGAGGAGGAGGACTGCACAGGATGGCCCCGCCCCCTGCCGCCGCGAGCCGGTCTCCTCGCGCCTCCGAACTCGTTCACTTTGCCTCTTGCTCTGGACGGGCGGCGGGGCTTTGTGTTCTTCTGTGTATATCTTGTCTTGTCTCTATATTGGGATGCTGTGGGGAGACGGGGAGCTATCCGCGCCGCGGGCGCCTTCTTTATCTCTGTGTCCCGCACCCGCTCAGGGGGTCGGCGCGCGGCCTGTGTTGTATGTTGGCATCTTCTGTCTCTCTCTGTATTTGTGTTTTCTCTTGTGTTTGTGGGCAACGCTTTTGGGGCGCGGAGGTTCGCGGCGCGGGACACAGCCGCTTTTCCAGCCGTTGGGCGTCAGCGCTGGCGCCTGGGCGGGTGACCTCCCCGGCACCCGCACGGACCGTGGGGCGGTAGGCGCGCCGCTAGCAGCGCCGCCTGCGCTGCCAGAGAGACTCGAGCCCAGGGATCCCCGGGCCAGCGGAAGGCAGAAGCGGAGCCCCGAGGGAGCGCGGGCCCCGACGGCGGGCTCCCCCGTCGGCCACGGACAGGCAGGTCCCGCGTGGCGGCTGTGGGGGGGAGCTGCAGCGGGGCCCTCGGGCCGAAGGTCCCCCGGGCGGCCAGCCATGACCTTCGGGCGCAGCGGGGCGGCCTCGGTGGTGCTGAACGTGGGCGGCGCCCGGTACTCGCTGTCCCGGGAGCTGCTGAAGGACTTTCCGCTGCGCCGCGTGAGCCGGCTGCACGGCTGCCGCTCCGAGCGCGACGTGCTCGAGGTGTGCGACGACTACGACCGCGAGCGCAACGAATACTTCTTCGACCGGCACTCGGAGGCCTTCGGCTTCATCCTGCTCTACGTGCGCGGCCACGGCAAGTTGCGGTTCGCGCCACGGATGTGCGAGCTCTCCTTCTACAACGAGATGATCTACTGGGGTCTAGAGGGCGCGCACCTCGAGTACTGCTGCCAGCGCCGCCTCGACGACCGTATGTCCGACACCTACACCTTCTACTCAGCGGACGAGCCGGGCGTGCTGGGCCGCGACGAGGCGCGCCCCGGCGGGGCCGAGGCGGCTCCCTCCAGGCGCTGGCTGGAGCGCATGCGGCGGACCTTCGAGGAGCCCACGTCGTCGCTGGCCGCTCAGATCCTGGCCAGCGTGTCGGTGGTGTTCGTGATCGTGTCCATGGTGGTGCTGTGCGCCAGCACGTTGCCCGACTGGCGCAACGCAGCAGCCGACAACCGCAGCCTGGATGACCGGAGCAGGTACTCCGCCGGCCCTGGGAGGGAGCCCTCCGGGTAGGACGCACTGCTTCTCTGCCCGTCCCGTCCGTCCTGTCGCGTCTGTCCGTCCGGTCCGTCAGTCCCGTCTCCGTTCTGTCCGCCTCCGGACGACCGAGCCAGCGGGGTGCGCGACCCAGCGAGGCCCCAGGCGCGGCCGACTACGGGACGGGTCGGTCCCCACTCCCACCGCGTTGTCCGGGGCACCAGCGGGGTCTGGTCCTTACACTAGACGCACCTCTTGAGGGCGAAATCCCCAGGCGTGGGGAGGGGCGTGTAGAGATAGACAAACGTCCTCTCTTTGTAGTTTACTTTTGAGCAGAGAGCAACCTGCTAATTAGATTTTTCTGAACTTTTATTGTTAGGGTTCAACAATTAAGCCTTGAACTAAGCGCAGTTTGAATTATTTGCCAATTTTTGGTAGTGTTTGGAAAGATGAATTCTTGTTATGGTGAAATGTGCACTCTCCACACATTCTATACACTCTGCCCCCGGCATAGTATGTGCTGTAATGGAATTGTTATATTATAAAGGAGGTTAATTTACCGATAGACCCTCAATAATGAATGTCTGTGCTCTTTTCTCCCCCCTTTTTCTACAAAGTATGGAGTTAGCAAAGCTCTTGTCCACCGTTTGGTTTCAAAGATTCACACTGCGACTTTCAGAGGGTCTGTAGTATAGGAAGGGAAAAAACCATTACCTTGAGAGCAGAGAAAACTCTGAAGTGTCCTAAATCCAGAAAACAGTATTTGGGTAATTTTTTTTTTTTTTCACTTTACTAGGATGAATGGGAAAATATTACAGTCTTTTCTTAGACTGTCTTACCTTTCAATGGTGATAGCACTCTCCTGTTTTTAGTACAAGTGAGCATATTTGGTGGGAGGAATAAGCAGACTAAGGGTGGACTTTCAAAGAAGACAGTCTTTTGGGGCACAAAACCCAAACTGCATATTATAGTTGATCTGTTTGACAGTGTCTTAAGATCCTCCTTCTATTCTCTTTTTAAATTTAAGGTTGTGCTCTGTCATCTTTTCCTGATGGGCAGGTACATGTTCGGAATGGCGGTCTTGCTATTGCAGTGGATTACTTCTACATGATATTTTTCCTGTAGGGAGTAAGGATTTTTATACAAATCTAAGAAGTAAATAAAATTGTCTAGTACCACAGAGTCTATTATTTCTTCTTGACTTGAAATCCAAGATACATGCTTTGAAAGGAAATTCATTAGGAAACTCATTTTGTTTAGTGAATTAGGTTCTAACGATTTTGAATTTACAGATAAGAATTACTTATTTGGTACTCCAACAATACAATGAAATTAATTTATTTACCTAAATAAATGCCTTTTTTTTTTTTTTTTTAAGGAGGGCGTTGGGAAAATGGTCTTGAAATTTTTTTTCTCTAGTAACTGTAGAATTCTAAGGTTAGTGAAGGTTTGAGCTACATTGGCAAAGGAAACAGAATTGAATTATTATTAGTACAGATAATGAGGGAGTTGACTGAACCGGTATATGAGCAAAACCAGTAAAATACCTCAAATATAATCTTAGGGGGAGGGAGGGTGTTTTAGGAGAGGGAAAGGGCCATATGGAGATCATTAATGTAAAGCATTTGTAAAGAAATGAGAGAAATGGATAGTAATTTTAGGGCGAGAAACACAAGAAACAAAAAAGGGAAGACACAGAGATGGAAAAGAGGGAGACTGCAAAATAAGTGAAGGGAGAAAAGAAAAGTAATGCTTATTTGTGTATATGTATTTTATGTATGTGTATAATTATTCAAGTCAGAGCTGTTTCCTGGATACTTAGATATTTCAAGCAAAAGCATGTTTTTCTTGGCTTAATGGCCCAGTTTTAGCTTCACTCTCTGAGTGTAGGTATATGAAAACCAATATCTGCAATCCCAAACAGATAAACTGCAGAATGGCTGAATGAGGATGCTGCTTATTACAGAGGAAGCTCCCTCTGCCCTTCAACAGAGAGGGCCCTTAAGCTGTCACTTGTAAGTATAGTCACTAAAACCCTGCTTGCTTGTGGTTGCTGAAATTAGTCTTTCCAAAACATCATTCTCATTATTTGACTATATTTCACATCTGCCAAATAAAGCCAAAACTCCTTTCTTGGCCTTCAAGGCTCTTTACAGTTTGATGACAACCTGCCGTTCTTGACTTACTCCATCATAGTTTGCAAACATCTTTTGAGTATCTGCTATGTTCAAGGTACTGCTGGTGTTCCAAATATTGTAACTTTCTGTTGTAAAGAAAAGCTGGTGTCAAGTTGGTGATGTAGGAATCAGAGGCACAATTGATTTCTGAGAGTTCAGTTGTTTGGAGAAGGCCTTCAAGGTGGTGGATGATGGAAACAAACCATGGTTGGAAGGTTGCAGAGGTTGTGCACTGCCCAAACTAGCAGGGAGTGTCATTTATTTTATTTTATTTTATTTTTTGCATTTTTAGTAGAGATGGGCTTTCTCAAACATGTTGGTCAGGCTGGTCTTGAACTCCTGACCTCAGGTGATCTGCCCGCGTCGGCCTTCCAAAGTGCTAGGATTACAGGTGTGAGCCACCACACCTGGCCAGGGAGTGTCATTTATATAAATTCTAGTTAATGCAACCTGCACAACCATGTGCGCCCTGCCTGGGAACAAAAGAGTTTTTTTTAGGATAAAAGGAACATCATGGGCATGAAACTTGTATGTGATGTTTGTGGAAGCTTGAGTCCAGTGATGGAGTGAGAGGTGGATAGAGAGCAGATGATAGAAGGCCTTGAATTCCAGGGAGAATAATTTTATTTTACAGGCAGTGGCTAGCCCTTGGCCAGTTTTGTGTTTGGGGTAAATGGATTATGCATATAAAGTAGTGCATGAGGGGCATGTGTTCCATGATTTGAAGACAGGGAAGATTGTACACAACAAGATGAGTTGGAAATCTTCTCAGAGTGAGGGGATGAGAGCTTGGATGGCTTTGTGGTGGTGGAGAAATGGAGAAACAACAACTCGGGAAAATACCAGGAAGAGTCAAAGTTAATCCAGGGCATTGGAAGGACACAGGCATCAGGGACTGATGAAGTGGACTTCCCAGGAGTTAAGAGTATCCCCTGCCTCTTGCAGTCTTCATTTGTCCAGCCTGGCCTGCTTACTTGTTCCTGAGCCACGCAAATGTCCCTTACTGTGCAATGCCTAACTGCTGAAATTGGATTATTCATCAAGCCCAGTTCAGATTCTATTCCTCTCTTGAAGCGTTTACTGATTGCCCTAGTAGATGTGATGTTTCCTCCTGAACTCCTTAAGGAATTGCTTATTTGTACTATTTGTTTGGCATCTATGATATCCTTCTTAGCATGGTGGTTATATTTTCATATAAACATGTCCTAGCTCTTAAGCTAGATTAGATAAAAAGCCCTAGAAGACAGGTAAATTCTCTTGTACTGTTTCTCATTAAAACATCTTTTATTTTATATTTTTGTTGATTGATTGAGAAGAGATCTAACTCTGTCACCCAGGCCGGAGTGCAGTGGTGCGATCATAGCCCACTGCAGCCTAGAACTCCTGGACTCAGGTGATTCTCCCACCTCAGCCTCCAGAGTAGCTGGGACCACAGGCATGAGCCACCATGCCCCGTGAATTAAGAACATTTTTTGTAGAGATGGGGTCTTACAGGCCATGCGCGGTGGCTCATGCCTGTAGTCCCAGCACTTTGGGAGGCCGAGGTGGGCGGATCACAAGGTCAGGAGTTCGAGATGGGGTCTTACTGTATTGCCCAGACCTGTCTTGAATTCCTGGCTTCAAGCAATCCTACCGCCTTGGTCTCCCGAAATGTTGGGATTACAGGTGTGAGCCACTGTGCCCAGCTGAAATACTAGGAAATAATTCTTAGTACTTGCCAGAGTTGTCATTTCTCCTCCATTTCTCCACTACCACAAAAATTGCTATTCAGGCCGGGCGCGGTGGCTCAAGCCTGTAATCCCAGCACTTTGGAAGGCCGAGACGGGCGGATCACAAGGTCAGGAGATCGAGACCATCCTGGCTAATACGGTGAAACCCCGTCTCTACTAAAGAATACAAAAAACTAGCCGGGCGACGAGGCGGGCGCCTGTAGTCCCAGCTACTTGGGAGGCGGAGGCAGGAGAATGGCGTGAACCTGGGAGGCGGAGCTTGCAGTGAGCTGAGATCCGGCCACCGCACTCCAGCCTGGGCGACAGAGCCAGACTCCGTCTCAAAAAA
>NW_016813718.1:1494017-1506773 GCF_001698545.2 Rhinopithecus bieti
AAAAAATTGCTATTCAGGAACCATAAGTGTCTATTGTGTATATAACATTTCAAAACATAACTTTCTAGAACTATATCTTCTATTGTGTCGTTTAAAGCTGGGTGCGGTGGCTCACGCCTGTAATCCCAGCACTTTGGGAGGCCGAGGCAGGTGGATCACCTGAGGTCGGGAGTTCAAGACCAGCCTGACCAACATGGAGAAACCCCATGTCTACTAAAAATACAAAATTAGCTGGGGTGGTGGTGCATGCCTGTAATCCCAGCTATCCAGGAGGCTGCAGCAGAATTGCTGGAACTAGGGAGGCGGAGATTGTGGTGAGCTGAGATCGCACCATTGCACTCCAGCCTGGGCAAAAAGAGCGAAACTCCATCTCAAAAATAAAATAAAATGAAATTGAATAAAATAGAATATAGAATAGAATAGAATAGAATAGAATAGAATAGAATAGAATAGAATACAATAGAATACAATAGAATAGAATACTGTTTGGGGCCGGGCATGGTGGCTCACGCCTGTAATCCCAGCATTTTGGGAGGCCGAGGCAGGTGGATCACCTGAGGTCAGGAGTTCAAGGCCAACCTGGCCAACGTGGTGAAACCCCGTCTCTACAAAAATTAGCTGGGCATGATGGTGGGTGCCTGTAATCCCAGCTACTTGGGAGGCTGAGGTGGGAGAATCACTTGAACCTGGGAGGGGGAGGTTGCAGTAAGCCAAGATGGCACCATTGCACTCCAGTCTGGGTGACAGAGAGACTCTGTCTCAAAAAAAAAAAAAAAAAGGCTGTTTGGGGTCAAGCAGTGGGCTTTAGTTGCCAGAACTCTCAGTTGAAGCAGACAGAATCCTGTGCTAGAGTAAGAAAAAGGTCTATCAGGCCGAGCTCAGCGACTCACCTGTGTAATTCCAGCTCTTTGGGAGGCTGAGCTTGGCAGGTGGATCACCTGAGGTCAGGAGTTCAAGACCAGCCTGGCCAACATGGTGAAACCCCGTCTCTACTAAAAATACAAAAATTAGCCGAGTGTGGTGGTGGGTGCCTGTAATTGCAGCTACTCGGGAGACTGAGGGAGGAGAATCACTTGTATCAGGGAGGGAGAGGTTGCAGCGAGCTGAGATCGTGCCACTGCACTCCAGCCTGGGTGATAAAGTGAGACTCAGTCTCAAAAAAAAAAAAGAAAAGAAAAAGGTCTATCAGGAAACAGCCTATAGTCCCAGCTACTCCAGAGACTGAGGTGGGAGGATCACCTGAGCCCAGGAGTTGAAGGCTGCAGTGAACTATGATTGCACAACTGCACTCCAGCCTAGGCAGCAGGGAGACCCTGTCTCAAAACAAAACAACAATAAAAAAATCAAGGAACAATTATTTATCGAGTACTTAATGGTACAAAAGGAATAAAGATAAGAATATGGTTTACTTTTATGAACCTCTGAAATTTTGGCACAGTGCACAATCTGAAGTTTGGAAGAAATCTTAGGTCTTCCAAATCAATAATTTATAACTTTTTATGTATGAGGATAATCCTTTTAAATTGATTTGTTTAGATCATTAATAATCATATAAGAATGGTTCAGGCCGGGCGCGGTGGCTCAAGCCTGTAATCCCAGCACTTTGGAAGGCCGAGGTGGGCGGATCACGAGGTCAGGAGATCGAGACCATCCTGGCTAACACAGTGAAACCCCATCTCTACTAAAAATACAAAAATATTAGCCGGGCGTAGTGGCAGGTGCCTGTAGTCCCAGCTACTCGGGAGGCTGAGGCAGGAGAATGGCGTGAACCCGGGAGGCGGAGTTTGCAGTGAGCCGAGACGGCGCCACTGCACTCCAGCCTGGGGCAGAGCGAGACTCCGTCTCAAAATAAATAAATAAATAAATAAATAAATAAAGAATGGTTCAAAATCTAAAAGCTACAAAGCTAAGCGTTTCTCCATTTTCCCAGCCATTCAGTTATTTTCCCTAGATGTAACCAAAGTTACTAGTTTTTGGTTTGTCATTTCAGAGACATTTTATACATATGTAAGCACATTATATATATTTACAAAAGCCAGAAATCCAGTGTAATACACACTGTCCTGAAACTTGCTTTTTAACTAACAATGTGTCATGGAGATCATTCCATGTGAGTCTATAAAGAGCTCCCTGATTCTGCAGCTTCATAATATTCTGCTTTAGAGATGGCCCATAGTCACTATGCATTTATGTCATTTCTTGTCTGTAGGAAATGTTACAGTGATTATTCTGTTCATATATATTTTATTTCTTTTATGCAGGTATATCCATAGGATACATTCCAGAAAGTTAAATCATTGGGTCAAAGGAGATATGCACTTGTAATTTTCATAGATAATTCTAAACTACTCTCCAAAAAGATTGTACTGTATCAATTTATACTCCCACCAGCAATATAGGAGAGAGCATGTTTCTGCATACTCTTACAAAGTATTTGATCTTTACTGTGCTGAAAACTGAAAAATGGTATCCAGTAGTTTTAATTTGTTTTATTTTGAGCAAGATTTTGTATCTTTACATATATTGAGGAGTCATTTATCTTGCTTTTAAAAATAAGATATTTGTACCTTTTTCTCATTATGTCAATGACTTTCTTAGTTTAAAGATAAAAAAAAATTAATGTTGCAGTGAGGTCAGCTAATGCCACTGCACTCCAGCCTGAGTGACAGAGCAAGACTCCATCTCAAAAAAAAAAAAAAAAAAAAAAAAAGAAAGAAATTAACTCTTTTTATGATATGAGTTGCAAATACTTCGTTTTCTAATTTAGGACCCCATTAAAAGAAAACTACAACTGCCTAAAACATAGTAGCTGCACTTTTACTATCTATTTGTTGAGAAAAAATGCATAATGATTAAAAAAAAATTGTGGGCCAGGCACGGTGGCACATGCCTGTAATCCCAGCACTTTGGGAGGCTGAGGCGGGTGGATCATGAGGTCAGGAGATCGAGACCATCCTGGCTAACACGGTGAAACTCCGTCTCTATAAAAAATATAAAAAATTAGCCAGGCGTGGTGGCGGGCGCCTGTAGTCCTATCTACTCGGGAGGCTGAGGCAGGAGAATGGTGTGAACCTGGGAAGTGGAGCTTGCAGTGAGCAGAGATCATACCATTGCACTCCAACCTGGGCGACAGAGCAAGACTCTGTCAAAAACAAAAGCCTGCACCCAGGCTGGAGTGCAGTGGCACAATCTCAGCTCACTGCAACCTCTGCCTCCTGGGTTCAAGTGATTCTCCTGCCTCAGCCTCCCAACTAGCTGGGATTACAGGCATCCACCACCACACCTGGCTAATTTTTGTGTTTTTAGTAGAGATGGGGTTTCACCATATTGGCCAGGCCAGTCTCAAACTCCTGACCTCGTGATCCACCTGCCTTGGCCTCCCAGAAGTGCTGGGATTACAGGAGTGAGCCACCGTGCCCGACCAATAATTGTGAATTCTAACCATTCATCAACTCTTGAGCTCCTGTGATCATGCCAGGTGCTGTGCCAGACACTATGGACACAGAGGTTCCTACAAAGGGTTCCTGCTGTCATGGAGCTGGGCAGTTAGTGGTGATAGTAGCAGACAGCACAGTAAGCAAATAAGAAGAATTTCAGATTGTGAAAGGTGATGTGAGTTGAGTCCTGAGTGTAAGAAAGAGGCAGCCTTGGGAAGAGGGAAGGGAGTGTTCTGGGCAGAGGGAGCAGCTAATGCAAAGATGCCACTGAGATGGAAATGGACTGGACTTGTCTACTGGACAGAAAGAAGGCCCATGTGGGCTATAGTTTCTTTTTTTTTTTTTTTTTTTTTTTTTTTTTTGAGACGGAGTCTCACTCTGTCGCCCAGGCTGGAGTGCAGTGGCCGGATCTCAGCTCACTGCAAGCTCCACCCGGGTTTACGCCATTCTCCTGCCTCAGCCTCCCGAGTAGCTGGGACTACAGGCGTCCGCCACCTCGCCCGGCTAGATTTTTGTATTTTTTTTTTTTCAGTAGAGACGGAGTTTCATCGTGTTAGCCAGGATGGTCTCGATCTCCTGACCTCGTGATCCGCCCATCTCGGCCTCCCAAAGTGCTGGGATTACAGGCTTGAGCCACCGCGCCCGGCCATTTCTTCTAAGGGTAGATGAAGTTGGAAGGCAATGGGGCCTGTCAGGCCGGGCCTATGTGCCATGGGAAGGAGTTTGGATTTTCTTCCAAGTGTGACAGGGAGGCCTTTGGAAGGTTTTAAGCAGAGGAAAACTATGATACGTGTTTTAAAAACACCACTGGGTAGAGAATGAAGGGAGGGTCAACAGTAGATGTGGAGAGACCTGGCAGCTGAGAGCATGTGGACCTTGATCTAAGGGAATAGCAGTGGAGACAGTGAGAAGTGACTGGATTCAGGTGAATTATGTGGGTGTTACTGTCATTAATGACAGCTCGCCTACCAGGACTAGGAGAGTGTGTGAGATATTTATTGTGTGAAGCTGTGCTAGGGCCTATAGGCATTGGGGTCCCTCTCGCTTGACTACATTGACTCACACACAATAAGCCTGAATCCAGTTCTTTTTTTTTTTTTTTTGAGATGGAGTCTCGCTCTGTCGCCCAGGCTGGAGTGTAGTGGCCAGATCTCAGCTCACTGCAAGCTCCGCCTCCCGGGTTTACGCCATTCTCCTGCCTCAGCCTCCCGAGTAAGCTGGGACTACAGGCGCCCGCCACCTCGCCTGGCTAGTTTTTTGTATTTTTTAGTAGAGACGGGGTTTCACCATGTTAGGCAGGATGGTCTCGATCTCCTGACCTCGTGATCCGCCCGTCTCGGCCTCCCAAAGTGCTGGGATTACAGGCTTCAGCCACCGCGCCTGGCCCCAGTTCTTTTTCTACAGGATCTGCTTCCCATTTGGGTATATTGTGGGGAGGAGACTCTGGAAGAGGGATCTCCAGCATGTTGGTGGGAGAAGGATCGTAGGCAGTCTAACATTGAGAGGACTGTCTCAGCTGTTAAAGATAATAGTGAACACATTCACAATCTCCGTTGATAAACAATTCTAGTAACTAATTAATCTTAGAATGGTGATGTTCTTAATGTTTTGTCTGATTATTAAGATAAACTAGATTTTTCAGGCAGTTTGCCTTCTAGTAACATCTGAATATTATTCCGACACTGCCAATGAGATTAATGTACTTTTTGGCATTTTAACATATAGACAAGTTGTTTTTTAAAATGACTAAGCATTTGCCGGGCATGGTGTCTCATGCCTGTAATCCCAGCACTCTGGGAGGCCGAGGTGGGTGGATCACGAGGTCAGGAGATTGAGACTATCCTGGCTAACACGGTGAAACCCCGTCTCTGCTAAAAATACAAAAACAAAATTTGGCGGGTGCCTGTAGTCCCAGCTTCTCGGGAGGCTGAGGCGGGAGAATGGCATGAACCCAGGAGGCAGAGCTTGCAGTGAGCCCAGATTGCACCACTGCACTCCAGCCTGGGCGACAGAGCGAGACTCCGAGACTCCGTCTCAAAACAAACAAACGAACAAAAAGATGCTCTTTGCTGGCTGCCTTTTGAGAAGCTGTGACTTCTGAAAGGTCAGTTATAAAGTAGTGGCCCCTTTTATTTTTTGGTCCCTTTTGCCTAGACTTTGTCCCCTCAGTCAGTCTGAGCTGAAGTGTTCTTGTTTGAGTTTTAAAGCTCTTTAGCAGGCAAAGTCTTGCTGTAATTTTGATCTGCTCTTTAGAAATTTTTTTCTAAAAGTTGCTTCATGTTGGAATTTGATCTTTAATTGGTATTGCTTTGTGTTGTGGTGGTGAGAATTTGAGGAGATTTTAAAAATGTTAAAATTTCTTGTAGTGTTATTTTAATCCTCAGTTAAAAAGAATTAAATGATCAAAGTGAAACACCAGGTGATGGAAATTTAAATTTCAATTATATTATTTCGATCGCCTTTCAGTTCAATACTGTATAAATCCAATAGGTTTTAAGTATTTAAAAATAAAAAGTAATATTTGAAACTGAAGATGAAAGTCTTAGTGCTTTTACTGTACAGATAAGGTGGATATTTTCAGAAGTCAGTAATTACTAGATCTCTGATAGGATTCAACATAACCCAGAACCTGAGTTAAATTCTGTTCTTTCACAGTAGACTGTTTCTTTTAATGTGTACAGGCTGCTGCCAATTTTAGAATTCAGTGGAAACTTTCTTTTGTCAGTGCCCTTTCTCTAACCAAAGTGCTTTTTTCCCCCCTACCTTTTGGTAAGCAAGTTATTTTCAACATTATTCTTTTTATATTTGTAACATTTTTTTTTTTTTTTTGAGACGGAGTCTTGCTCTGTCGCCTGGGCTGGAGGGCAGTGGCTGGATCTCAGCTCACTGCAAGCTCCGCCTCCCGGGTTTACGCCATTCTCCTGCCTCAGCCTCCGGAGTAGCTGGGACTACAGGCGCCCGCCACTTCGCCCGGCTAGTTTTTTGTATTTTAGTAGAGACGGGGTTCACCGTGTTAGCCAGGATGGTCTCGATCTCCTGACCTCATGATCCGCCCGTCTCGGCCTCCCAAAGTGCCGGGATTACAGGCTTGAGCCACCGCGCCCGGCTATATTTATAAAATTAAAACTTTCTTCATTTGAAGAAAAAGTGTTAAAATGTGAAAAGTTAACTTGCCCCGTCTCTTCAATCCCATCACCCAGTTTCTGGGTATTCTTTGAGAAACTTTCCATTAACATATTAACATATATACACATGTGCATGTACACACACACACAAACACATGCAAGTGTATACAATTACATATATGTACACATACAGATTTTCTCTTTTATTATTTATTTATTTATTCAGACAGAGTCTCGCTCTGTTGCCAGGCTGGAGTGCAGTGGCACGACCTTGGCTCACTGCAATCTCTGCCTCCCGGGTTCAAGCAGTTCTCCTGCCTCAGCCTCCCGAGTAGCTGGGACTACAGGCATGCACCACCATGTCCAGCTAATTTTTGTGTTTTTAGTAGAGACGGAGTTTCACCATGTTGGCCAGGCTGGTCTCAAACTCCTGACCTCAGGTGATCCACCGGCCTCGGCCTCCCAAATGCTAGGATTATAGGCATGAGCCATAGCGCCCAGTCAGATTTTCTCTTTTAAATATATAATTGGGATTATTCTATGATCTTGTTCAGCAATTGGCCTTTTTTACTTAATGATACATTTTGAAACTCTTTTCATGCCAGGGGCGGAGGCTTAGGCCTGTAGTCCTAGCACTTTGGGACGCCTAAGCCGAGAGGATCACTTGAGCTCAGGAGTTCGAGACCAGCCTGGGCAACATGGCAAAATCCCATCTCTACAAAATTTAGCCAGGTGTGGTGACGTGCTCCTGTAATTCCAGCTACTCAGGAGTCTGAGGTAGGAGGCTCACTTGAGTCCGGAAGGTTGAGGCTGCAGTGAGCCGTGATAACGGCAGTGCTCTCCAGCTTGGGTGACAGAGCAAGACCCTGTCTCGAAAAGAAAGAAAGAAAAGAAACTATTTTCATATTAGTTCTTATCAATCTCCCCCATTCTGTAAATATTTGTATGGGACTCCATTGCATGGATGGGCCATAATTTATTTAATAAATGTCTCTTCTCATGATAACAGTAAAGATTGTAACAGTCAATATTTATTGAATACTGACATGTGTTTTGTCATCTGAGTCTCATTACAGTCCTATGAAGTAGTGCTGTTACTCAGTTTTATGCCTGAGATTTAGGTAGTTTATCCAATATGTCCAGACTCACATAGTGGGTCAGTGGCGCCCTGGGCTCTGATTCCCATGCCCCCACCTACTCTGCTGAGAAATGTTTAGTTTGATACTAATTTTTCAAAAGGGCAAACATTGGCGCAGAGCACAATCTTTTCCATATATCCTTGCAAATTGGTGTGAGTATATATTTAGGCTAAATTCCAAAGTGGAAAATAGCTGAGTTAAAAGGATTGTGCTTTAAACATTTTTTGATAGATACTGCCAAATTTCCCTCTAAAATATGAAAGTCAGAACTATTCTTTATTAATAATAATAACCATCATCATATGCAGTTAGTAATGAATAGGGTCCTATATTAATTAATAACACATTTAATAGCACATTTAATAGCAAACATCTGGAAATAACATAATTAAAAAATAGAACAGCTGTTTTTTTATTTTTATTTTTTTCGAGACAGGGTCTTGCTCTGTCACCCAGGCTGGAGTGCAGCGGTATAATCTCCTCTCACTGCAATCTCTGCCTCCCTGGCTCTGGCGATCCTCCCACCTTAGCCTCCCAAGTAGCTGGGACTACAGGCACACAACACCATGCCTGGCTAATTTTTGTATTTTTTGTAGAGATGGGATCTTGCTATGTTGCCCTGGCTGGTCTTGAACTCCTGGACTTGAGTGATCCATGTACCTCCGTCTCCCAAAGTGTTGGGATTACAAGTGTCAGGCACTGCGCCTGGCCTAGAATAGCTTTATTGAGATAAAATTCACACACCATAAAATTCAGTGGTTTTTGGGATATTTTTACCAGATTGTGCAACCATCACCACCCACAGTGTTTTTTTTCCTTTTTTTTGAGATGAAGTCTCGCTCAGTTGCCCAGGCTGGAGTGCAGTGGTGTAATCTTGGCTCACTGCAACCTCAGCCTCCTGGGTTCAAGCGATTCTTGTGCCTCAGCCTCCCGAGTAGCTGGGATTACAGGCGTGTACCACCATGCCCAGACCTGGCTAATTTTTGTATTTTTAGTAGAGACAGGATTTCACCATGTTGCCTAGGCTGGTCTCAAACTCCTGACCTCGTGATCCACCTACCTTGGCCTCCCAAATAGCTGGGATTACAGATGTGAGCCACTGTACCCGGCCTACTGCCTGGCTAATTTTTACATTTTTTTTTTTTGTAGAGACAGGGTCTCTCTGTGTTTCCATTCTGGTCTTGAACTCCTGGCCTCAAGCAATTCTCCTGCCTTGGCCTCCCAAAGTGTTGGGATTATAGGCATGAACCACTAAGCCCGATCTGTAGGTTCTATTTTTAAAAATCAATTGCAAGTTGGTTTTATGGCTCCCTATTCATGTATTCATTAAATTCAACAAATATTTACTGAGCAACGATTATGTATTTAGGACTGTTCTAGGTGTTGGGGATATAGCAGTGAATAAAACAAAGTCCTTGCTTTCAATGACCACCTATTCTAATACGTCCGTAACACTGTAGTCCCAGCTGTTTGGGAGGCTGAGGTAGGAAGTTTGTTTGAGTCCAGGAGTTTGAAGCCAGCCTGGGCAACATAGTGAGATCCCATCTCAAAAGAAAAAACACAATGTAATTTATCTTTCATGGGATTAGAGAAAAACAGCAACAACAAGAAAAACCAAGGGTGATAAGTGTTAGGAAGTAATAGGTTAGAATAAGGGGTGTGCAGAGTGTAAGTGTATGCCATGATTAGGAAAGGCCTCGGTGATAGGTGATGCCTGAATTAGGTCTTGGAGGGATGCAGGAGGCACCTGGGAAGATAGCTGGGTGAGGGAGTTTTAAGCATAGAGAAGAGGAAGCACAAACCAATCCCCAAGGCGGACATGTCTTTGGTCAATTGGAGCAACAGGAAGGAAACCGAGAGGTGAGAATTGTGGGGAATTGGGGGGGAAGGCGGGGCGTGTAGCTCATGAAGCGCCTTATAGATGCACCGACTAAAAGGATTTAGGTTTGATTGTGTTCTTTTTGCCATTTGGTAAGGATTTTGGATTTACATCTGAATGTGGGTTTTGAGGAGAAGAGAGAATTTGGCTTAATTTTAAAAGATCACTTTGGTCTGCGTGTGGAGTGTAGACTCCAGGGTCCTGCAAGGGTGGAGCCAGTGAGGCCAGTTAGGACTGCAGTAAGATGCAGGGTGGGTTTCTTGGCTAGCTCACAAAGCCTCTGGTACTGGTATTTGGTTTCTCCCGGATGGTCAAGGACTTCCTTGAGTCCTGGGTTCGGGCAGCTAAAGGTCCTGTTGGTCCAGGCTGTGGTGTCAGGGTTTCCGTTTTTCTGGGTAAAGATATTGTTGTAATCAGCCAAGTGAGCCTCTGGCCTCATGGTGTGACAGGGGTCTCTACTCATCCCCCACACACTTTGTTGCAGGACCAGTGGGAGTCTGGAGCTGGGGTGGGCAGACTATAACCTGCAGACGAACTCAGGCCCACTGCCTGGTTTTTGTGCAGCCCCTGAAGTAAGAAAGAATGGATTTTGGAGGGGTGTGGTGGCTCACGCCTGAAATCCCAGCACTTTGGGAGGCTGAGGCGGGCAGATCACCTGAGGTCAGAAGTTCGAGAGGAGCCTGGCTAACATGGCAAAACCCTGTCTCTACTAAAAATACAAAAATTAACTGGGCATGGTGGTACATGCTTGTAATCCCAGCTACTAGGGAGACTGAGGCACAAGAATTGCTTGAACCCAGGCGGAAGTTGCAGTGGGCCAAGATCATGCCACTGCACTCTAGCCCGGGCAACAGAGCAAGGCTCCATCTCAAAGAAAAAAAGAGGATTTTACTTTTTTTTTTTTTTTAAGATGGGGGTCTCAATATGCTGCCTAGGCTGGTCTTGAACTCGAGCTTAAAGGCTCTTCCTGTCTCAGCCTTACGAGTAGTTATGGTTTTTACATTTTGTAACTGTTGAAAAAAAATCGAAAGAAGAATATTTTATGACTTGTGAACATTACATGACATTCAAACTTTAGTGTCCATAAATAAAGTTTTATTGGAACACAGCCATACTCATTCTTTTACATATTGTTTATGGCAGCTTTCCTACTACTTTGGCAGAGGTGGGTAGTTGCAATAGAAACTGTATGGCCTGAAAATCCTAAAACATTTACTATCTGGCCCTTTACAGGAAACATTTGCCAACCCCTGATTTAGAATGGTGGTGCCGCCCAGGCCTGGACTTACACTTTACCACTGTCTAGCTGCAGGACCTCAGGCATGCTCCTTCCCTAAGGCTGAGTTTGCTTGTCTGTAAGATGGGGATAATCAGAGTACCTGTGTTATTTGGTGGCTTCCAGGTTCAGGAAGTGATGCCTGATTCTTGTCTTCTAACCACCCATGCTAAATGCGCTTGGATCCCACTGGGGGCCACCTTGACTTACAGAGTGTTCTGTTTCCCCAAAGTACTAAGCAATTATTAGAACTTATTATTTGATCATGATAGTTTTGGTAGAACAGGGGCTTTTATGGTTGGTGTGGGAAATCAAGTATTTAGAAGTTAAGGACTATCTGTGTGTGTTTTTGTTTGTTTGTTTGTTTTTTTAAATTTGAGACAGAGTCTTGCTCTGTTTAGGCTGGAGTGTAGTGGTGCAATTTCGGCTCACTGCAACCTCTACCTCTTGGGTTCAAGTGATTCTTGTGCCTCAGCCTCCCGAGTAGGTGGGGTTACAGACATGTGCCAACACGCCTGACTAATTTTTGTTATTTTTAGTAGAGACAGGGTTTCGCCATGTTGCCCAGGCAGGTCTCAAACTCCTGGCCTCAAGTGATTTGCCCACCTTGGCCTCCTGAAGTGCTGGGATTACAGGTGTGAGTCACCCCACCTGGCTGATTTGTGTTAATTTCAGAGATGCTTAACACTCATTTATACCACTCCCTTTCTTTTCTTTTCTATTCTTTCCTTCTTCCTTTCTTTTCTCTTTTCTTTTCCTGCCTTCCTTCCCTCTTTCTTTCTTTTTCTTTCTCTCTTTCTTTTTTCTTTTTTTGAGACAGAGTCTCATTTTGTCACCCAGACTGAAGTGCAGTGGTGCTATCTTGGCTCACTGCAGCCTCAACCTACCGAGCTCAAGCGACCCTCCCGCCTCAGCCCTCCAAGTAGCTGGGACTACAAGCATGCACCACTATGCCCAGCTAATTTTTTTGAATTTTTGTAGAGATGAGGCTTTGCTCAGTTGTCCGGAACTGGTCTCGAACTCCCCAGCTCAAGGGATTTGCCCACCTTGGCCTCCCAAAGTGTTGGGATTACAGGTGTGAGTCGCTGAGCCTGGCTATTCCACTCTTATATGACGATATTCATGCCTGAGCTCCACCTTGGATAATACCAGGATTCACTACTTGGAGCTGATTGTGAGATGGCAAGGTACTTCTGGGTTGTAGTAAGTGCTTTTTTCTTTGTATCTATCCTAGAGAAAGAAAGTTTAGCTATCCTTGACTCCGACTTAGTAAATCTGGTGGCTGGGGAGGCAATGGGTGATCAAAAGTGGGATTCAGGAGATAGGTCCTACATATTGAGCATCCCAAATCTGAAAACCCAAAACATGCCAAAATCTGAAACTTTTTTAGTGCTGACGTGATACTCAAACGAAATGCTCATTGGAACATTTTGGATTTCGAATTTGGAATACCCAAGTGCTATCATGAAAATATTCCAAAAAAAAAAAAAAATCAAACTCTGAAATAATTCTAGTCCCAAACATGTTAGAAGAGATACTCAACCTGTATTAAATCAGGAACAGCTGTTTTAGTAATATATTAAAAGTTTATGATTTTATATGAAAGAAACTGGGATGTACACTTTAAGAAAGGAAGCGAGTTATATGTGTTAATATTACCCAGTAACTTGTGAAGCATAACCAAGATGGGACCCTTGCCCTCAAGTAGCCATAGAGCCATCCATGAGAGAAGGTGAGATGGTGCCACTGTGGAAGGGAGTGCAGGTGGGGGGACAGAACTAACACAGCCTGGGGTGTCCCAGAAGGGCTTCTGAGGTCATGTCATTTGAGTGACACCATACTGTTAGTTTTTATATCCTCCACTACCATGTACTCAATTTTTTTTTTTTTTTTTTTTTTT
>NW_016813718.1:1508723-1541761 GCF_001698545.2 Rhinopithecus bieti
GTAGAGGTTGCAGTGAGCTGAGATTGTGCCACTGCACTCTAGCCTGGGTGATAGAGCAAGATTCTGTCTCAAAACTTTTTGTTTTTTAAAATTTTTATTGAGAAGGATCTCGCTCTGTGGTCCAGGATGGAGTACAGTGGCATGGTCTCAGCCTAAGGCAGCCTCAACCTCCTGGTCTCAGGCAATCCTCCACCTCAGCCTCTCAAGTAGCTGAGATTCCAGGCCTGTGCCACTGTACCTGGCTAAGTTTTTGTATTTTTATTTTTTGTAGAGACTGGGTTTCTCTTTGTTGCCCAGGCTGGTCTTGAACTCCTGAGTTCAAGCGATCGTCCTACCTTGGCTTCCCAAAGTGCTGGGATAACAGGTTTGAGTCACTGCCCAGCCTGGTTGTAAAATTTGTAATGGATGAAGAGACATGAATAATTGCAAATTTTTAAAAAAACTGTACTTATTTTATTTAAAAATGGTTTCAATAGAATTTTACTGTTTTATTTATTTATTATTATTATTATTATTATTATTATTATTATTATTATTATATGAGACGGAGTTTCACTCTTATTGCCCAGGCTGGGGTGCAATGGCACGATCTCAGCTTATTGCAACTTCCGCCTCCCAGGTTCAAGTGATTCTTCTGCCTCAGCCTCCCAAGTAGCTGGGATTACAGGCATGTGCCACCACACCTGGCTAATTTTGTATTTTTAGTAGAGATGGGGTTTCACCATGTTGGTCAGGCTAGTCTCAGAAACTCCTGACCTCAGGTGATCCACCCACCTTGGCCTCCTTAAGTGCTGGGATTATAGGCTGAGCCAGTGCACTTGGCCCTATTTTGTTAATTTTATACTGAATTTTGTAATATTCATGTTTTGATCAATTACATCCTATTAATACTTGGAGTGGTAACTTAATGAAAAAATTTGACACAATTTACAGCCACAGGAATTTTTTTTTTTTTTTTAAGGGACAGAGTCTCAGACCGGGCACAGCAGCTCATGTCTGTAATCCCAGATCTTTGGGAGGCTGAGGTGGGCAGATCACTTCAGGCCAGGAGTTCGAGACCAGCCTGGCCAACTGGCGAAAACCCGTGTCTACAAAAAAAATGAAAACATTAGCCAAGTATAATGGTGTGCACCTCTTATCCCGGCTACCCAGGAGGCTGAAGCACGAGAATCACTTGAACCTGGGAGAGGGAGGTTGCAGTGAGCTGAGATCGCACCACTGCACTCCTCCAGCCTGGGTGACAGAGCAAGACTCCATCTCAAAAAAAAAAAAAGGAAAGAAAAAAAAGGAAAAAGACACAGAGGCTTGCTCTGTCACTCAGGCTGGAGTACAGTAGTATGATCATAACTCACTGTATCACCAAACTCCTGGCTCAAGCTATCCTCCCGCCTCAGCCTCTCAAGTAGCTGGGACTACACTGCACCCAGTAGCACAGGAAATTTTGAAACAGTTAAATTGTAAGCCTATTTTTTTTGTTGTTGTTGCAGAGAAAGGTAATGGGGTGTTTATAAAATTTCAAGTATAAAAATATAGTAGGTCCTTTTAAACCTCGGTTGTAGAAGTTTGTTAAGCAAATATACTGAACACCTGTGTACTGTGTGCTAAGGACACAATAATGAGAAGAGAGAAAATAAGGTAGCTTCCTTGCCCTTATGTAGCCTGGTCTAATTATGATTAGTTTGCAGAAATCCGTGTACATTGGGTCAGCTGCCACTGGAGTAAGGCAGGCTGGCTCCTCCCAAACCTATTGCTTTCAAAGGATTCATCAGAACAAAAGAATTCCGCTTTATGTGTTCTCTTTAATTTGTCCATATTTAATTCTCTTTTTGTTTTACAACAAAAATTTTTAGGTGAAAATTATATGTAGTGTATAAAACTTAAGTGTGAGATTTGGTAAAATTTGACAAATGTTTAAAAAATGTATCAGGGCAAAATTAAGTGGGGGAAGCAGAATGGAAATACAAAGTATATGAGAAAAAGTAGCAATGTAAATTTTCTGTTAAAGATTAGTATATATTTTTAAAAATTAGAGTTGGTAGGTATATCGAAACATAACATTTGGATTCAAAACAGTTTTAAAAATATATTTGTTTATTTTTTCTTTTGAGATGGAGTCTTGCTCTATTGCCAGGCTGGAGTGTAGTGGCGCCCTCTTGGCTCACTGCAACCTCTGCCTCCTGGGTTCAAGCGATTCTTGTGCCTCAGCCTCCTGAGTAGCTGGGATTACAGGCATGCACCACAACACCCAGCTAATTTTTGTATTTTTAGTAGAGACGGGTTTCACCATGTTGGCCAGGCTGGTCTTGAACTCCTGATCTCAGGTGATCCACCCACCTCAGCCTCCCAAAGTACTGGGATTACAGGCATGAGCCACCATGCCTGGCCAAACAGTTTTTTTCCCCCCCGAGATGAAGTCTTGCTCTGCTGCCCAGAGCTGGAGTGCAATGGCACAATCTCGGCTTACTGCAATCTCTGCCTCCTGGATTCAAGCAATTCTCCTGCCTCAGCCTCCCCAGTAGCTGGGATTACAGGTGCATGCTACCACACCCTACTAATTTTTGTATTTTTAGCAGAGATGGGGTTTCACCATGTTGGCCAGGCTGGTCTCGAATTCCTGACCTCATGATCTGCCCTCCTCGGCCTCCCAAAGTGCTGGGATTACAGGCATGACCACCGCAGCCAGCCAGTTTTATTTATTTATTTATTTATTTATTTATTTATTTATTGAGATAGAATCTTGCTCTGTTGCCCAGGCTGGAGTGCAGTGGCGCGATCTCGGCTCACTGCAAGCTCCGCCTCCTGGGTTCATGCCATTCTCCTGCCTCAGCCCCCCAAGTAGCTAGGACTACAGGCGCCCACCACCATGCCTGGATAATTTTTTGTATTTTTAGTAGAGATGGGGTTTCATGGTGTTAGCCAGGATGGTCTCGATCTCCTGACCTCATGATCCGCCTGCCTTGGCCTTCCAAAGTGCTGAGATTACAGGCATGAGCCACTGCAGTTTGATTTTTTAAATGTTGCATTTGTCAGAATTTGCATCCTTTGCAATATACAGAATAAAAATGTACAGGATACATAGTTTTTCTAAATTCTTTCAGGGATCAGCAGAAAGTTTGGAGACCACTGTGCCTTTAGTGTGCTATAGCCAGGGCTATAGCACACTAAAGGGCTGTGGGATCCCACTACTATAGGTCACTAAGTCAAAATAGTGTCACCAAGAGTCAGAAGATAAGGATGGTCAGCAAGGGGGCATCAGGTTGGGCAGCAGCTCCCCAATTGACATGTTAAGTAACTCTAGCTTTATAGGTGGGGACAGTATACCAAGGAAGCATTTAAACCCTAGATAATAATATTGAAAAGCCTGGAGATAACATTAAGCTTTTTTTTTTTTTTTTTTTTTTGAGACAGGGTCTTGCTCTGTCGCCCAGGCTGGAGTGCAGTGGCGCAGTCTTGGCTCACTGCAACCTCCACCTCCTGGGTTTGAGCGATTCTTGTGCCTCAGCCTCCCGAGTAGCTGGGACTACAGGTGCATGCCACCACACCTGGCTAATTTTTGTGTTTTTATTAGAGATGAGGTTTTGCCATGTTCGCCAGAGTGGTCTCAAAGTCCTGACCTCAAGTGATCCACCCACCTCAGCCTCCCAAAGTGCTGCAATTACAGGCGTGAGCCACTGTGCCCAGCCAGCATTAAGATTTTGACTTTTTTTTTTTTTTTTTTTTTTTGAGACGGAGTCTCGCTCTGTCGCCCAGGCTGGAGTGCAGTGGCCAGATCTCAGCTCACTGCAAGCTCCGCCTCCCGGGTTTACGCCATTCTCCTGCCTCAGCCTCCCATAGCTGGGACTACAGGCGCCCGCCACCTCGCCCGGCTAGTTTTTGTATTTTTTAGTAGAGATGGGGTTTCACCGTGTTAGCAAGGATGGTCTCGATTTCCTGACCTCGTGATCCGCCTGTCTCGGCCTCCCAAAGTGCTGGGATTACAGGCTTGAGCCACCGCGCCCGGCCAAGATTTTGACTTTTATAAAATTCTTCTTATAAGAGACTTCATGGCAGAATTTTATCCACCCCTTTATTCGTTTACTTATAATGAGTCATTATTTGTGATCCTTAAGGATATGTTTGCATAATATGATATCATAATGCATTTGGAAGAAAAATGGAAACACCTCCATTTTTTTCCATTTAAATGAAACTCTCTGAAACAGTAAGACCACAGTCTACATGCCATCTTGTGAGCACCTTTGCATTGTGCACAGTTCCTTATGTGTGTTGATGGGAGTAGGTGAAATAAATATTTTGGCACTCCCCACTCATGCCCACCAGTGACATAAATTGTCTGATTCATACAAAACCCTCTTAGGTTATTAGTATCTTAGGTTACAGGCAAGGTGATAGAGAAGTCCAGTGACTGACTTAATGTGGCCAAGGGGAATTGGCCCAGGTCAGATCACAGAGCTTGTGGGCTTGGCGGAAACTCCATTTCTTTTTTTCTTTTTTGTTTTTTTTCAGATGGAGTGTCGCTCGGTCGCCCAGGCTGGAGTACAGTGGTGTGATCTTGGTTCATTGCAACCTCTGCCTTCTGGGTTGAAGCGATTCTCCTGCCTCAGCCTCCTGAGTAGCTGGGACTACAGGTGCGCACCACCATGCCCAGCTAATTTTTGTATTTTCAGTAGAGACAGGGTTTCACTATATTGGCCAGGCTAGTCTCTAACTTCTGACCTCATGATCCACCCACCTTGGCTCCGCAAGTGCTAGGATTACAGATGTGAGCCACTGCACCCAGCCTTTTTTTTTTTTTTCCAGACAGAATTTTGCTCTTGTTGCCCAGGCTGGAATGTAATCGTGCGATCTTGGCTCGCTGCAACCTCTGCCTTCAGGGTTTATGTGATTCTCCTGCCTTAGCCTCCCAAGTAGCTGGGATTACAGGTGCATGCCACCATGCTTGGCTACTTTTTTTTTTTTGGTCATCCACTGATCTTGGCCTCCCAAAGTGCTGGGATTACAGGTGTGAGCCACCTTGCCTGGCAGAAACTCCATTTCTTCTTCTTTTTTTTTTTTTGAGACAGAGTCTCGCTCTGCCCCCAGGCTGGAGCGTGCAGTGGCCGGATCTCAGCTCACTGCAAGCTCCGCCTCCCGGGTTCACGGCATTCTCCTGCTCAGCCTCCCGAGTACGCTGGGGACTACAGGCGCCCGCCACCTTCGCCCAGCTAATTTTTCTGTATTTTTAGTAGAGACGGGATTTCGACCGTGTTAGCCAGGATGTTTCTATCTCCTGACCTCGTGATTCGCCCGTCTCGGCCTCCCCCAAGTGCTGGATACAGGCTTGGGCCACCGCGCCGGCCCTTTTTGTTTTTTTTTTGAGATTGTTGTCTTGCCCTGTCGGCCCAGGCTGGAGTGCCAATGGCATGATCTCGACTCACTGCAACCTCCACCTCCCAGGTTTGCAGCGATGTCTCCTGCCTCAGCCTCCCAAGTATCTGGATTACAGGCATGGGTCTCACACCCAGCTAAGTCTTTGGTATTTTAGTAGAGGATGGAGTTTCCCCACCCCCTAGTTGCCAGGCTGGTCTTGAACTCCCGAGCCTCACGATCCAACCCACCTCAGCCTCCCAGAGTGCTGGGCTTACAGGCATGAGCACCGCCCAAGCCCAGAAAACTCCTTCTTTTGTGCAGGCAGCAGCCTCCATCTTTGTAATGATGTGTGGGGAACTTTGAGTCACATCTCAAGGATCAAATTAAGGGCCAAATTGGCTTTAAATTGATGCTTATTCGTTAATGATGTCATTTGGAACCAAGTAAGTGAAAAAGCATAATTTTCAGCCTTTTAGAAAGACTAAAAATTAAGTTTTTTTTTTTTTTTTTTTTTTTTTTTTTTTTTTTTGAGACGGAGTCTTGCTCTGTCACCCAAGCTGGAGTGCTGTGGCCGGATCTCAGCTCACTGCAAGCTCCGCCTCCCGGGTGCACGCCATTCTCCGGCCTCACGCCTCCCAGTAGCTGGGATACAGGCGCCCCGCCACCTCGCCCGGCTAGTTTTTGTATTTTTAGGTAGAGACGGGGTTTCACCGTGTTAGCCAGGATGCGCGCGTCCTGACCTCGTGATCCGCCCATCTCGGCCTCCCAAAGTGCTGGGAGTTACGGCTGAGCCACCGGCGCCCGGCCCAAAATTAAGTTTATTAGCTGACAGTACCGATATACAATGGTCTTTTAAACAAATTGTCCCTATTTCTCAATCAACCTGTATAATTTTTCTTTTTTTTTCAGAAAGAGTCTCGCTCTGGTTCCCCCAGGCTGGCTAGTACAGTGGTGCGCATCTTGGCTCACGAACCTCTGGCCTCCCGGGTTCAGCAAGTTCTCCTGCCTCAGCCTTCCCAAATAGCTGGGACTGACAGGTGTGTGCCACCACACGCCAGCTAAGTTTTGTATTTCTTTTTCTTTTTTTTTTTTTTTGAAACGGAGTCTCGCTCTTTTCACCCGAGGCTGGAGTGCAGTGGCCAGATCTCAAGCTCACTGCAAACTCCGCTCCCGGTTTTACGCCATTCTCCTGCCTCAGCCTCCCGAGTAGCGGGACTACCAGGCGGCCCGCCACTCGCCCGGCTCAGTTTTTTGATTTTGTTAGTAGAGGACGGGGTTTCACCGTGTTAGCCAGGATGGTTCGTCGGATCTCCTGACCTCGTGATCTGCCCGCCTCGGCCTCCCAAAGTGCTGGGATTACAGGCTTGAGCCACCACGCCCGGCCGGCAGTTTTGTATTTTTAGTAGAGACGGGGTTTCACCATGTTGGCCAGGCTGGTCTCGAACTCCTGACCTCAAGTGATCCAGCCGCCTCTGCCTCCCAAAGTGGTGGGATTAAAGGTATGAGCCACCACGCCCGGCCTAACCTGAATAATTTATTTAAATGTTGGTGCTAAGCCATTACAGCAAATGCTCTGAAGATTTTTTCTAATATAAGTATTGAAAATAAAGCAAAATTTAAACATTTAAAACCGAATTCCTTATGCCAATCAAAATGTGTTTTCTTGACTACATCTATCAAAAACCTAAGAAGCAGAACAAATCAATCTGTGAAATAAAGGAAACGTATGCTTTACAGCCAGGCATGCTGGCTCACTCCTGTAATCCCGGCACTTTGGGAGGCTGAGGCAGGCAGATCACTTGAGGTCAGGAGTTAGAGACCAGCCTGGCCAACATGGTGAAAACCCATCTTTACTAAAAATACAAAAATTAGTCAGGCATGGTGGTGCGTGCCTATAGTCCCAGCTACTCAGGAGGCTGAGGCAGGAGAATCACTTGAACCTGGGAGGCCGGGGTTATGGTGAGCTGAGATCGTGCCACTGAACTCCAGCCTGGGAGACAGAGTGAGACACAGAGTAAGACTCTGTCTCAAAACAACAACAGAAAAAAAAACAAAAAAAACCCAACACATGTTTTACAAAGGTAGAAGAGGAAATTATGCATAAAAGTCATTATAAAGTCTTTCAGGCATATAAAAACAATAGATGATAACACAATGAACACCTGTTTACCCACTACCCAATTCAAGAAACAGAACATTACAAATATCGTTGAGGGCTGGGCGCGGTGGCTCACGCCTGTAATCAAGCACTTTGGGAGGCTGAGGTGGGCAGATCAAGAGGTCAGGAGATGGAGACTATCCTGGCTAACACGGTGAAACCCCGTCTCTACTAAAAAATAGAAAAAAATTAGCTAGGCGTAGTGGTGGGTGCCTGTAGTCCCAGCTACTCGGGAGGCTGAGGCAGGAGAATGGCATGAACCCAGGAAGCGGAGCTTGCAGTGAGCCGAGATTGTGCCACTCCACTCCATCCTGGGCGACAGAGCAAGACTCCGTCTCAAAAAATATTGTTGAGTCTGTAATCCCAGCACTTTGGGAGATGAGACCGAGGCGGGTGGATCACCTGAGGTCAATAGTTTGAGACCAGCCTAGGCAACATGGTGAAACTCTGTCTTTACCAAAAAATACAAAAATTAGCCGGGTGTGTTGGCACATGCCTGTAGCCCCAGCTACTGGGGAGGCTGAGGTGGGAGAATCGCAGGAACCCCAGAGGCAGAGGTTGCAGTGGGCCGAGATCGTGCCAGTGCATTCCGACCTGGGCGACAGCATGAGTCCTTGTCTCAAAAGGACTCATGGTACTCAAGGTACTAAGTACCTCTTTCCCACTGAAATCCCTTCATTTTCCACAGAAAGTGACACTCTCCTGACTTTGATGTTATTCCCATATACTTAAGAATACATTTAATACATGATTATGTACTCAAAATATAGCATTGTTTTACATAAACTGTTTTTATAAATGGTATAATCAATGGAGTCCGCAGCTTGCCTTTTTAGTTCAACTTCATGTTCATGTTTGATTTCTATGGCTGTAGCCCTTGCATTTTAACTGTAATGTAGTGGGCATTGATTTATTTGTTCTTTTGTTCATAGAAATTTGGCTATTACTGTAGTGCTGCAATGGATAATTTTGTTCATGTCTCAGTGCACATGTAGGAGACTTTCTTTAATGCATCTACCTAGGATTGGAGTTGCTGTATTGAAAAGTATGCACATCTCTCCTCGATGTTGCTAAATAGCTCTCCAGAGTAGTTCTGATTTATATTCTGAACAGTAGTGAGTAGAAGTCCTGTTGCTCAATATCCTTGCCATTTCTACATGTCGTCAGACTTTAACACTTTGCTAATCTGGTAGATATGAAATATATCTTGCTTTTTTCTTTTTTCTTTTTTTCTTTTTTTTTGAGATACAAGGTCTTGCTGTGTCACTTAGGCTGGAGTGCAGTGGTGCAGTCATGGCTTACTGCAGCCTCAACCTCCTGGACTAAAGCAATTCTCCCACCTCAGTCTCCCAAAGTGCTAGGATTACAGGCATGAGCCACTGCACCCAGACTCATGTCTGGCTTCATTTGATCAGCAAAATGTTTAAAAACATTTGTCTGCATGTTGTTTGTATTGTCTATTCCTTTTTTAAAATTCGAGATATAATTCACATAACAAAATTTACCATTTCAAGTATGCAATTTGGTGGCTTTTATGATATGCACTACATTGTACAACTATCATCAGTATTCCAGAACATTTTCATCACCCCAAAAAGAAACCTACTTGTTAGTAGTCATACCCTGTTCCCCTTCCTCGCATACCCTGACAACCATCTGCTATCTATCTCCATGGCTTTGCCTATTCTGGACATTTCATATGAATACAGTTATACAACATGGATCCTTTTGTGTCTGGCTACTTTCACTTAGTTTATTATCAAGATTCATCCATGTGGTATTTCATTCATTTTATGATTGGATAATAATTTATTGTATGGTTATACAACATTTTGTTTACCCACTCATCAGTTGAATATTTGTATTGTTTTTACTTTTTTGTTATTATGACTACTATAGACATTTGTGTCCAAATTTGTGTGTGAATGTGTGTGTGTGTATACATGTGTGTGTATATATATATATACACACATTTTTTTGAGACAGTCTCACTCTATTGCCCAGACCAAAGTGCAGTGGCATGATCATAGCTCGCTGCAGCCTTGAAGCCCTGGGCTCAAGTGATCCTCTAGCCTCAGCTTTCCAAGTAGCTGGTGCTACAGGCATTTACCACCACTCCTGGCTAATTTAAACATTTTTTGTAGAGTTAGGATCTCACTGTGTTGCCCAGGCTGATCTCGATCCTCAAGCGATCCTTCCACTTTTGCCTCCCAAAGCGCTGGGATTACAGGTGTGAGAGCCACCCTACCTGGCCCCCTCCCACTTTTTTTTTTTTTGTTTTGAGACAAGGTCTTGCTCTGTTGCCCAGGCTGGAGTGCAGTGACGTGACCATGGTTCACTGCAGCCTCAGCCTCCCACGTCAGCCTCCTGAGTACCTGGGACTACAGACATACGCAACCACGCCTGGCTAATTTTTGTATTTTTTTTTTGTAGAGACAGGGTCCCACTATGTTGCCCAGGCTGGTTTCAAACTCCTGGGCTCAAGCCATCTGCCTGCCTCAGCCTCCCAAAGTGCTGGGATTACAGTTGTGAGCCACCGCGCCTGATCCTGACTTTTCTTTTTCTTAATGGTATACATCCTAGGTACTGATTGTACATTGCAGATATCTTCTTTTATTTATTTATTTTAAAATATCTGTAGAAACAGGGTCTTACTGTGTTGCCCAGGCTGGTCTCGAACTCCTGCAGTCCTCCTGTACTGACCTCGAAGTGTCTGGATTACAGGCATGAGCTACCATGCCTGACTGCAAATATCTTTCTGACTGTGGCTGGTATTTTTACTTTGTTTATGGTGTTTTGAGGCGTATAGAATCTGTATATTTTTAAAAAAATTAAACAGTTATTTTATTGCTTGAGTACATAGACAAATTTATGCGACAAGGACAGAGACTGTAGATGACTCATATTTCCAATTGGGAGGGAGGACTCGCTTTGTCTTATAATATCAAGCCAAATGGTGAATCAAACTCAGAATCAGACAGAATTTAGCATCCTTATCCTTTCTGTTCCTCTCAAGATGCTTTTGAACAGTGACTGCTTTTTTAATTAAATGGTAGAGATCTTCAGGGAGATGAGGAGCAAGTCCTTTGGACTTAAGAATTCTTTTTTTTTTTTGAGACGGAGTCTCGCTCTGTCGCCCAGGCTGGAGTGCAGTGACCGGATCTCAGCTCACTGTGGACTTAAGAATTCTTAAGATTTTATTGCCTTTCACAAAATGTACTTGTGCAACACCATGTGAGTCCCTCCGGATCACACTGATTTGTGAAGAAGTCAGGCCTTGTTGGCCAGTTTGTAAGTCTCCTTCATTTCATCAGATGTTAGCTTCAGCCAAGTGGTGATGCTGCAGAGATAGGGCAGAGCCAACTGGGACAGGCCCTTCCTGGGAGCTTGCATGCGACCCATCATGGCAGCAGTCAAGCGGCAAAAGGAAGAAGCTGTACATTTTAACAGACAAATTTATCAATTGTTTTCTTTATGATTGGTGTGATTTTTAACTTATCGGAGAAAACATCCAATATTGTCTCCAAGATCATAAAGATTCTTTTATGTTTTCTTTCAAGTTTTAAATATATTTATAAATAATTTACTTTTACATTTCAAATTGAGTCTTTAGTCCACCTATAATTATTTATGTGAGGAATTTAATTTTATTCATGTGGATAACACTTTCCTCAGCACTACAGAATAGTCCAGTATGTACTTCACTAATCCGAGGAGCCTTATTTGCCATATATCTTGTTTCTTTGGGCATGTGGATCTACTTCTAGGTCCACTATCCTGTGTTTTTTTTTTTTTTTTTTTTTTTTGAGACAGAGTCTTGCTTTGTTACCCAGGCTGGAGTGCAATGGCGCGATCTTGGCTCACTGCAACCTCTGCCTCCTGGGTTCAAGTGATTCTTCTGCCTCAGCCTCCTGAGTGAGTGGGATTACAGGTGCGCACCACCACGCCTGGCTAATTTTTGTATTTTTAGTAGAGACAGGGTTTCCCCATGTTGGTCAGGCTGATCTCCAACTTCTGACCTCAGGTGATCCAGCCGGCTCGGCCTGCCAGGGTGCTGGGATTACAGGTGTGAGCCACCGGGCCCAGCCCACCATCCTATTAATTCCAGCATCAACACTATACTGTCTTAATTACTGAAATACAACCAGCTTATTAATTTCCATGAAAACCTTCTTGGGAATTTTGATCACATTACACTAAAATTTTTTGCATTAAACTTATGGATTAATTTGGAGAGTTGGCTTTTTTGTTTTTTTGAGATGGAGTCTCGCTCTGTCGCCCAGGCTGTAGTGCAGTGGCACAATGTTGGCTCACTGAAACCTCCACCTCCCAGGTTCAAGCAATTGTCTGCCTCAGCCTCCCAAGTAGTTGAGATTACAGGCACCTGCGACCACGCCCAGCTTTTTTTTGTTTTGTATTTTTAGTAGAGACGGGGTTTCACCATCTTGGCCAGGTTGGTCTTGAACTCCTGACCTCGTGATCCACCCACCTCAGCCTCCCAAAGTGCTGATATTACAGGCGTGAGACACTGTGCCCAGCCTGAGAGTTGGCATTTTTACATTATTTAGTTTTATTATCCATGAACATAGTATATAATTCCACTTACTCCACTATTCTTTAATGTCTTTCAATAAAGTTTTATGATTTTCATCTAAAAATTATTTTATATCTTTTGTTAGATTTATATCTAGGTGCCTTATAACTTGTGTTGCTATTGCTAATTATATCCTTTATAAAAATTACAATTTCTGCCTTTTGCTGATATAGCTGTACAGTTGATTTTGTACCTTCATCTTACTTGTAGCAGTATAGACTGTTCCTAGTTTATGATGGTTCAATTTAAGATTTTTTGATTTTATGATGAGTTTATTGGAATTTAACTTCATTGTATGTCAAAGAGCACCTGTACTTTTCATTTATTCTAATAATTCAAAGGGTCTATTTTTGTTGTAATGTAGACAGTGATACTATCTGGAAATAAAGACGGTCTTTGCAACCTTTATAATACTTTTGTCTTGTTGCAGTGGTTAAACCCTCTAGAGTTGTACTGATGAGAAATGGTGACAGCTGGCATTCTTGTCTTTTATTTTATTTTAAAATGCATTTTGGATCACATTTGCTAATTTATGTAGAATTTTGCATCTGTGCTTCTAAGTGAGATTGGCCTACAGTTTTTCTCTCTTATACTGTCTGGGTTTGGTATCAAGATTTCAGTAACTTATTTATTTATTTATTTATTTATTTATTTATTTTTTTTTTTTGAGACAGGGTCTCATTCTGTCACCCAGGCTGGTGTGCAGTGGCATGATAATGGCTCACTGCAGCGTCAACCTCTCTAGGCTCAGGTGATCCTCCCACCTTAGCTCCCCAGTAGCTAGGACTACAGGTGCATGCTACCATGCCTGGCTAATTTTTGTATTTTTTGAAGAGATAAGAATTTTGCTATGTTGTCCAGGCTGGTCTTGAACTCCTGGGCTCAAGCAGTCTGCCTGCCTTGGCCTCCCAAAGTGCTGGGATTACAGCCATCACACCTGGCCATGATTTCGCTTTTTTTTTTTTTTTTTTTTGAGACAGAGTCTCACTCTGTCACCCAGGCTGGAGTGCAGTGGCATGATTTTAGTTCACTGTAACCTCCACCTCCTGGATTCAAGTCATTCTTCTGCCTCAGCCTCCCGAGTAGCTGGGATCACAGGCATGTGCCACCATGCCTGGCTCATTTTTGTATTTTTAGTAGAGACTGGTTTTCACCATGTTGGCCAGGCTGGTCTTGCACTCCTGACCTCAAGGTATCCGCCCACCTTGGCCTCCCAAAGCGCTGGGATTACAGGCGTGAGCTGCTGCGCCTGGCCTTTCACTGACTTTTTAAAATGAGCTGGTGACTGCTTTTTAAATTATTTGGGATAGTGTTGTATAAAATAGGGGTTATTCATGCTTGGTATTTGATAGAACTTGCCTGTAAAATCATCTAGACCTGGTGTGCATCTGTTGGTGAATAGATGTCAAAGTGTAAATTCAATTTTTTTCATGATTGTAGGACCATTCCGTTTTCCAGTTATTCAAAACTGCAAATTTTGGTCTGATTCATTTTCTGGGAAATTTTCCATTTCACCTAAATTTTCACAATTATCTTCACGGAGTGGTTTAATGTATTTTATGTTTTATAAAAGGTCTGTTTTTGGCTGGGCGCAGTGGCTTATGCCTGTAATCTCACCACCTTATGAGGCCGAGGCAGGCGGATCACCTGAGGTCAGGAGTTGGAGACCAGCCCGGCCAACGTGTTGAAACTCTGTCTCTACTAAAAATACAAAAATTAGCCAGACATGGTGGTGGATGCCTGTAATCCCAGCTACTAAGGAGGCTGAGGCAGGAGAATCACTTGAACCCAGGTGGCGGAGGTTGCAGTGAGCTGAGATCGTGCCACTGCACTCCAGCCTGGGTGACAGAGCGAGACTCCATCTCAAAAAAAAAGGGAAAAGTATTTGAGGTTTTTGCCACTAATCCTCATGGCAAAAACCACAATTAACTTTTGTACCAATCTACCATTCTGTACTCCCACCAAGAGTATACAGTCGCATAACATCGGGAGATGCTTAGGAGATTTCCTTGCTCTGTGAACATCGTAGAGCATCCTCACACAAACCTAGATGGTACTGCTTGCTACATACCTCACCACTTAGGCTGTATGGTGTAGCCTGTTGCTCCTAGGCCACGAACTTATGCAGAATCTACTGAATACTATAGGCAGTTATAACACAGTGGTAAATACTTGTGTATTGTATTTCTTTTTTTTTTTTTGAGACAGAGTCTCTGTCACTGAGGCTGGAGTGCAGTGGTATACGATCTTGGCTCACTGCAACCTTTGCCTCCTGATTTCAAATGATTCTTCTGCCTCAGCCTCACGAGTAGCTGAGATTACAGGCAGGCACCACCACCCTGAGTAATTTTTGTATTTTTGTTAGAGACAGGATTTCACCATGTTGACCAGGCTGGTCTCGAACTCCTGACCTCAGATGATCTGCCTACCTTGGCCTCCCAAGGTGTTGGGATTACAGGTGTGAGCCATTGTGCCTGGCCTATTTGTGTATTTAAACATACCTAAACAGAGAAAAGTTATAGTAAAAATGCAGTATTATAATCTCATGGAACTACTGTCGTACATATGATCCATTGTTGACAGAAATGTCTTTATGTGGTGTATGACTATATACGGTTTCAGTTACTTCACAAACTCGGTGTTACTGGGTTTGCAAATTTTAGTTATTCTGTCTGGAGTGTAGTAATATCTCATTGTGGTTTTAATTTCTCTGATGGCAAAGAGTTGATCATTGTTTTCATTAGCTTACTGGCTTTTTACATAATTTATTATGTGAAATGTTTGTCCAAATAGCCTATTTTTTAAAAAAATGGGTTATTTTTGCTATTGAGTTTTAGGAGTTCTTTGTACAATCTGGATACTAGTCCTTTGTCAGATAAATATGTTGTGAATATTTTCCTCTAATTTCTGGTTTGCCTATTCATTTTCTTAGTGGTGTCTTTTACTATACTAAAGTTTTAAATTTTGGTGAAGTCTAATTTATCAGTATTTTCCTTCATAATTACTACTCTTTGTGCTATATATAAAAAAGTTTGCCTACTTTCTTAGTCACAAACATTACTCCTATGTTTTCTTCTAAAATCTTTATAGGTTGAGCACAATGGCTCACTCCTATAATCCCAGCACTTTGGGAGGCTGAGGTGGGTGGATCTCTTGAGCCCAGGAGTTCAAGACCAGCCTGGGCAACATGGCAAAATCCCATCTCCACTAAAAATACAAAAACTAATTGGGTGTGAGGGTGCACACCTGTATTCCCAGCTACTTGGGAGGCTGAGGTGGGAGGATCACCTGAGCCTGGGAGGTAGAGGCTGCAGTGAGCCGTGATCGTGCCACTGCACTCCAGCCTGAGCAACAGAGCCAAACCCTGTTTCAAAAAAAGAGAAAGAAAGAAAAGAAAGAAAGAAAGAAAGAAAGAAAGAAAGAAAGAAAGAAAGAAAGAGGGAGGGAGGGAAGGAAAGAAAGAAAGAAAAGAGGAAGAAGAAGAAGGGAAGGAAGGAAGGAAAGAAGGAAGAAAGGAAAGAAGGAAGGAAGGAAAGAAGGAAGAAAAAGAAGGAAGGAAAAAGGAAAGAAATTAAATAGTCTTAAAAAACAAAATCTTAAATTTTCACTTTTACATTTAGTACTACACTCATTCTCATTAATTTTTGTGTGTGGTATGAAGTAAGGATAGTAATGCATTATCTCTAATTGTTATTTTTTAAATCTGTACACCAAATATATCATTTTGTCCTAAATATTCCATTAGACTGATAAAACAGTTGAACTCTCTAACGATAAAATTTATTGTACCATTAATTTAGTCCAACAACGTATTTTCTGAGTACCTCTTAAGTGCCATGATTAGGCAATATAGTGTTTTGTTGTTGTTGTTGTTGTTTTGTTTTTTTTTATTTTTTATTTTTTGAGACGGAGTCTTGCTCTGTCGCCCAGGCTGGAGTGCAGTGGCCGGATCTCAGCTCACTGCAAGCTCTGCCTCCCGGGTTCACGCCATTCTCCTGCCTCAGCCTCCCGAGCAGCTGGGACTACAGGCGCCCGCCACCTCGCCCGGTTAGTTTTTTTTTGTATTTTTTAGTAGAGACGGGGTTTCACTGTGTTAGCCAGGATGGTCTCGATCTCCTGACCTCGTGATCCGCCCGCCTCGGCCTCCCAAAGTGCTGGGATTACAGGCTTGAGCCACCGCGCCCGGCTGCTTGTTTTTGTTTTTTTAAAGACACACAGTCCCACTTGCTTCCTAGCTGGAGAGACAGACAGCTAAATGTACAACCACTACACGATGTGCTATGTGCACTGCTAGAGATAAGCACTGGCTGCTGTAGGAACACCAGGGAGAAACTCAGCCATGCTAGTGGACCTAAGATAAGGATTCCCTGGGGTGGTGATGCTTGAGCTCAGACTCGAAGGCCTGGTTGATGTTGGCCTCTAAGAAGGGAGGGTAGATGTGCAAAGGCAAGAGGCATGAGAAGACTGGGGACTGTGTTACTTTCCATTAGTTGGAGCAGATGGTACAAGGCGGAGAGTGGCAGATCTGAAGCCTTGGATGATAACTCATGAATTTTAGCTCTTATCTGTGGAGAGTTAGGAGTCAGCAATACCTCAGTACTAGGATTATTTGAGTATTGCTGCTTTTAGTACTGCGAATATTTTTGTATTCATGACTGTAGACTAAAACACTTAGCTTATTGTTTCAGGAAGACCTTGTAGGCTAGATACTTTGAAATATCCCTACTTTGATTAAATCTTTTGTTTTGGCTGGGCTCAGTGGCTCATGGTCTGTAATCCGAGCACTTTGGGAGGCCAAGGCGGGTGGATCACTTGAGGCCAGCAGTTCTAGACCAACCTGGGCAACTTGTTTTAATGTGCATATTGGAAACTTTTTGAGCGTACAAGTATCATTGTCCTGATGTTTGCAGTGAGTACCTAGTTAAGTAAAAATAATCTGAGTTGAGCACTGGACAAATTAGTTGCCTGTGGTTAGGAAATAGCAAATAATGATATCAGCATGAACTATCTCACTTTTCAAAAATGTCATTTGTTGAGGCAGCCCCCGCTGCAGCCACCACCGAGCCCGCCGCCACCACTGAGCCCGCTGCCACCGCCTCTGAGCAGAAGATGGTTATGCCTCCCACATAAGCTGAACTTGGCAAATCTGCCAGGGATGTGTTCACCAAGAGCTATGGATTTGGCTTAATAAAATTTGGTTTGAAAACAAAATCTGAGAATGGATTGGAATTTACAAACTCAGGCTCAGCCCAACACTGAGGCCACCAAGATGACTGGCAGCCTGCGAACCAAGTACAGATGGACCAGATATGGCCTGACGATTACGGAGAAATGAAACACCACACGCTGGGCACCAAGATTGCATGGAGGATCAGCTTGCCTGTGGACTGAAGCTGAGCTTCGATTCATCACTTCTCACCGAACACTGGGGGGAAAAATGCTAAAATCAAAACCCGCTATAGGCAGGAGCATATCAACCTGGGTTGCACTGTGGATTTCGACATCGCTGGACCTTCAATCTGGGGTGCTGTAGTGCTGGGTAATGAGGGCTGACTGGCTGGCTACCGGATGAATTTTGAGACCGCAGAGTTTTAAGAGACCCAGAGGAACTTTACTCATGGCTACAAGACTGATGAATTCCAGCTTCATACTTATGTGAATGACTGGGCAGAGTTTGGCACCTCTATTTCCCAGAGGTGAATAAGAAGTTAGAGATTGCTGTTAAGCTTGCCTGGACATCAGGAAACAGTAACACTCACTTCAGAACAGCAGGCAAGTATCAGATGGACCCTGATGCCTGCTTCTTGGCTAAAGTGTACAACCCTAGCCTGACAGGTTTAGGATAGACTCGGATCATAAAGCCAAGTATCAAGCTGATGCTGTCAGCTCAGCTGGATGGCAAGAACGTCGATGCTGGTGGCTATGAGCTTGGTCTAGAACTAGAATTTCAAGCACAAATGAATACTGTACAGTTGTTTAATTTTAACTATTTTGCAGGATAGCTACCTTCAGAATTTAATGTATCTTTTAACATATATCTGAGATGCAAGTATTGCTAAATTTCATGCTAGACCTCCAGGTTAAAGATGATTCAAAATGAGTGCTACCTTTTCAGAGATACAGAAGAAACCCAATTCCAAAAAAGGTCCTTTTAGCTGTAGACTTGGGGGGAATTTGGTAGCCCTTCTAGAGATGCCAGGTTTTAAAAAAATCTAGAAATGGCTGCAAGTAGAAGCTGATTATGTATAGGCACTTTGTAAATTTGTATTGAATAAATGAATGAAACTCTAACTTTCTGATAATTGAACCTTGGTTTCCTAACCCCAGTTGATGAGAGGCTCATTGCATCATGGTGTGTACAAATTCACCTGACAAAGACGTTTTTATTTTATTTATTTATTTTTGAGACAGAGTTTCACTCTGTCGCCCAGGCTGGAGTACAGTGCTGTGATTTCAACTCACTGCAACCTCCGCCTCCTGGGTTCAAGTGATTCTTGTGCCTCAGCCTCTCCAGTAGCTAAGATTACAGGCACATGCCACCATGCCCTGCTAAGTTTTGTATTTTTAGTAGAGACGGGGTTTAAACATGTTGACCAGGCTGTTCTCTAACTCCTGACCTCAAGTGATCCAAAGTGCTGGGATTACAGGCGTGAGCCCCCGCACCCAGTTAAGGGACCTTTTTAGATAGATCTTCATGACCTGTTTCCATCCCAGTCTTTCATCACCTCTCTTATACCAAAAGGTCTGCAGGGCGTGACAGCTGCTTCTGTTGTACCATTTTGGGGTGGAGAGGCTGGATCTGATGAAGCCAGTAATTCAGTACTGAATTCCTTCTTGTGTTGTGCTTTTTTGCCCTCGCACCAGGGTATGAAATAGCTTCCAGGAGCTCTAGCTATAAGCTGGGGAGAGGTTGTGTGATTGTAATCACATGGTGACAACACTTAGAATCTAAATTGGACTTCTGTTGCATTCTCACCACTCAATTTATTTTTTAGCAGTTTAATGGGTACATTTTAGAGTCTTTCATATTGTGTGGAATTAGATCCTCCCCTTCAAGTGCTGTAATTAACATCACTTAAAATAAAACTTGAATAAAATATTGAAACCTCAAAAAATTAAAATATCATTTGTTGAAATTCATCTTCCCAAGTTGTTCCGTAGATAAAACTATCTTGAAGCAAAATGGTAAAATACTATTAAATAAAAGAATTGTTATCACTTTTGTAAGGTGATCTTGTTTGAAGAGGTAGATCTTTTTTTTTTTTTTTGAGACGGAGTCTCGCTCTGTCGCCCAGGCTGGAGTGCAGTGGCCGGATCTCAGCTCACTGCAAGCTCCGCCTCCCGGGTTTATGCCATTCTCCTGCCTCAGCCTCCCGAGTAGCTGGGACTACAGGCGCCCGCCACCTCGCCCGGCTAGTTTTTTGTATTTTTTAGTAGAGACGGGGTTTCACCATGTTAGCCAGGATGGTCTCGATCTCCTGACCTCGTGATCCGCCCGTCTCGGCCTCCCAAAGTGCTGGGATTACAGGCTTGAGCCACCGCACCCGGCCGAAGAGGTAGATCTTGATATCCTTTCCAGTCTCATAATTCTTTTACTAATGAATTGCCAGTTAAATAAAAAAGGAATAGAACCCACGTGGCAGTCATATATGGAATAGGAGTAGATTATTGAGATTGATCTTCTTGTAGCATTATTTAAGCAAATACTTGTATGCTGGGGTAGTGGTGAAGGTGCAGGAAGGGATTGTGGCACCTGAAGATTAAGGGGGCCCACCCAGAGTGGAGAGTGTGGGACTGGGGACCACCGGTGATGTCAGGCCTGAGTTTCTGCTGCTGTCATCTCTGGAAAGTTTTTAGCAGTGAGTGTCAGAACCACAGATTTTTGATCCCTTTGCCTGTATGTATATGTCCCCTACAGCAGGGTGGTCTTCTGAAAAAACACTCCCTGGCTCTGGTGAAGAGAAGCGCATCCTGATTTCTGGGTCAGTCAGAAAGAGATGATGTCTCTGACTCTCAAGAGCCTCAGGCAAGGCACACACAGAAATACCTCTGATTTGTCCACGGAGCGGGTTCAACCCAAGCCCTCTATTAGAGGGTAATGAACACAAACACTGATACATGGGATGGATGAAATTCTTTATGTAAATTAGCTCCTAGATGATGATGTCTACCTTTTTATCAGTTAAGAAAATCAAAGGAATAGTCAGAGTGGCCATTTTTTGTAGTAAGAGATTTCGAGGTGCCTTTTGTTTTCTTCACTTGCCTTTCCATTTAGGGGAAGCCTAAAACACTGGGCAGTGGCCCAGTGTCGCGCACCTGTTTAATCTATGTAGGGCATCTGCTCACATCCGTGTTTTGTTTTGTTAACTTTTTAAATGTAATTGCTTTCACTTCATCAGGTATCTGGCACTTTGCTGATTTTGCTTGTGCTGGTCTTTCCATGCCAAATTAAACTGCCACTTTCTCAAAGAAGCCTTCCGTCATCTCCCAGATGAAGAAAAACTTATCTTCTTCTGAACTTAATACACATCAATTATAGCTTTTATTACTTTCTACATTCTATTTTTGAGTTTTTAAGGATAGGTTTGTTGTTAGGGAGGGTATATCTTAACCTTTGCTGGGTTGCAAACTTTCAGTCTGTTTTATCTTCTTTTTAAAATCCTTTTATTTTGAAATGATTTAACAATTATTAATTAATTAATTTACCTATTTATATTTAGAGACAGAGTCTTGCTTTGTTGCCCAGGCTGGAATGCAGTGGTACAATCATGACTCACTGCAGCCTCAAACTCCTGGGTACAGGCAATTCTCCCACCTCCTGAGTAGCTAGGGCTACAGGCATGTGCTATCATGCCTGCTATTTTTTTTTTGTAGAGATGGGGGTCTTGCTATGTTGTCCATGCTGGTCTTGTACTCCTGGCTTCAAGAAGTCCTCCCACCTCAGCCTCCCAAAGTGCTGGGATTACAGATGTGAGCCACTTTGCCTGGCTTGAAATAGTTTTACACTCACAAGAAGTTGCAAAAATAGCACAGAGTTCGGTTTTACCCTTCATCTGGTTTCCCCAGTGATAACATCTTTTTTTTTTTTTTTTTTTTGAGATGGGGTCTTGCTCTGTTGCCCAGGCTGGAGTGCAGAGGTGCAATCTCGGCTCACTGCAAGCTCCACCTCCCAGGTTCACACCATTCTCCCACCTCAGCCTCCTGAGTAGCTGCGACTACAGGTGTCCACCACCATGCCTGGCTAATTTTTTGTATTTTTAGTAGAGACAGGGTTTCACCGTGTTAGCCAGGATGATCTCCATCTCCTGACCTCTTGATCTGCCTGCCTCATCCTCCCAAAGTGCTGGGATTACAGGCGTGAGCCACTGCACCCAGCTGATGACATCTTACATAACTATGCTTAAGTTCTATCTTTAATTTATCTTTATACACCTCTCTGTGGCCTGACATACAGTAGGCACTCACTCATGAGCTTTGTTGCATGATGAATGAATTAATGGGCTCCATGGGCTTACAGCCACATCCAAGTTAATATGTCATCACATCCTGACTCCAGGACATTGCATCATCCTGGCTACAAGTGACCTGTCTCAGGAGACTCAGACTGAAGCCATGTACATTTCTTGCCTCCTTAGTGCACATTAGTTGACTTGCCAGGCAGGGAGGGTGAGAAAGGATTCTGGGATAAATGCACAATCTGAGATTTATTTCAAAATAAGACATGACGGAAGTAGATGAGGGTGTGGAGCAGGGCGGAACTGGCTTTGGGCCGATGGTGAATGGGGCTGGGTATTTGGGGGGTCATAATACCATAATACCATTCTGTCTTCTCTCTCTCTCTCTCTCTTTTTTTTTGACACGGAGTTTTGCTCTTGTTGCCCAGTCTGGAGTGCGATGGCGCGATCTTGGCTCACTGTAACCTCCACATTCCGGGTTCAAGCGATTCTCCTGCCTAAGCCTCCCGAGTATCTGGGATTACAGGCACGTGCCACCACGCCCAGCTAATTTTGTATTTTTAGTAGAGTCGGGGTTTCACCATGTTGGTTGGGCTTGTCTCGAACTCCTGACCTCAGGTAATCCACCCACCTTGGCCTCCCAAAGTGCTAGGATTTCACGCGTCCGGCCATTCTGTCTTCTCTCATATGTTGAATGGTCTCAGTTCTTCATCTCTAAAAGTTTAAGAAACAGAAGCCTACCACAATGACATAATATCAAAACTGTTTCTTCCTGAGGTTCTTCTGTTTTTTTTTTTTTTAAGTAATGGGGTCTCCTATGTTGCTTCTTTCTGAGGTTTTAGAGTCTGTCCCTACAAACTGACACTAGCGGAACAGAGCTCCTTGCAAGACAGTACCTCAGGCTACACTGCAGACACTAGGATGCACTTAAGTCATGTATTTGGGTTGAATATTGAATTATGCCAAAAGGAGTAGGAGAAGATAAGGGTTATTTATAGTAATTGCCTGTAATTTTTCACAGAAACACACTTTGGTGGAGATTTATGTATGATGGATAGCCCGTGTCTTAGCAGGACAGGTATTGTTGTCTTTGCAGTTGCAGTCAGAAACTTGGTTGTTTCTTTGTAGACGGTCATCAGTCCCTGTTTCCCAATAAAGAGAGAATGTGGATCTGGTACCTCTGTTGCCAAAACAGAGGACAGAGGAACCACAGAGGGTAAACTGTGTTTAGGAGGCAGAAGCCAGATTCCTCAGGCAAGGGTGATAGCCCCCTGTTCCTGTGTGCTAAGGGAAAGTGTGAAAAGCAAAGGTGGAGGTGATTGCAGGAAGAAAAGAGATCCAACAGAATAATAGCAGCCCCTTAAAAATTGTGGGAGGAGCCCAGCTCTCTGTGGCCAATCCCAATGACTTTGAGAGAGTGAACTTTTCATTCATCATTATCCTCGTCCTGCCACATGTCCTAATGAAATGGCCATCCAAACGTGAGCATCAGGAAACAAAGTGGTATCAAGTGAGGAACGTAAAAATTAACACACACATTGACTGTAGCTGTATAGGGACATCCATGAATCCCAGGCGTGATTCAAGGTGTGACTTAGTCAGTGAGTACATGTATTTTGTTTGTTTAAAATTTATTTATTTATATATTGAGATGAGGGGTTTCACTATATTGCTCAGGCCGGTTTTGAAGCCTGAGCTCAAGTGATCTTCCTTCCTCAGTCTCTCAGGTAGCTGGGAGACTACAGGTGTGTGCCACCACAGCTACTTTGTACATTTTTTTTTTTTTTTTACAGAGAAGAGTCTCACTCTGTTGCCCAGGCTGGAGTGTAGTGGTGTGATCATAGCTCACTGCAGCCTTGAACTCCTGGGCCCAAGTGATCCTCCTGCCTTGGCCTCCCAAAGTGTTGGGATCACAGGCATGAGCCACTGTGCCCAGCCTTGCGTGTGTGTGTGTGATTTGCTTGCCTCGGCCTCCCAAAGTGCTAGGATTATAGGCATGAGCCACTGTGCCTGGCCAGCCTTGTAAATATTATTAACCTGTCATTTATTATCTGTGTGACATGGTTTAGTTACTTCTCTCTTTTTTTTTGAGACAAAGTCTCTGTGTCGCCCAGCTGGAGTGCAGTGGCACAATCACAGCTCACTTTAGCTTCAACCTTCCCGGGCTCAAGGAACCCTTTTACCTTGGCCTCCCAGGTTGCTGGGAGTACAGGCGCGTGCCCCCATGCTTGGCTAATTTTTTTTTTTCTGAATTTTGCAGAGATGGAGTTTCGTCACATTGCCCAGGCTGGTCTTGAACTTGTGGGCTCAAGCAGTCTGCTGTTCTTGGCCTCCCAAAGTGTTGGGATTACAGGCATGAGCTACTGCACTTGGCCGCTAGTTACTTCTCTTTAGCTTAGTTTCCTCATTTGTAGGTGGGGATCATAACAGAACCTATTGCATACAGTTGTGAGAATTAAATGAATTAGTATGTAAATTTATAGAAAGATGTTTGGAACTTGAATAAGTGTTCAATTATGTGTTTTAATTTATTATTGATCTAGGTTGGAAGATAAAGAGGTACGAATGGTATAGATTTTTTCTGTGTAAGATAAAGTGTGTAAGAAAAAAATCATGTTTTCTTCTTTCAAAAAACCCTACTTTTTTTCTCCCATTTAACCAATTGTTGTGGAGAAAAACTCTTATAAGGACATGAAAGACTCTAGGTAATGAAGCGGCTGTTGATGTGCAGCTTGTTGGAAATTTTTATTGTGCTTCGTGTTATTACATTGTACATGCCTGTTAGAAATGTGATTGGAAATGCTTTGTATATTTAAATCCGAAGGCTTCGAGTAAGAAGGGTAACTTTTCCTTTTGTGGCACTCCTGGGGTTGTTAAGGCTGATTTAAGCTGCTGCTGACTCGATTGTGGTGATTGCTCTTCTAGTTGGGCATACTTTTTACTTTCTTTTAGAATGTTTTTAAATTGGACTTGAACTGAACTCCTTTTGTAAATGGAAGACTCTGAGCTCAGAGATGGTTTGTAGTAATAATAATAATGGTCACAATCTTTTTTGTTGTTGTTGTTTTTTGAGACTGGTCTTACTCTTGCTTAGGCTGGAATATAGTGGTGTGATCATGGCTCACTGCAACCCTGGGCTCAGGTGCACCTCCTCAGCCTCCCAAGTAACTGGGACTGCAGGCACGCACCATCATGCCTGGCTAATTTTTGTATTTTTTGTAGAGAGAGGGTTTTGACATGTTGCCCAGACTGATCTTGAACTGCTAAGCTCAAGTGATCCTCCTGCCTTGGCCTCCTAAAGTGCTGGGCTTAACAGGTGTGAGCCACTGTACCTGGCCGTATTATTTTTGGAGGACTTAAAAAATGATTGCAGTCTATGCCTTTCATCTTATACTGGTGTGTTAATATTTGTGGCTTCAAAGAAGTTATAAATACATTTCATTTTTCCCTGCCAAAACTGTTAAGTTTTATCTTAAAATTATATTCCAGTATAAATATAATTAATAAGTAACAAAATTATTGGGGTTTGGATTCATATAACATTTCCTTATTTTATATCCTTATACATTGTGATATTGTACTATATTTAAAATATACTATATATTATTTTAAATGTATTATAATTATATATGCACATAGTATAGGTATATAATAAATACACGTATATTACTTTAGGTGGTTTTCTGTGTTGGCATATTGCTTGTGTAATTCATTTAGCTTTTTCCAGTCAGCTATTCAGATTCAGCTTTCAGCTGTGCGCATATATATATATATATATATATACACACATATAATTTTTTTATTTTTTATTTTTGTTTTTTTCAAGAGACAGGATTTTGGTCTGTTGCCTAGTCTGGAGTATAATGGTACAGTCATAGCTCACTGCAGCCTCAAGCTGCTGGGCCCAAGTGATCCTCCCACCTCAGCCTCCCAAGTAACTGGACTACAGGCACATGCCCCACGCTGGCTAATTTTTTGAAAATTTTTAGTAGAGATGAGATCTGACTATATTGTGAGATCTCACCATATTCCAAGATCTCCTGGGCTCAAGCAGTTCTCCTGCCTTGGCCTCCCAAAATGTTGGGATTACAGACATGAACCATTGGAGCCAGCAACAGCTGTTTTGTGTATTAATTTTCATAGTTGTCCTTGTAATATTAAATTTTAATCAGGTTCTGTTTGGTATTAATGACAGGAACAGTCTCCTTTAATTCTTCTGAGGTAAAGCAGAATGTAAGTCAAAAATTAATTAATGTCAAAGCACTGTCTTTGTTTTTGTTTTTCCATTGACCCCATGGGTGGTGTGGCTGAGCAGTCTAACGTGCTGAGTATGGTGGCTCACGTGTGTAGCCTCTAGCACTTTGGGAGGCCGAGAGTTTAAGACCAGCCTGAGCAACATAGCGAGACTTCAGCTCTACAAAATATAAAGAACATAAAAAATAAAAACGGTGTGTATTAAGGCTTTAGCCTCCTTGGGGGCATAGATTTGAATTCCACCACTACTCATATGTTTGCTCTTTAAAACTGTAGTAAAATACACATAATATAAAATTTGCCATCTTAACCATTTTTAAGTATACCGTTTAGTGGTGTTAAGTATAATATATTCATATTGTTATGAAACAGATCTTCAGAGCTTTTTCATCTTGCAAATCTGAAGCTTTGTACCCATCAAACCACTCTTCTCTTTTACCTTTTCCCAACTGCCTGTAACTACTATCTTACTTTCTGTTTCTGTGAATTTGACTACTTTAGATACCTCATATAAGTGGAATCACATAGTATTTGTCTTTTTGTGACTGGCATATTTCACTTAACGTAACGTCCTCAAGGTTCATCCATGTAACAGGATTTCCTTTTTTTTTTTGTTTTTTTTTTTGTTGTTGTTGAGATGGAGTCTTGCTCTTTCATCCAGGCTGGAGTGCAATGGCACGATCTCGGCTCACTGCAACCTCTGCCTCCCCAGTTCAAGTGATTCTCCTGCCTCAGCCTCCCGAGTAGCTTGGATTACAGACACCCACCACCACACCTGGCTAATTTTTGTACTTTTAGTAGAGATGAGGTTTCACCATGTTGGCCAGGCTGGTCTCGAACTCCTTACCTCAGGTGATCTGCCCGCCTCAGCCTCCCGAAGTGCTAGGATTACAGGCATCAGCCACCGCACCCAGATTGATTTTCTCTCTCTTTTTTTTTTTTTGAGATGGAGTTGTCGCTCTGTCGCCCAGGCTGGAGTGCAGTGGTGCGATCTCTGCTCACTGCAAGCTCTGCCTCCTGGGTTGACACCTTCTCCTGCCTCAGCCTCCCGAGTACCTGGGACTACAGCCGCCCGCCACCACGCCCGGCTAATTTTTTTTTTTTTTTTGTATTTTTAGTAGAGACGGGATTTCACCGTGTTAACCAGGATGGTCTCAATCTCCTGACCTCATGATCCACCTGCCTTGGCCTCCCAAAGTGCTGGGATTACAGGTGTGAGCCACCGCACCCAGCCAATTTTCTCTCTTTTTAAGGCTGAATAATATTCCATTATATATATATATTTCTGTGTTGTTTTTTGTGTGTGTGTGTGATAGAGTCTTGCTCTGTCACCCAGGCTGGAGTGCAGGGGTGCAATGTTGGCTCACTGCAACCTCTGGCTCCCGATTCAAGCAATTCTCCTGCCTCAGCCTCCCAAGTAGCTGGAATTACAGGTGCATGCCACCATGCCCAGTGAATTCTATATATATTTTATATATATATATTTTTAGTAGAGATAGAGTTTTGCCGTGTTGTCCAGGCTGGTCTTGAACTCCTTGACCTCAGGTGATCCACCCACCTCAGCCTCCCAAAGTGCTGGGAAATGAGCCACCACGCCCAGCTATATTCCAATTTTCTTTATTCTTTTGTCAGTGGACATTTAGATTGCTTCCACATCTTAACTATTGTCAGTAATGCTTCCTTTGTATTTGTGAACATGGGTGTGCAAATATTTCTTTAACACCCTGCTTTCATTTGTTTTGGATATATACCCAGAAGAGTGATTACTGCAGCATGTGATATTTCTATTTTTAATTTTTTGAGGAACCTCCATACTGTTTTGCATAGTGGATGCACCCTTTTACAATCCTACCAACAGTGCTGTAGACACTTGTGCTTTTCTGGTGTGATTTTTTTTTTTTTTTTTTTTTGTATAGTAGTCATCCTGTAGGTATAAGGTGATACCTCATTGTGGTTCTGATTTGCATTTCTCTGATGATTGATAATGTTGAGCATCTTTTCATATGCTCATCGGCCTTATTAACTTTTGAGAAATATCAAATCCTTTGTCCAGGACAGTCTCTTAAATAAATGGTGCTGGGAAAACTGGACATCCATATGCAAAAGACACTAGACCCTTTATCTCACTATATAAAAAAAAAACAAATCAGGCCGGGCGTGGTGGCTCAAGCCTGTAATCCTAGCACTTTGGGAGGCCGAGACGGGTGGATCACGAGGTCAGGAGATCGAGACCATCCTGGCTAACACAGTGAAACCCCGTCTCTACTAAAAAATGCAAAAAACTAGCTGGGCGAGGTGGCAGGCGCCTGTCGTTCCAGCTACTCGGGAGGCTGAGGCAGGAGAATGGCGTGAACCCGGGAGGTGGAGCTTGCAGTAAGCCGAGATCCGGCCACTGCACTCTAGCCTGGGTGACACAGCGAGACTCCGTCTCAAAAAAAAAAACAAAAAAAAAAAAAAACAAATCAAACTGGATTAATGACATAAATCTAAGACCTCAAACTATGAAACTACTACACAAAAACATTGGGGAAAATCTCCAGGACGTTGGAGTAGGCAAAGATTTCTTGAGCAATATCCCACCAGCACAGGCAACCAAAGCAAAAGTGAACAAATGGGATCATACCTAATTAAGAAGCTTCTTCACAGCAAAGGAAAGAATCAACAAAGTGAAGATACAACCACAGAATGGGAGAAAATATTTGCAAACTACCCATCTGACAAGGGATTAAAAACCAGAACATATAAGGAGCTCAGACAACTCTATAGGAAAAATATCTAATAAATTGATTTAAAATGGGCAAAAAATCTGAATAGATATTTCTCAAAAGAAGACATACGAATGGCAAACAGGTATATGGAAAAGGTGCTCAGCATCATTGATCATCAGAGAAGTGCAAATCAAAACTACAATGAAATATCATCTTACTCTAGTTAAAATGGCTTTCATCCAAAAGACAGACAATAACAAATGCTGGCGAGGATGTGGAGAAAAGGGATCCCTCGTATACTGTTAGTGGAAATGTAAATTAGTACAACCACTATGGAGAACAGTTTGGAGGTTCCTTAAAAAACTGAAAATAGAGCTACCATATGATCCAGCAATCCCACTGTTGAGTGGGTGTTTACCCAACAGAAAGGAAATCAGCATATCAGAAAGATGCGTGCACTCCCATGTTTGTTGCAGCACTATTCATGTTAGCCAAGATTTGGAAGCAAACTAAGTGCCATCAACAAATGAATGCGGCCGGGCATGGTGGCCCATGCCTGTAATCCCAGCATTTTGGGAGGCTGAGGCAGGCGGATTGCCTGAGGTCAGGAGTTCAAGACCAGCTTGGCCAACATGGCGAAACGTCATCTCTACTAAAAATACAAAAATTAACCAGGCATGGTAGCATGCACCTGTAGTCCCAGCTACTCAGGAGGCTGAGGCAAGAGAATCACTTGAACCCTGGAGGCGCAGGTTGCAGCGAGTCTTGATCATACCACTGCACTCTAGCCTGGATGACAGAGCAAGACCCCATCTCAAAACACACACACACACACACACACAAACCCAGATGAATGTATAAAGAAAATGTGGTACATATACACAATGGAGTACTATTCAGCCATAAAAAAGAATGAGGTCCTGCCATGTGCAACAACATGGATGGAACTGGAGGTCATTTTGTTAAGTGAAATAAATCAGGCACAGAAAGACAAACTTCTTGTGTTCTCACTTATTTGCGGGAGCTAAAAATGAAAACAATTGAACTCATGAATGTAGAGAGTAGAAGGATGGTTACCAGAGGCTTAGACGGGTAGCAGTGGTGGTGGAGAAGTGGGTATGGTTAATGGTTACAAAAAAATAGTTAGAAAGAATGAGTAAGACCTGGTATTTGCTAGCACAACAGGGTGACTGTAGTAAAAAATAATTTAATCTTACGTTTCAAAATAACTAAGAAAGTATAACTGGATTGTTTGTAACACAAAGGATAAATGCCGGAGGTGAATTTGAGGCTGCAGGGAGCTATGACTGCACCACTGTGCTCTATATGGGTGACAGAGCAAAATTCTGTCTCTTAAAAAATAATATATATATATATATGTATATATAATATATATATTTTACCACCCCATTTACCCTGATGTGATTATTATGCATTGCATGCCTGTATCAAGATATTTCATGTAACCCATAAATATATACACCTACTATGTACCCATGAAAATTTAAAAAATTAAACTAAAAAATCCTTTGCCCATTTTTTAATTGGGTTGATTTTTTTTGTTGTTACTGAGTTGCAGGAATTCTTTGTATATCCTGTACATTAACTCTTTTTTTTTTTTGAGACGGAGTTTCACTCTTGTTGCCCAGGCTGGAGTGCAATGGCACGAGCTCGGCTCACCACAACCTCTGCCTCCCAGGTTCAAGCAATTCTCCTGCCTCAGCCTCCGTAGTAGCTGGGATTATAGGCATGTGCCACCACGCCCGGCTAATTTGTATTTTTAGTAGAGATGGGGTTTCTCCATGTTGGTCAGGATGGTCTCGAACTCCTGACCTCAGGTGATCCACCACCTCGGCCTCCCAAAGTGCTGGGTTTACAGGCATGAGCCACCGCACCCGGCCCTGTACATTAACTCTTAATCAGATACATGACTTGCAAATATCTTCTCCCATTCTGTAGGTTGCCCTTTCACTCTTGATTGTATCTCTGTTGTTTTTGTTTTTGAGGTAGGGTCTCACTCTGTTGCCCAGGCTGGAGTGTAGTGGCAAGATCATGGCTTAATGCAGCCTTGACCTCCTGGGCTCAGGGGATCCTCCCACCTCAGCTTCCCAAGTAACTAGGACTACAGGCACACACCACCACTCCCTGCTAATTTTAATTAATTAATTAATTAATTAATTTTGAGGCAAAGTCTTGCTCTGTCGTCCAGGTTGGAGTGCAATGGCGTGGTCTCAGCTCACTGCAACTTCCACCTCCTGGGTTCAAGCAGATACTCCTATTTCAGCCTCCTGAGTAGCTGGGATTAGAGGCGTGCACCACCACGCCCAGCTAATTTTTTATATTTTTAGTAGAGATGGGGTTTTACCATGTTGGCCAGGCTGCTCTTGAACTCCTGATCAAGTGATCCACCTGCCTCAGCCCCCCAAAGTGCTGGGATTACAGGCATGAGCCACTGTGCCTGGCCCCCTGCTAATTTTAAAACATTATTTGTAGTAGAGACGAGGTCTTGCTTTGTTGTCCAGGTTGGTCTTAAACTCCTGGGCTCAAGCAGTCCTGCCACTTCAGCCTCTGAAAGTACTGAGATTACAGGTGTGTGTCACTGCCCCTGGCACACACACAAAAAATTCTGTTCTAATGTAAACCCTGGAGACCAAATGATTGACCTATAATATCATTTAATCTTTTTTTTTTTTGAGTTGGAGTCTTGCTCTGTCACCCAGATTGGAGTGCAGCTGTACTATCTCAGCTCACTGTGACCTCTGCCTTCTAAATTCAAGCAATTCGCCTGCCTCAGTCTCCTGAGTAGCTGGGATTACAGGCGTCCGCCACCACACCCAGCTAATTTTTGTATTTTTGGTAGAGACAGTGTTTCACCATGTTGGCCAGGCTGGTCTGGAACTCCTGACCTCAAGTGATCCATCCACCTTGGCCTCCCAAAGTGCTGGGATTACAGGTGTGAACCACTGTGCCAGGTCCCATTTAATCTTAACAATGGATATTGTCATAAAATCATTTGCATTTCCAAATGCTCCTTGTAGCTTTAAAACCTTATAGATGGGAGTTTCGTTACCTGTGTAATTGCAGCTTCTTAGTTGTGTGATCTTGGAAAAGTGCTTAACCTTTTAGCCTCGATGCTGTCATCTGTAAAGTGGAGATACTAGGGGAAATGCATATTTCATCGACTTCTTGAAAGGGATCAGACGAGATGATATCTGTAAAGTGTTTGGCATAGTGGCATAGTGCTCAACTGAAAGGCATCAGTCAGTGATGAATATTTTTATTAGGCGTACATTCATCAACATCTAGATGTTTGAACTTCAGAAGAAATCTGAATGGGCTTCAAAGGAATGTGATGTCTCAGTATCTTTAGTTTCTTTTTTCCTGTTTAATTTTACAGAAATAACCTCCGGGAGTACCCAGTTGTTTGCTCTTGTGCTCAGTGAACAGTACTCAGTTTTTCAGCAGTTGTCAGTGGTGGCATTGGTGAGAGTGCCATTTGGAAACATGAGGAGTTTTGGCAGGCTTGGTGGTGTTTGTTGCTAGAGACTGCCTTGGTGTAATTGAAGGTGAAAGTGATGCCTGGGGTTTCTCACTGATTCATCCCTTTGGCGTGGAATTCTGAATAAACAGCATCTGACCTAGGGTGTGGGCAGGCAGAACCCTGAGGACCTCATTACAGACGAGCTTACTTCTTTGAAATTCCCTTACTGAGGGATTATTCCACACCATTTGGATTTCTTCCTTCTTAGTCTTAACAACTTTGGCTGCTGCTGGAAATAATTAGACAGAAAATGTTCTGGTATTTTTGGCACAATTGACATTTTTACTCTTCTGAAATTAATAGAATCTTGGGATTTTAGAACTGAGAAGGTCCTTAGAAGATCTGTATAAATCTGCCTCTTGATGGTGAGGCTTGTCCTTCAGAATGGAAAGAGCACAGAGCCTCTGACGTCAAGCCCAGTGCCCTTGCTTGTGTCTGGCTAGAGAAGAGACAGAGTATGTTAGCTGGAGAACTGGTACATCTTACCCACAAGCCAATCTAAGGAAACTATTATTGTCACTGCTGTGCGCTCCTGCAATCCCTTTTAAGTGCACATCTTACTACTACCTACTATATTTACCAGTTTACTACCTAGGATAGCAACCAATTGAGAAATCCCAGACTGGGTGCGGTGACTCAGGCCTTTAATTCCAGCACTTTGGGAGGCCAAGGCAGGTGGATAACTTGAGGCCGGGGGTTCAAGACCAGCCTGGCCAACATGATGAAACCTCATCTCTCCTAAAAATACAAAACTTAGCCAGGTGTGGTGGTGTGCATCTGTAATCCCAGCTACTTGGGAAGCTGAGGCAGGAGAATTGCTTGAGTCCAGGAGGTGGAGGTTGCAGTGAGCTGACATCACACCACTGTGCTCCAGTCTGGGCGACAGTAAGACCCTGTCTCAAAAAAAATAAAATAAAATAAAAAAGAAATCTCAGTGGCTTAACACAACAGCAGACTTTTTTTTTTTTTTTTTTTTTTT
>NW_016813718.1:1543881-1615893 GCF_001698545.2 Rhinopithecus bieti
GAATTGATGGGTGCTGACGAGTTGATGGGTGCAGCACACCAACATGGCACAAGTATACATATGTAACAAACCTGCACGTTATGCACATGTACCCTAGAACTTAAAGTATAATAATAATAATAATAATAATGAAAAGAAAAATTGGCCATCTGTATAAGCATGTTTTACTTCCTGCGAATACTGTATTTTTGGTCACATTTAGTTGAAAAACTGCCTATAAGTGGATCCTTGTGATCAAACCCATGTTATTCAGGGGTCAACTGTAATGAAAATTGACAGTAGCATAGTATAAGATAGAATGGATTGATCAGATATACCTGAGTGAAGTTCTAAACTTTACACTCTGGAAAGTGGAAAATCCAGAATTTTACTTAGGTATGATTGGTAATTTAATGTATGATAAAAGCCACCATTTCAAACCAGTGGGGGAAAAAAATTAGGAACCATTCTTAGGTTGTGTGCCATACAAAAAAAAAAAAAAAAAAAGAATATTCATTGCATCATTGTTAATGTTCATCTGGTGGACTGGTTAAATAAATCACAGTACATTCAGTGTCACCATGTTTAAGAAATGAGGGAGCATATGTATCTGTATATCTATACATGTATATACATACATATACACACATAAGTAAAAAATTTTTGTTTGTTTGTACATACATCAAATAGCTCCAAAAAGATGCATAAGAAAGTGATGATATTTGTTGACTCCAGGGCGGGGAACTGCGTGGCTGAAATAGGGTGAGACATGAGACTTTTCCCTTCCCCTTCCTTTTTTTTTTTTTTTTTTGAGGAAGGTGTGCTGTCTGTCACACCTTCTGTCTGTCACACAGGTGGGAGTGCAGTGGTGTGGTCATGACTCACTGCAGCCTCAACCTCCTGGGCTCAAGCAATCCTCCTGCCTCATTTTTTTGTAGAGAGGAGGCCTCACTATGTTTCCCAGGCTGGTCTTGAACTCCTGGGCTCAAGCAATTCTCCCACCTCAGCCTCCCAAAGTGCTGGGATTACAAGTATGAGCCACTATGCCTGGCCTGAGACTTTTCTTTCTATACTCTTTTTTTTTTAAAATCATGTGATTAATTAATTAATTAATTTATTTATTTATTTTTTGAGATGGAGTCTCGCTTGTTGCCCAGGCTGGAGTGCAGTGGCACAATCTCGGCTGAATGCAAGCTCCCCCTCCCAGGTTCACGCCATTGTCCTGCCTCAGTCTCCCAAGTAGCTGGGACTATGGGCGCCCGCCACCACGCCCAGCTAATTTTTTGTATTTTTAGTAGAGACGGGGTTTCACCATGTTAGCCAGGATGGTCTCGATCTCCTGACCTTGTGATCCTCCCACCTCAGCCTCCCAAAATGCTGGGATTACGGGTGTGAGCCACCGCGCCTGGCCAAAATCATGTGATTTAAACCATGTGAATGTGAATACCTATTCAGAAAATAAAAGTTAATAAATAAAGTTAATCTTTACAGCCCTGTAAAGCCCTACAATAGGGAAACATGGTTAATTGTATTTATTCATTTCTATGAGTAACATCAAGTACCAATTGTGTTCTGTGGAATGCACTTTGAGTAATTCTTTTCAAAATGTTGCCCCACCTGCTTTCCTCCCACTTACTCCAGTTTTCTTCTCTCTCCATTGTACTTCTAATGTTTGGGTTTAAGTTAGTGGTGAGAAAGAATTATGTGGAGAAAAACAAGTGATGGTATAATAATTATAACTTTTAATTCAGAATTTAAAAAATTTTGGGTTCGGCATAGTGGCTCATGCCTGTAATTCCAGCACTTTGGGAGGCCGAGGTGGGCGGATCACTTGAGGTCAGAAGTCCAAGACCAGCCTGGCCAACATGGTGAAACCCCGTCTCTACTAAAAATATAAAAAAATTAGCTGGGGTTGGTGGCACGTGCCTGTAGTCCTAGCTACTTGGGAGGCTGAGGCACGAGAATTGCTTGAACCCGGGTGGCAGAGGTTGCAGTGAGCCGAGATCCTGCCACTGCACTGCAGCCTGGGTGACAGAGTGAGACTCCATCTCAATTAAAAGAATAAAAAATTTTAAAATGTTAATTAAATTTAAAATTACCTTCAGATTACCACTCACAGGGCCAGAGGTGTTGAAACTTGATTTTCTCAGCTTTGGCATGTGTGGGCTGAGGGCTGGGGGCCTAGAGCTCCCAGGATGCTGGCTTCTTCAAGAATCCTACCCATTGGCTGGGTGTGGTGGCTCATGGCTGTAATCCTGGCACTTTGGGAGGCTGAGGTGGGCAGATTACCTGAGGTAAGGAGTTCGAGACCAGCCTGGCCAACATGGTGAAACTCCATCTTTACTACAAATACAAAATTTAGCCAGCCATGGTGGCAGATGCCTGTAGTCCCAGCTACTGGAGAGGCTGAGGCAGGAGAATTACTTGAACCTGGGAGGCAGAGGTTGCAGTGAGCTGAGATGGCGCCACTGCACTCCAGCCTGGGTGACAGCATGAGACTTCGTCTCAAAAAAAAGGAATCCTACCCTTAACTTCAGTGTGCTGTATACATGCAATTATTTTCAGTGCATGCAGTAATGCGGAAAGGCTGGTAAATATTGCTCTAGGTAAAATGTAGTCTTTTTAAAATATGTGCTGTGTAAAAATGATGATGGAAGACAAAGTAGTTGTGGTCTTTGGGAAAATCCTAGTGGCCATTTTGCTCCAATGTGGGAGTCCTTGGCCTTGTTTCTACTGGGAGCCTTTTTAGAATGGTTGTGACCTGGTGTGTTCCTGGTGAGGGCACTCACCCAGTACCCCATAAACTTGCTCACTGCCAGTGTCTCCCATACAAGCCTATTGGAAGGGAAGGAAGATTCGCATTTTAGGAAATGATCTTGCATTGACTGTGAGTTACCAAGAAATAGCCCATCAAAAAACTCAGATGTGTCCACATTCTGTGGGAATAATGCCCTTCCAATCCACCTCAGAACTGGTATCACAGCCGAGAACCACTGTCCTACAAGAGTAAGTTAAATTTCATGTTGCGGCCAACTGAGGATAAGTTAATTTCAAACTACCAAATAAGAGAGATATTTTTAATAAGTATTAGTGGCAAGTAAAAAAATAATTTTAATAGTATTGCAGCATAGAAGTAAGAACTTTATCAAGTTCAATTTTTTTTTTTTTAATTTTTGAGACAGGGTCTCTTTCTGTCACCCTGGCTGGAGTGCAGTGGCACAGTCATGGCTCACTCTGGCCTTGACTTTCCCAGGTTCAGGTGATCCTCCCACGTCAGCCTCTGAAGTAGGTGGTACTACAGTTGTGTGTCACCACACCCGGCTGATTTTTGTATTTTTTTTGTAGAGATGGGGTTTTGCTGTGGTGCCCAGGTTGGTCTCGAACTCTTGGGCACAAGCAATTCACCCACCTCAGCCTTCCAAAGACCTGGGATTACACACGTGAGCCACTGCACCTGGTGTTAATTTCCTTTTTTTTTTTTTTTTTTTTGAGACGGAGTCTTGCTCTGTCGCCTAGGCTGGAGTGCAGTGGCCGGATCTCAGCTCACTGCAAGCTCCGCCTCCCGGGTTTATGCCATTCTCCTGCCTCAGCCTCCTTGTAGCTGGGACTATAGGCGCCCGCCACCGCGCCCGGCTAGTTTTTTGTATTTTTTAGTAGAGACGGGGTTTCACCGTGTTAGCCAGGATGGTCTCGATCTCCCGACCTCGTGATCCACCCGTCTCGGCCTCCCAAAGTGCCAGGATTACAGGCTTGAGCCACCACGCCCGGCCTTTAATTTTCATCTGAATTGATTTGTTGTTCTGTTGCGTGTGTCCTGGTGATCTGATGATGTTGGTAACATTGTCTGTTCTTTATGTTTTCTGGAAAAGTAACTGAATTAGTATGTCAGTGTAGTACTATCTGAAGAAATCTAAGAGCTATTAAAATGCTTAAAAATAAAATGATCAATTCTTCTTTTGTTCTCTTGACAGGATAATTGAAGCTATCTGCATAGGTTGGTTCACTGCGGAGTGCATCGTGAGGTTCATTGTCTCCAAAAACAAGTGTGAGTTTGTCAAGAGACCCCTGAACATCATAGATTTACTGGCAATCACGCCGTATTACATCTCCGTGTTGATGACAGTGTTTACAGGCGAGAACTCTCAACTCCAGAGGGCTGGAGTCACCTTGAGGGTACTTAGAATGATGAGGATTTTTTGGGTGATTAAGCTTGCCCGTCACTTCATTGGTCTTCAGACACTCGGTTTGACTCTCAAACGTTGCTACCGAGAGATGGTTATGTTACTTGTCTTCATTTGTGTTGCCATGGCAATCTTTAGTGCACTTTCTCAGCTTCTTGAACATGGGCTGGACCTGGAAACATCCAACAAGGACTTCACCAGCATTCCCGCTGCCTGCTGGTGGGTGATTATCTCTATGACTACAGTTGGCTATGGAGATATGTATCCTATCACAGTGCCTGGAAGAATTCTTGGAGGAGTTTGTGTTGTCAGTGGAATTGTTCTATTGGCATTACCTATCACTTTTATCTACCATAGCTTTGTGCAGTGTTATCATGAGCTCAAGTTTAGATCTGCTAGGTATAGTAGGAGCCTCTCTGCTGAATTCCTGAATTAATGCATTGCAAATCAATTCTTGCATACACTTCATAGAAAGACCTGATGCTACTTCATATTTATGTGTTTTTTGCTGGGTGAGCACTGCAGTGGCATTGTCATCATCTTGGTAGGGTAGAAATTATCCTTCCGAGCCGAAGGGATAAAACAGTTTACTTATTATGGAGTAAATAGAATTGAGACTGCAAAGGAAGAATAATGACTCCTAGAGTAAACTTTAGGACCTGGTTTTATTTGGACTTGTTTTCCCATTTCCTTGAATGATTACATATTTTTTAAAAATACCTTATTTGAACATTTTAAAACAGAAAGGTACAATTTTCCAAATGTTTTTCCATCTTATGAATTCAGAAGAAGCTTGGAACTTACAGTGTTTTTTGTTTGAGAGTAACATTTTCATTTCTAAATGTTTTATAATTTCTCATATCAATGTCAGAAGTATCCTGGAAACATATGTCACATGCAGGAACTGTTTAACAAATACTTTAAAAATTTGGCCAAAATTTAAACTGTATAATAGAGCTAGATATAAGCAAGAATAGTATTTGAAAGACTTTTCCAGCATACTTCTCAATTCTTTGCTTTATTTTTGTGCCAATTATTCACCTTATTGTGCAGCTTCATGGAAGCTTGAGTATGTTCTCCCTTTTCCATTTTGGATTTATCTCTTTACTGAAATGACTCAAAAGGTATTTAAGAATTGATGAGAGCTTGTGTTGTTTAGCATCTTATTGGATAATATTTGAATTCGTTGCTGTTCCTAGGTGATAACTGTCCTAATATTTAGATGTCCAAACAAGACTACTTCCAACATAAAAATTATAATAGGAATAATTTGAGATGACTCAATATTACAATCTCTTCTTCTCTTAACCTCTTCCCCCAAACACTAGAGGTTTAATAAGACTTATCAGATGAAAGGATATTTATATAGCCTTTTAGTACCAAAGTCATACTTATGTATTGTCACTGGATTGTCATAAAAGGAAGAAATTAAATATTACTGTACTCTTAGTTGCTGTGTACCTAAGTCAATTTTAAGCCAGTAAAAGCAATGGATACATAATTATTTGATCTGATCTTTAACCATTGTGAATCACAGCTACAGAAAAACCCTTCTTGTAAGAATATTGACTAATACACCATGTTAATCTGGCTAGATTATTAGGACTAGATAATGTAAAAGTGATGATTGTTTAGTAACTAAATTTTAGCAATAGGAATTAGAATTTCACTTTTTCAACCAGTTACCATAAAGAAGTTAGTGTATATATAAACACAAATAATTAGTGACAGATTCATAAAAAATTGAATGTTGTACACGGTAATTTTGTCAGGGGTAGAGAAGACAGGGATTGGGAAGTGGTGGGTAGGATGAAGGACCTGGATATATTTATCAAATAAAGGGTTACCAGAAGTGTTCATTAAAGGAATTGTAGCCATCATCTAGTTCAGACCTCAACTATTACAGATAGAAAATCGGGGCAGGAGAGGATATAATTGTGAAGGAGTCAGGGCTAACACCTGGATCTCCAGAAACCTAGCCTAGCAGTTTAATCTTCACACACCTCTGGGTTCTGAGAAAAGCCTGGAAAATCACACTTCTTTGTCATTGTCATGCTGAGGTAATAATAGCAAAACTGTTTTCTTTTCCTTAATTTCCTTTCCTAAGCTTATGTAATATTTTGGCCATTAAATATCTTGCCTTATCTTCCCTACTACTGCTGGTATGCTATTTCTTACATACTCAAAAGAAATTCGATTATTTATTGTATATTTATTGTATTCTAATATAATTGAAATAAATGGCATGGATTTATTTTTTCTTACCTATTTGGATTAAAGCTTTGTGGTTCATGCAAGCAATGTGCAGATGACAGCACCTCCATATTACTAATAAAAATATGATATCCATCAATTTTACTGGTACTGGTACCGCTTTATGTGAATATGTCCTATCTTCCCAAGTAAATTATAACTGTCTTGAGAGCTGGGATCCTCTCTCATGCATACACCTTTATATCCCCGACAGTGTTTGTTACAGACTTGGGCACAAAGAGTTGACTGATTTGAGGGGAGAAACTTCTGTGTGAAGAGACAAGGAGAAGTATACATCTATAGTTTTATATATATATATATGTATGTGTGTGTGTATATATATATATGGCATGTACATGTGCAAATACACACACAGATTTCATGCTACCCTTAGGTAACAAGTGTAAAATCTCTTGTTGGTGATTCCAGACTTTCCACAGGACCGATTTTCATAAAGAAGCATGTTGGATAAATGCTAGTGGCAGTTAAGCTACCCATTTATAAGGAGACGATGAGACGTGATAGAGTAGTTCATTCATAAATGAAAAAATATGTATTAGGGTTTTGTCTTATGGATGTTATATTTTTTTAGGAACAGCATTTTCTTGTAACTTTCCCAGAGTGTTACTACTTTTATCACTATTTATCTATTTATTTTTTTCTAGAGACAGAGTTCTGCTTGGTTGACCAGGCTGGAGTGCAGTGGTGTGATCATAGCTCACTGCAGTCTCCAACTCCTAGGCTTAAGCAGTCCTCCCACCCCAGCCTCCCAAGTTGGTAGGACTATAGGTGTGCATCACCATGCTGGTTAATTTTTGTATTTTTATTTTTTTTGTAGAGATAGGGGTCTCACTGTGTTGCCCAGGCTGGCCTCAAACTCCTGGCCTCAAGCATTCCTCCCACCTCAGCCTCCCAAAGCTCTGGAATTATGGGCATGAGACACTGTGCCTGGCCTGTTGCTGCTTTTTAAACAAAACCATTAAGTATCACTTCTTTCTTAGCTGTACTTACAGACATCTCTTATAACTCAGTCTTCGTGGCAGAAATGTTTTCATTAATATCTATATTGGTACCAGTAAGTCAGACATTATCCTAAATTAAAATACCCAAAGAGGAAAAAAGCCCTAGTCTCTTAATCTTTAATCTCATTTTACCACACCTGAATTTACATGACTTGATCTAATCTGTAACTTGTTTTGTATTCTCTAAAATGGGATTTTTAGGATTACAAAAACAAAATTAGGGAATACATTAGAAAGTGAACAAATTCAAGACTTTTATTACTGTATTGTCATTGTTGCTAATTGAAACAGTTGCATTTGTTCTTGGTTTTTTTAGTTACTTATAACTACCCATTTGTAGGTTCGTACTTTCTGAAAAGTTATTTCCACAATGGCTGTCAATAAGTCAAATACTTTTTCTCTTTTTAAACCTTTGTCCAGATGTCCTGTGATCTGGAAGAGGTGGAGATGGGGTTAATTTGGATGTTGGTGTTGGGAAAATTTTCCCTGTTGGCTTGGTATTTGCTAATAGCAGCTTATTTTCCTTTTCCTTTTTTTTCTTTTAAAGAAAACAGACAAAAGATGCAAAACAATATTTGAAATATTAAAGCCTCAGGATAGAATTTCAGACGTCCCTTCTGTCCACTTCACCTCTTTTCCATAGAAATGAAAAATAAAACATTGAAAGCTCCTAGCCCTGTATTACTATTCAGCTGTGTAGCTCCAAACTTAATGCATACTGTCATAGAATATTTCGAGTCCTCTGACTCTTCATAAATGTACATTCCCTTATGGTGTGCAATATACAATTCAATCAAATATAGTCTAATCATTTTATAGGGTCATAGGAAGTTGGAACTAAGGGGGTTGTGGAAACCTTCTGGTCTATTTTGGCCCAGTTGTATGCCTTTTGTCCGATCCAAATGTTAGCAACCAGGGAACTCTGCTCCCAGTGGGTTGTAATTTAGCCATGGTCACTCTAGTGTCAGGTCAGGTCCCAGAAGCTTGATTTCCAGACTTTTGGCTTAGTACTCTGGATATACTTCCTTTAAGAATTTTGTAACTTTGGAAGGCATGGAAGATTTCTTTTAAAAATATTTTCTCGGCCGGGCATGGTGACTCACGTCTGTAATCCCACCACTTTGGGAGGCTGAGGCAGGTGGATCACCTGAGGTCAGGAGTTTGAGACCAGCCTGGCCAACATGGTGAAAACATCTCTACTAAAAATACAAAAACTAGTTGGGCATCGTGGTGCCTGTAATCCCAGCTACTTGGGAGGCTGAGGCAGGAGAATCACTTGAACCAGGGAGGCAGAGGTTGCAGTGAGCCGAGATCGCGCCTTTGTACTCCACCCTGGGTGATAAAAGTGGAAGTCTATCTCAAAAAAAAAAAAAAAAGAAAATTTTCTTTAGGGCTTTGGCGTTCCCCATGTGTTTTCTTTTCTTTTCTTTGTTTCTTTCTTTCTTTTTTTTTTTAAGTTTGAATTAAGAAGCAATTATTTTGCCGGGCATGGTGGCTTATGCCTGTAATTCCAGCAGTTTGGGAGGCCAAGGTGGGTGGATCACTTGAGGTCAGGAGTTCAAAACCAGCCTGGCCAACGTAGCGAAACCCTGTCTCTACTAAAAATACAAAAAATTAGTCAGGCTTGATGACACATGAATGTAATCCCAGCTACACAGAAGGTTGAGGCATGAGAATCACTTGAACCTGGGAGGTGGAGGTTCCAGTGAGCTGAGATCGTGCCACTGTACTCCAGCATGGGTGACAGAGGGAAACTCTCTCTCAAAAAAAATTATATATGTACAATAATATATAATTGACAGAGTTTATTTTTATGATAAAAATATAAAAGAGATATATATTGCTTTTAGAAGCCTTAGATGTCAAGAAGGAGGGCTTGAGACAAATGCATAAGGAACTTAGATTTTCTGTAGAATTTTTAAAATTACCTTATAGTTGTGCACCCATCCACATGTATACAAATAAGTACAGGTATTTGATAGTTGTCACTGCATTATTTAGGACATTCTCAGAACCAGGCTGAGAAATGTCAAGTAACATGGGTTGAAGCTTTAATGGAATGTTCTGGAAAGTTCCATTTTGGTCAGGAAAGGTTGCATCCATTTACTTCTCTGTTTGTTCAGCGTTTTTTCGTATGGTGTTTCACTTCCTGGTTTTCCAGAGCCCATCTGCACTCAGAGGCCTGGGCATATCAGTTCTGCCTCTGAAAGTAGACTAATGATTTACTGCCTCATTTGCAGTGAGGCCTTCCATAAATTTGTTAAATGTCATCCAGAAGCATGATTATATTGTCCCATTCTGTGGTTAACATATGCCCAAACTTTCAGATTTTTCTGTATCTTCCAAATATTCTCAATAAGTACTGGACCTTTTGACAATCAGCATAAGCTCAATTGTCAGTTTACTATTATTTGCTTAGAAAATTGAACTTGATAATCTGCATTTATGCTGTAATTTAAACAAATACATTTTAAGTAGCTTTGGTGGGAATTCTTTGGTTTATCTTTTAAAATATCAACAAGACTGTACCAAATGTAATAATAACATTTAGTACATGAAAGTGAAGGGAGAATGTTATTTGGCTTTCACCTACCAAGAGTAAGTGATTCTGTGTTATTTATATCTGAAGTAGTGCTTTGGTGTACTTATTTATGCAGCACTGTATTAAAACTAAAACTAAAATTTCCCATAATTTTATATTAGATAGGATCACCCCCACTTCAGTTATTTGTGTTATTTGGAAATAATTCTATAGTTCTGCCCATGACAGAGTGGAGGCGGTTTGTAGTGTGTATTGGTTTGTTTTTGTTTTGTAGTAGAGACAGGGTCTCCTTATGTTACCCAGGCTGGTCTCAAACTCCTGGGCTCAAGTAATGACATTTGCTGTAGTAATATTTGATGATTTGTTCCACTTAGGTATTGTTTTTCAACTGCATATTACAACCTCGATCTTATAACTCTGATGGAATTCCATGCTGTCTTTCTCTACAATGTAGAGGACAAGATAATTTTACTTTCTTAGTAGAGAGTAATATTTATAGTTACAAATTCTGAGCTGTGATAAAAGTGGAACGTTTATTATGCGATCGCAGTGATACACTTTTTTTTTTTTTTGGAGACAGAGTTTCACTCTTGTTGCTCAGGCTGGAGTGCAATGGCGCAATCTCAGCTCACTACAACCTCCACCTCCTGGGTTCAAACAATTCTCTTGCCTCAGCCTCCCAAGTAGCTGAGATTACAGGCGCCCACCATCACGCCCTGCTAATTTTTGTATTTTTAGTAGAGACAGGGTTTTGCCGTGTTGGCCAGGCTGGTCTCGATCTCTTGACCTCAGGTGGTCTCTACCTCAGCCTCCCAAAGTGCTGGGATTACAGGAGTGAGTCGGTGCACCTGGCCCACATATTTATTTTTTAAAACCATACCTATGTCAGTGCTGTTTGGCAAAAAATAATAATAATAATAATAATTAAACCATACCCACGCTTTTATACTGTATACTCTGAAGTAAAATGGAAATCATAAGATCTGTGTAAGGCTTAGCTTTCAGATCTATGTGAAGGTTGTTTATTTTTGTTCCTAGGACAGAGGTGGAAACTTCAGATGTTTTGCTTTGAGATAAACTGCTTAATCTCTTACCTATATTTTTTATTCAGTAGTTCTTACCATTTAGAAGGCTCTTAAAAACAATAAATAATACAAATCATATAAATTTTCTAGTTTTAAAGTTAGAATGATGGGTCATGGTTGCTTTCTTTCTAAGATTTGACTTATATTAATTTAATGAAAACCACTTTTTATTAGATTCCCAGTTAACCCTGTTTAAAAGTTCAGAAACTGGGCACACAAATATTTGTGTGTCTTTTTCTTAAATGTATTTTTTATGTATGCATCTTTTTGTGCTGTAGTACGAGGTAGAGATAGGAACAGTATGGCATGTAAGAAATAATTAGGTACACCCCACTTCATGTTAATAGGTGAGTTTCTAGACATTTGTATGGGAAAAAACGGTTATAAATGTCTCCATATTTTATACAATGATAGATATGTACAGGAACTCTGTTGTGTTATCAATCATCTCCTAAAGAAAATTTTAAAAAATATTTCATTTTTCATGCATGTATCAAAGAGCAAGTTCTTTTGAGAAGGGCATTCTTGTGTAAGGGTCAAAACAGAATCAGATTTTATTAAAAAGCCAGTATGTGTAAAATCAGATTTGAGGAATTATAATGTTTGACCTAAGGATGAGGAATTTTGTCAACTGAGAAAGTGTGGTTTTTATGGTCCTCACAAAAGTTTTCTAAGGGGTAGCTGGGATGATAGATGGATACCTTCTTTTTATTCCCTGTTCTAGTTCTTTTCTGCTTTGCCCTTTCTCAGTTCAGCAACTCACACTCTATTCTGTTTAATCCCACAAGTGAGTGTTAAGCATGTCTTCACCATGCCAAGAGGCAACTGAGTGGCCAGAGAAGGAAATGAGGGTAGTTCTTGGATACATGACTACCTTGACCAGTCAGTGTTGTTGGCACTGTGGCTCTGTAGACAAGCTTTAGTCTATCTAGGAAGAGTTTTTAGGGAAGTTTAAAAGTGGAACTAAATAAATATGGGATGGTCCTAACAATGCGTGTTTTTTTAAAAAAAATGAGATATAATTCATACGCCATAAAATTTGTTATCTTAAAATGTACAGTTCTGTGGTTTTTAATATATTTATAGAGCTATATAACCATCACCACTATCTAACTCCAGAACATTTTCATGTACCCTGTGCCCATTAGCAGTCACTACCCATTTCCACTCCACCCACCCCCTGGCAACCACTAATCTACTTTCTGTCTCTGTAGATTTGCCTGTTCTGGACATTTCATATAAATGGAGTCATATGATATGTGGCCGACCTTTTGTGTCTGCCTTCTTTCACCTCGTGTCATGTTTTCAAGGTTCATCCATGTTGTAGCATGTATCAGTACATCATTCCTTTTTATGACTGAATAATATTTCCTTGTATGGGTAGATTGCATTTTGTTTATCCATGCATAAGTTGATGGATACTTGTCTTGTTTCTACTTTTTGACTGTTATGAATAATGCTGCTATGACATTCATGTACAAATTACCATGTGGACATAGGGTTTCTTTTTCTCTTGGATATAAACCTAGGAATGGAATTGCCAGGTTAGATGCTAATGTTTAACTTTTTGAGGAGCTGCCAAACTGTTTTCCAAAGCAGCTGAGCAATTTGATTCCCACCAGCAATGTGTGAGGGTTCCAGTTTTTCCACATCCTCCCCAACTCTTGTTATTTTCCTTTTTAAAAATAATAGCCATCACAGTGGGTATGAAATGGTTATCTCCCCGCGGTTATGACTTGCATTTGCCTAATGACTAATGCTCTTGGTCGTCTTTTCATCTATTCTTTGGAGAAATGTCTATGTTTAAACCCTTTGCCTTTAAAATACAGGTTTTAAAAAATTTGCTGGATTTTAAGAGTTGTTTATTCTGGATACTAGATCTTTATCAAATATACGATTTGCAAATATTTTCTCTTATTCTGAGGGTTGTCTTTTCACTCTCTTAGTGGTATGTATCATTTGCAGCACACGTTTTGAATTTTGATGTTGCCCAGTTTATCTGTTTTTTCTCGTCTCTTGCTTCTGATGTCATGTCTAATAAACTAAAGGTCATGAAGATTTACTCCTATGTGTTTTCTTAAGAATTTTATTTTATTTTATTTTTTGAGATGAAGTTTCGCTCTTGTCGCCCAGGCTGGAGTGCAGTGCAATGGTGCTATCTCGGCTCACTGCAAACTCTGCCTCCCAGGTTCAAGCGATTCTCCTGCCACAGCCTCCTGAGTAGCTGGGATTACAGGCATGTGCCACCATGCCTGGCTAATTTTTGTATTTTTAGTAGAGACAGGGTTTCACTATGTTGGCCAGGCTGGTCTCAAACTCCTGACTTCAGGTGATCCACCCCCCTTGGCCTCCCAAAGTACTGGGATTACCGGTGTGAGCCACTGTGCCCGGCCCGGTTTTCTTTAAAGAGTTTTATAGTGTTAATGCCTGTCTTTAGGTCTCTGATACATTTTGAATTAATTTTTGTATATGTTATGAAGTAGGAGTCCAGTTTTATTTATTTATTTTTTGCATGTAGATATCCAGTTGTTGAAAAGATCAGTCTTTCCCCATGTAATGGTATTGGCACTTTTGTCAAAAATCAATTGACCATAGATGTGTGGGTTTATTTCTAGACTCTCAATTCTATTCTAGTGATCTGTGTGTCGATTTTTATGCCAGAACGACACAAAAGATTGTGTCTTTGTAGTAAGTTTGGAAATCAGGAGATATGAGTCTCTCTTCCTTTTTTTTTTTTTTTTTTTTTTTTTTTTTTTTTTTTTTTTTTTGAGATGGAGTTTCACTCTTGTTGCCTAGGCTGGAGTGCAGCAGTGTGATCTCAGCTCACTGCAACCTCTGTCTCCTAGGTTCAAGCAATTCCATTTTAAAAATTATTTTGGCTATTCCGGGTCCATTGTGTTTCTTTGTTTCTTTTTTATTATCTTTTTTCTTTCTCTCTCTCTCTCTCTTTTTTTTTTTGAGACAGTGTCTCACTCCAGCCCAGGCTGGAGTGCAGTACTGCGATCACAGCTCACCACAACAACAACCTCTTCCTGGGCTCAAAGGATCTTCCCATCTCAGCCTCCTGAGCAGCTGGAAGCACAGGCATGTACCACCATGTCTAGCTAATTAAAAAAAATTTTTTTTGTAGAGATGGGTCTCCCTGTGGGCTGGTTTTGAACTCCTGGGCTCAAGCAATCCTTCCACCTTAGCATCCCAAAGTATTGGGATTACAGGTGTAGGCTATAGTGCCTGGCCATTCCTTGTATTACTCTAGGAATTTTAAGATTGGTGTGTCCATTTCTGCAAAAAAATTTAGTTGGGATTTTGATAGTGAATATATTGAATCTGTAGATAAATTAGAGTAGTAGCGTCTTATTCATATTGTCTTCTAATCTATGAGTATGAGGTGCCTTTCGATTCACTTAAGTCTTCTTTAATTTCTTTCAACAATGTTTTATAGTTTTCAGTGTACAAGTCTTGCATTTGTTTGGTTTAACTTACTCCCAAGTATTTTATTTTTGTTACTGCAGTCCAAAGGCCACAGAGAGCCTGGAATTCTGATGTGCAAGGGTAGGAGAAGAGTGTCTGCAGCTCTAAGGGAAAGAACAGAAATTACCTTTTGTCTTTTTTGTTCTGTCTGGTCCTTCAGCCAATTGTTTTTTTGTTTTGTTTTGTTTTGTTTTGAGATGGAGTTCTGCTCTGTCACCCAGGCTGGAGTGCAGTGGCACCATCACAGCTCACTGCAACCCCACCTCTCGGGTTCAAGTGATTCTCCTGCCTCAGCCTCTCAAGTAACTGGGATTACAGGGGTGTGCTACCACGCCTGGCTAACTTTTGTATTTTTAGTAGAGACAGGGTTTCACCATGTTGGCCAGGCTGGTCTCGAACTCCTGACCTCAAGTGATATGCCCACCTTGACCTCCCAAAATGCTGAAATTACAGACATTAGCCACCACCCCGGCCCTTCTACCAACTGGATGGTGCCTGCCCACATTGATGGTAGATTTTCCCCACTCAGCCCACCGACTCACACACCAATCTCTGGAAACACCCTCACAGATACACCCAGCAGTAATAATTTACCTGTTCTCTAGCTATTCCATAATCTAGTCAAGTTGACACCTAAAATTAACCATCATACTTGTTGAACGCTTTATTAGCTCTAATAGTTATTTAAGGATTCTTTAGGGTTTTCTATATATAAGATCATGCCATCTGCAACTGGAGATAATTTTATTTCTTTCTTTTCAATCTGGGTATCTTACTTCTTTCTCTTCTAATTGCCCCAGTTAGAACTTACAATACAATGTCAAATAGAAGTGGACATCTTGGCCTTATTCCTGATCTCGGGGGAAAAATTCCAGTCCTTCATTGCTAGGTATGATGTTAGTTGTGGGTTTTTCCATAGATTCCCTTTACTTGGTTGAGGAAGTATCCTTCTATCCTTGGTTTGTTGAGTGTTTTTATCATAAAAGCGTATTGGATTCTGAGTTTTAATGAAGAAATGGACAGACTTCGTGAGTTGAGTTGTTGTACTGTCTATATCAGGAAATACATTTTGTTGAAGTGAGTTTTAAAATCTCTACAACAGATTTACCAAGTCACAGCCATAGAAGTACTTGTTGATGGTTTTTAAACAGTTCTTCAATTGGTATATATTTAATGGTTTCTAAGTTCATTAAACTGTTTCTCTTCATTAACCCAAGTTAATTTCAGTTTGTGTTCACTTGCCTAAAGATACAGAGACACAGAGACATGAGAGATAAAAGATTACTTGCTTCTGTTGGTTGGTTTGTTGTAGTGCCTCTTTATTACCTGACCTCATGCTTCTTAAACTCAGTTATTTCAGGATCCTTGGAGAATGCTGGAGGTTGTGGATACAAAGTGCCTCTGTGTCCTTGAATTGTCAATGTTAGAGTTCTTTTAGTTCTCTTCCTTTACCTATCTTGTGAATATTTTGGGAGAAGAGCTGACAAACAGCTCTGAATTTCTGGGAACTGGATTTCCTAACAGTGTTTAATCCTATCTTTCCATAGTACTTACAGTAAGCACAAGTACCACTGAATTACTGGGATGGAGGAGGTATTCCAAAAACAAGACTTGATGGTTCATTAACCTTCAGCATTGCCCTAGGAAAAGTTTTGGGTTTTCTTGTTGCTGTTGTTGTTGTTGAATTTTAATCCTTTGTGTGCACAAAGCAGGAGCATTTGCCTAACAAGTGTCACTTCTGTGCTGGGCACTGTGGGGTATACAGAGATGACTATCAACTGGCTTTGCCCTGACAAATATGCTCTGAGAGATCCTGTAAAAAGCCCTTGAAAGACCCATTCTGAGGGTCCTTTACACTAATACTAAGCCCAGATTTTTTTTTTTTTTTTTTTTTGGACAGAGTCTTGCTCTGTCACCCAGGCTGGAGTGCAATGGCATTATCTTGGCTCACTGTAACCTCCGCCTCTCGGGTTCAAGCGATTCTCCTGCCTCAGCCTCCCGAGTAGCTGGGATTACAGGCATGCGCCACCACACCTGGCTAATTTTCTGTATTTGTATTAGTGATGGGGTTTTGCCGTGTTGACCAGGCTGGTCTTGAACTTATGACCTCAGGTGATCCACCCACCTTGGCCTCCCAAAGTGTTGGGGTTAAAGGCAGAAACCACTATGCCCAGCCCTAAGCCCAGATTTTTAAATGTAATTCATCATGATGTGTGTAATTATTGTGAAATTTCTTTAGGGAATTATGTTACTAAAATCAGTGGAGGAAAAACTTAATATTATCTGTAAGCAACATTTCCTCAAATGGTTGGAAGCTCACTTGTGAGTTTTCTGGTTTTGACTAACTTTTCTTAGATAGAGCCCCACTGGCATTTTTTCATGAGTAATATATTCTTTTTTTTTTTTTTTTTTGAGACGGAGTCTTGCTCTGTCGCCCAGTGCTGGAGTGCGTGGCCCGATCTCAGCTCACTACAATCCTCTGCTCCCGGGTTCACGCATTCTCCTGCCTCAACTCCTAGTAGCTGGGACTGACAGGCGCCCGCACCTCGCCAGCTAGTTTTTTGTATTTTAGTGACACGGGGTTTAACTGTGTTAGCAGGATTGTCTCCGATCTCCTGACCTCGTGATCCGCCGTCTCGGCCTCCCAAAGTGCTGGGATTTCAGCTTGACACCGCGCCGACTTGAGTAATATTTCTAATGTAGTTTTTGACTGAATACTACAGTTCTCTAATTTTGTACATATGCCCAAGGCTTTGTTAATGGCACCATTTTAAATATAATCTTGTGAAATTTCTAGGCAATATTAATCTTCATGCAAATGTGGTATCTCCAACCTACGGAGGTTTGATCTAAGATTTTGAGCACCTACATTTTTAATGTTACATATTTATTTAAAATGTTCAGGGAAAAAAAGCTTTCAAAGAGAGATGTACTTTGTCATAACTGTAAAATAAATGTATTCAGTGCTATTTCATAACACCTAATTTTAGGAATAGCAGGATCCCCATTATTAGTCATTGGCTGTTTGAGTAATGGCTAAATAACTTAAATTTATAGAGTAAATGAAAATTTAGCAACTTTTTCATAAAAAATGGTATTTAATGTTTTATAATTCTTTGTTTTTTTTTTTTTTTTTTTTTTTTGAGACAGGGTTTCGCTTTGTCTACCCAGGCTGGAGTATAGTGGCATGATCTTGGCTCACGGCAACCTCTGCTCAAACAGCTCAAGTGATTTTCGTGTCTTAGCCTCCCGAGCAGTTGGGATTACAGGTGTGTGTACACCCAGCTAATTTTTTAAATTTTAGTAGAGATGGGGTTTCACCATGTTGGTCAGGCTGGTCTCAAACTCCTGTCCTCAAGCGATCCGCCCACCTCAGCCTCCCAAAGTTCTGGGATTACATGTGTGAGCCACCACTCCTGGCCTAAAAATCAGTCTTTTATTTTTGCTTAATACTTTTTTTGGTTTGGTTTTTTTTGTTTGTTTTTTTTGAAACAGAATCTCACATGGTGGCCCAGGCTAGAGTGCAGCAGCATGATGATGACTCACTGCAGCCTCGACCATCTGGGCTCAAGTGATCCTCCCACCTCAACTTCCCAGGTAGCTGGGACTACAGGTGCGTACCACCACACCTGGCTAATTTTTATTTTTTTTTTGTACAGACAAGGGCTAACTATGTTGCCCAGGCTGGACTCAAACTCCTGGGCCCAAGTGATCTTCCTGCCTTGGCCTCTCAAAATGCTGGGATTACAGGCATGAGCCACCTTACCTGGCCTGCTTAATATGCTTAATATTTTTTTTTTTTTTTTTTTGAGATGGAGTCTTGCTCTGTCGCCCGGGCTGGAGTGCAGTGGCCGGATCTCAGCTCACTGCAAGCTCCGCCTCCTGGGTTCACGCCATTCTCCTGCCTCAGCCTCCGGAGTAGCTGGGACTACAGGCGCCTGCCACCTCGCCCAGCTAGTTTTTTGTATTTTAGTAGAGATGGGGTTTCACCGGGTTAGCCAGGATGGTCTTGATCTCCTGACCTCGTGATCCGCCCGTCTCGGCCTCCCAAAGTGCTGGGATTACAGGCTTGAGCCACCGCGCCCGGCCTATGCTTAATATTTTTAAGTATTTTGAAAATAAACCTCTGATCCTGGTTGGTTAGCTTATTTATTTATTTAATTTTAAGACAGTCTCTGTTGCCCAGGCTGGAGTGCAGTGGCACGATCACAGCTCATTGTAGCCTCGACCTCCTGGGCTCAAGCAATCCTACCACCTCAGCCTCCCAAGCAGCTAGGACTACAGGCGTGCACCATGACGCTCAGCTAATTTTTTAAAATTTTTGTAGAGATGAGGTCTCACTGTGTTGCCCAGGCTGGTCTTGAACTCCTGAACTCAAGTGATCTGCCTGCCTTGGCCACCCAAAGTGCTGGAATTACAGGCATGAGCCACTGTGTCTGCCCCCCTAGTTGGTTATCTTAATAAAATTTGCTTAGAGAAAAAAAAATTATAGCCAGCAGTCTCTCAAAAATGTATCATTCTCTCTGTATTTATAGACTCAGTAGTTACAGGAAAATACGGGTCACTGGAGGTAATGGAGTGATTATTGTAAGGACACAAGAGCAGCTGCCTGGCTGAGTCTGGTGGTTCTGTTCTCTTTCCTCCTCCCTTTCAGGGTCTGGCATCACTCTCACCTGCATTGTATCTCTTCTTCTCCCATATCTTCTCTACTTGAGGTCCACTGGTTGGTTCTCTTTGTACTTTCCATCTTCAGATTCCAGAGTAGCATTAGCTGAGTCTTACCATCACCTGGGTTGGGGAGAGGTTTTACAAGCTAGGCTCCCTGCCCTGGGGGAAGCAGTTTTTTTGGGTGAGGTGATTGCTGTGGGCAGGGCAGTTTCTTTTAGAAGGAAGTGTTGGAAGTACCATCCCATGGTCCACAAAGACTTTGTGCAGAGTCACACCCTGGCCCATCATGTTAATGAAATTTTGCTGATTCGACATGATGAGAAGGAAGTAGCAAGTACTTAGATGTCACAGTGATTGACCTGTCTGGTATACTCAAGAGTAGAAAATGAATTTTACTGTAAGCTCTAATTGCTGTTGGGATTAGCCACAGTTATAACAAAAATGAATCGTTCTGTGGGCAGAGGCCATGGTTGATTTGTGACAGTCTCTAGAAGGGTGAGTGTTTGAATTGAAGTCATTGGCATGTTCAGCTAATTACTAAATAAGCAGATTTCTAGATATCTTCAAATAAAGGAGCATCATCTTGGTATTTACATTTAGAGTTCCTCTCCCCTTATACCACATTCTTCCCCAACTGTTAGGAGATTTTGCAAAGGAGCAACTCTGTGAGATTGGCACATGAGGCTGCTTCTTGCCTGTTTTTTTTTTTTTCTTTTTGAGATGGAGTCTTGTTCTGTCACCCAGGCTGGAGTGCAGTGGCATGATCTTGGCTCACTGCCACCTCCCCATCCTGGGTTCAAGTGATCCTCCTCCCTCAGCCTCCCAAGTAGCTGAGATTACAAGAGTGCACCACTACACCTGGCTGATTTTTGTATTTTTAGTAGAGATGGGGTTTCACCATGTTGGCCAGGCTGGTTTTGAACTCCTGACCTCAAGTGATCTGCCCACCTTAGCCTCCCAAAGTGCTGGGATTATAGGCACAAGCCACCACACCCAGCCTCGTGCCTGTTTCTGCAGGAATCAGCAGGAGATCCCACAACCAGGTGACACCTGACATCACTGTGGAAGTGGTATTTGAGTTGTGGATCTTTCTGGTTACTTAGTATGCAGCTGTTTAAATGTTTATTGTTATGATTTATTAAGCTAGCTAGTCTTTTTGAATCCCCTTTTGTTTCCCTTCTTTTGATCTAATTTGGAAATGTAATAAGCAATTCCTACCAAACTTCCCATTAGAAGAACATTTTCCTAGAGCACTTGATTAAATTATTAGGTGAAAATAATTAGAGTTTTTTTCTCTTAATGTCACTGAGAGTTTGGTAGAGGAAATGAGTGCAGTAATTGTCAAACTTTTTCTTTTCTTTTTTTTTTTTTTTGAGACACGGTCTCTTTCACCCAAACTGGAGGGCAGTGGCACAATCTTGGCTCACCACAACCTCTGCCTCCCAGGCTCAGGCGATTCTCCTGCTCCAGCCTCCTGAGTAGCTGAGATAATAGGCGTGCGCCACTATCGTCTGTCTAATTTTTGTATTTTTAATAGAGATGGGGTTTCACCATGTTGACCAGGCTGGTCTCGAACTCCTGACCTCAAATGAGCCACCTGCCTCGGCCTCCCAAAATGCTGGGATTACAGACGCGAACCACCATGCCTTGGCTAAACTTAGAAACAAAATCTACCTTGTTAATAGTTCATACATGGGATGATGAATACTTTCTATTTTCATTTTAAGGAAAATATTTTGAACATGAATTCAGTTAGCACTGAATGTCATTGCATCAGACAATTCAATAATTAAAAATACATAGACACTATAAGTCTTTGGACTAGAGCATAAATCTGGAGTACATTTTTTCTGCTTTTTGTAGTAGTTAATTATTTTTTCCTTTTAGGGCCCCAAACTGATGGCTTACATGTTAATGTACCAAATGGTCTATGACTTAGATTTGTATTATCCTTCATTTTAGAAAGCCATTGACTTGAAATCTCCAAAGATAAACTTTTAGGCCATTTTTAACTTGAAAGTGAAGAACAGATTTACTTTTGTAAAGGTAACAGAATGTAGATTTTTAACATATGTTATGAATACCAAGTTATGGATTATATTCTATTTATTGATGTAAAGAATAATGTGTGTCTGTTTTGCACTAAAAGTATCTTATGCATTCAACCATTTTATACAATGATAGTTCAGTTTTATGTTGAAATAATTTTTTTTTTTTTTTTTTTTTGAGACAGGATCTCACTCTGATGCCAGGCTTGAGTCCAGTGGCTAGATAATGGCTCACTGCAGCCTCAGCCTCCTGGGCTCAAGTGATCCTCCCACCTCACCCTCCCAAGTAGCTGGGACTACAGGCACATGCCATGACACCCAGCTAATTTTTGCATTTTTTTATAGAGACGGGGTTTCGCCATGTTGCCCAGGGTGGTCTCAAACTCCTGGGCTCAAGCAAAGCCACCTGCCCCAGCCTCCCAAAGTGCTAGGATTACAGGCATGAGCCAGCGCTCCCTGTCAGGAAACGTTTTTATTTGATGCATTTTAAATTTGATTTTTAGCTTAAGTTCGATCAATAAACTAACAACGTGACTATCCCTCGCGAGACCAAGATCTCGTTCTTTAGTTTCAGAATACCTTGAATTTTGGTGCACATTTTTGCTATTTTCAGAAAATACGTCGAAGTAGCCTTATATCAAAGGTAGCCTTATATGGAGAGCCTTATGCAAAGATATTAGAGTATTTAATTTCTAGTATTTTTTCTAGAATTGAGAATTTTGGTTATTTCTGTGCATATAAGAACTTTGAGAAGAGTTCTCTAGTTATGGGTAAAATATATTAAGTACATTGAGAATGTCTTTACATTTTCTGACATTTGTACTTATACTGAGTAAAGTTATACCTCAGTTTCTTGGTTGATACTGTCATATGATAAAATTAATCAATGGATAAATTGCTATGTATGTGTGTGATAAAGATACTTGCCTTAAAATAGAACACTTCTGTCTTGCAAACAGTTTATGGTCAAATTGCCTTTTCAGTTACTGCTCTTTCTGTGCACCTAGTGAATGCAAAAGTCTGATAAAGTCCCTGGATGTAAGAAAGAAGATGAAATGTCTTTTCATTGTTAATTATCTGTACCTGGATTAAAAAGTGTTTTCAACATGTAAAGATTTTATGGAAAAAATTAATACGTGTGTGTTGTTTGACTTTTACTGCTAAAGACAGCAAGTGATTGAACAGATAAAATATGTATTGGTTTTAACCACTATTTTTATTGACCCTATCCTCAATGAGAGTAGTTATTTAATTGTGTGTGTGGTCAGTTTTAGTATTTTCACTGTATATACATAACTACTGTTAACTGTCATCCTTAATGGCCATTGTATATGTCATGGAAGGATCAGATGTACTGTATCAACCAATGGGGAAGATAATGTGGATAGAAAAGATTGTATTATCATTTGGGATTTATGGTAATAATTATATTGTTTGGTAGCTGTTTTAGGAATGATGGTTTAAATGGACATAGCTTTTATTTTCTAATAAAAAGATTTCAAATCAGCTCAATTTATGTGACGTTTTCTATTTTAATATGGGATTATTAAAGTATGCAGTCATTTGGGTCATAACTTTCCTCATTCAGCTGTGTTACTTAGTATTTGTCAGATCTTTAATAGTATCTTTAAATGGGCATCAAATATTTGATTAATTTGTGGTTGGAGCTTTTTAGCATCTTCAGTTCTTAAGGAAATAATATTTTATAAAAATTAACTTTGTTATAAGTATGTTGTATGCACATCTGAAAAAAGTCTGTACAGCTTGAACATTTGAATAGTTAATAAATTTTGACTTTGAGAACCACGTACAGCTGATACTAAATACATGCTACTATCTGTTGCATCAACTTCGTTAATCTGTGTACAGTAGTTCATTCTTAGTGGACTTACTTCCCTTTTGTTCTGAACCAAAACTTCACTTTGCAATAAATTACTGGTGAATGAAGCACAAAGGTGTCTCCTGGAGGTGACAGTGTCTCTGTTGGTCAGGTGGCCTTGAATCAGTCATTTGATCTTCTTTGACCTGCTTTCATATTCTATTTTTCCTCCCTTTTAATTATTCTTCTTCTCCGTGGTAAGAATATAATTAATCAACGGGAGGCAAGTTTCCAGGTGATGATGATGGGTACCCATAGGCACGTAGTACATGTTGAGTTGAATAAAAATCTTGGAAATTATACCTTCTAAATACTACTGCTTGTTTATAGTATATTCTCAGTTACAAAGATGCCTGCCAGCCCCTTTCAGTTCTCCTAGTAAAAAGACATGACCCTCCTCGCACTGCCCATCATCCCTCTATTTCTCTTCTGCCCGAACTCTACACCCCGAATCCCCACTTCCTGGAGGAAGTAATTCCTGATTTGATTTTTTTTTTTTTGAGACGGAGTCTCGCTCTGTCGCCCAGGCTGGAGTGCAGTGGCGGGACCTTGACTCACTGCAGCCTCTGCCTTCCGGGTTCAAGTGATTCTCGTGCCTCAACCTCTCCAGTAGCTGGGACTACAGGCGCGCCACCACGCCCGGCTAATGTTTTTTTTTTAGTAGAGTCAGATTTTCGCCATGTTGGCCGGGCTGGCTGATTTAATATTCTTGCGTGACAGTGGCCCAGCGGTGGAGCAGCTGCCCCCAGACCCCTTGACCCGGTGGCGCTTCCTCCCTGCCGGAAGTACCTTGTGTGGCCCTACCAAGAGCATGGCAGCTGCATCCCCAGGAAGCAGGCCCACAGCGCCAGGAGGGGGTTTCCTGAGGACAGAGGCCCTTATTGTCCTGATTGTCGCAGCAGGCCCTGTCGATGGAGTTAACTGTGAAATTCACCCTTTCAGAGATGGATGCAAGGACTTCTGAGGGCGGAGAAGTAGGTACCTTCCTGGATAGCTGTGGAGCCAGGGCCCTGCATTTCCCTTTGGCGTCTCTGCTGACTGAGATGTGAAGCAGTCGGCCCAGGTACCGAGAAGAGGTTTCCTTTGATTTATTGCTATTAAAGTTGTTGCTTTGAGAGCTGGGCATAAACCATAAAAACAGTGGGGAATCACAAGAAATTTGTGATAATTGCATTTAAGACAGGAACCCATTCGTCAGGTAACACTTATGTGCTGTTAATCAGAGCAATGGTTTCTAAGCCACAGGGTTTGCTTCTCATCTGAGTTCTTCTTTATGTTTTATTTTGGAACTAATCAGGTTTTGTTTTCTTTTAGGGAAAATAATAGCAAATGTCAGACTGAACATTATGTGGTTGAATTATTTTCACAAATGTAAAAGAATTAAAAGCCAGTGTGCATGGTTGAAGTTTTGGATACCTGAGAAGATAATTAATGTTTTGGGTATTTTTTTTTAAAGGGATGGAGGGGGAATTTTCATAGTCTTTCCCCAACCCCCATCTTTCATTGATGTCTTAAGCTGACAAGGTGATGGATATATCGGTCAGAAGTCCCATCATCTCTGTCCCCTATAAATCTGTGGCAAGGTTGTTGGAGCACCTCATTTTTTTGTGTTCAGGCTGTGAATACAGTGAGGTTCTGACGAATGTTTGGCCAAAAATGAGTTTTGGCACTCAGCTACAGGAGCAATGTAACCTTTTCAAGGCCAAGGAATTTTTTGGTGTGTGGGTGGTCGTTCTGTCTGCAGAAGATGTTGAAATAAGCCTTTTTACTTTGCAGAAAGTAGAATCCTGAAGGATTTGTGGAAAGTAGAATCCTGGATTTGTAAAGCTCGAGGTGAGGGTCTTGAGCCTAAAGGCTCTGGGGAAAGAGGATCTTGAAGTTGACTTTACATGGGCAGTAAGTTATTTTATTGGAGCTAGCTTGGATAGATTGGACATATCTTCAAAGTGAATTTATTTTTTAAAATGTATCAAAATAGTATAATCCACATACTAGACAATATGGAAAACAGGGAGAGGAAAAAATAAGTACATACTTCCCTGTCATTGTAATAAGTTACTGTCATCATCTGCTTTTTTTTCCCTTTCACCTCACTTCCCACTGTGCGAGGCTCTAGCCACACATGTGGAAGCTACACTCCCCATTCATAAAGAGCTCTTGGGGGAAAGTGACCAGTAATAAAACATTGAAGACATTTACAGGTAGGGTAAAGGTTGTGAAATAGATGCTGTGAGATTGCAGAAGACAGTTCAGGAGTCAAGGAAGGCTTCCTAGAGGAGTGATTCTTAAATTCAGTTTAGGGAGACAGACCCTTGACGATCTGTGACACTTACAAGGTTCAGCATGTACCAAAGCAAGAGAAAGTGGCATGTTTTGGCAGTTGCACTTGGTTGGGTAAGTGCAGAGACAAGAGAGTGTGTGAGGGGTGCTGTTGGGTGGGCAGAGGTCCGATTAGGAAAAATCTCATGTACCAGCCAAGAAGGTGGGCTTCACCCTGCAGGCAGAGAGTCATTGAAGGACCTAAGTCAGGAATGACAGGGTTTGTGCTTAAGGAAGATTACTCTGTCAGCTGTGTCAGGGGTGGAGAGAGACTGGGGACAGTGCGACCTATTAGGGAATTGCTGTGGTTATCATTCAAGTAAGAGGAAGCGATGGGAGTGGTTTCAGTAGCAATGATGAGAGAGAGAAAGAGAGCAGCTTTTGGTGGGAAAGAGTTCCATTGTAGATTTGATGATTTGAGGAGCCTGGGAAGTATCCAAATGGAAATATCAAGCCGACTGGTGGCTTTGTGCACTGGGGAGAGGTTCTGTCTAGAGTGGTCCAAATGGTCAGGATTTTGGAATCCTTGGCTTGTAGATGGAAGTGGAAGCTAGTTTGGAAAAAGATATGAAAAATCCCTCTGTAAGAATGTTGAGGGAATGGAGGAAGTAACCTAGGCTTGGTCCCTGGAGACCACCAAACTGTATAAGAGGAGGAAAGGAGGTTGAGGGACCCAACAAGGAGGTGGGGCGTTAAATGCCTCCTCACAGTCAGATGTTCACTGGATTCAGCAACTAGGTGCTTATGGGGGCTTTGGAGAAAGCCATTCTGGTGGCTTAGGGTGCAGATGCAGGTTACAGGCTTCTTCATAACTATGGCTATAAATATGTTGGAAATATAAACATCATCCATATTAAACTCTGAGCTTTTTCCTCCTACTGTAGAGTCCCCATAGCCATTACTTTTAATTGTCTGCCTTTAGGTACACCAGAAGTTATCTATTTCTTTAGGATAAGAGTCACAGAAATGTACCAAAGAGTCCTATCATTTTTATGGCTTTTGAAATACATTACCACACGGGTTTTAAGTTGGGATGTACTGATTCGGAGTATTGTCAGTGTCTTAGTTCGTTCGTTCTTGCTATAACAGAATACCACAGACAGGGTAATCTGTGAACAATAGAAGCTTATTTGCCTTACCGCTCTGGAGGCTGGGAAGTCCAAGATTGAAGGCCTTCAAGCCCTCTGGTGAGGGCCTTCTAGCTGTATCATAACCTGGCAGAAGGCATGGGCAAGAGAGAGAGAGAGGGAAGAGAAGTCAAGCTCATCCTTTTATTAGAAAACCACTGTCAAGATAACAGCATTAATCCATGCATGAGGGCAGATCCCTCATGTCCTAATCACCCCTTAAAGGTCCCACCTCTCAACACTGTTACACTGAGGATTAACTTTCCAGCACATGTACTTTGGGGGACAAATTCAAGCCGTAGCAATCGGTAATGTCTGATACTGTCGGTTTTACCACCCCCTCATAAACATTGGCTTTTACCTCATTAAATTATTTTATTAATGCAACAGATGAACAATGGCTTCTCACTGTGTCTTTTGTAACAGCATCTTGGTTACCAATGACTATATGTTAAAATCACTTTTAGTTACTAACCAACCAGCTTAAAAAAAACCACATATTGGATTGGTAGTTTAAGGAGGAAACAGAAAACAAACTTGTTAAAGCATTTGACCATTGTGTGGGGCTGACTGCTCTTGTGCTGTGGTCCTGGATAAAATGCTTCGTCTCTCTGGGTCTGTTTCTTGACTAAGATAATTTGTTGATGTTTTCTCTGGGTTTTCCCCCCAATTCTAAAATTCTGAGATATTTTGCTCTGTTCTCCATTTGCAACTCCTAGTGGCTAGGAGGGTATGGGGCCCACAGCTGGCCCCAAATAAACACTGAGAAATTGACTGAAACCTTTGGTATGATCAGAAAACATATTAGGCCTTAGAGTAGGAAGATATTACCAAAAGAACAATAAGAACTCTTGTTCATTAAGAAAAAAATAAATAAATTATAGATAATCAAAAAGAAGAAAATAAAAATAATCTGTCATGCTCTTCCCGCGATCCTGCTCTGCTGTTTGACTCATTCCTGCTTATCCTTTAGGTCTTAGTTTAAATGTTCCTTTCTTGGGGCCTTGTTGACTGAACCCTGTAATAGATAAGGTTCATCTTCTCTCATCCTATTGATCTTTCTTTATTATTGTCACTTCTGAATTATAAATGCTTTACTAGAACAGCAGCCGTATATGTGTGATTAATTACTGTGTCCCCAACACTTAGCACAGAGGCCAGCACATAATTGTTGCTCAGTAAATGTTGAATGAACACATAAATTCAAGTAATCATTTTTATCATTTTGGCATATTTCCTTTTGTGCTTTTTCTCTGTGAATATATCTGTATATCAAGATAAAACATCTCAAAGATGAGATCAGTTTATACTACTGTTTCATGATTTGTGTTCTACTCTCATTGAGTCATTTTTGTGTGGTAGCCTATCATTTTATGGTGATTCATTCTTACTCATAAAACTGCCCTTTTTGTTTCTAACAACATACAGTTGAGCAGTGGGTGGTCTAGGCTAAGGATCCAACCTGGAACTTAGATTGAAAAAATTGGTCAATTCAATTTTTTTAAATGGTCAAAATGTCTAAACCGATAGGTTGTTGGAGAGGTCAGAATGATTTGTCACTGTGAGTATTGGCCCTGTTGGTGTCTTTTTTTTTTTCTTCTTCTTTTTTTTCTTTTTTTTGAGACAGAGTTTTGCTCTTGTTACCCAGGCTGGAGTGCAGTGGCACAATCTCGGCTCACTGCAACCTCTGCCTCCTGGATTCAAGTGATTCTCCCTACCTCAGCCTCCCAAGTAGCTGGGATTACAGGCATGTGCCACCACGCCTGGCTAATTTTGTATTTTTAGTAGAGATGGGGTTTCATCATGTTGGTCAGGCTGGTCTAAAAATCCTGACTTCAGGTGATCCATCTGCTTCGGCCTCCCAAAGTGCTGGGATTACAGGAGTGAGCCAGGCCCCCTGTTGGAATCTGAATCAGGTGCCAAGGAGGTTGAGGAAGGGCAGTGATGACTAGCCTCTCTAGTGCACTTCCACTCGCGTGATATTGCATAGTCTTTGCATTAATTCTGTAAGGTAGTTATTATTAACCCCCTCTTACAGATGAAGAAACTGTCTCAGGTTAGTTAAGTAACTTGTCCAAAAGCATACTAGCTCTTTGTAGCACAGCTGCAATTCAAACATAGATATTCTAACACAGTCCTCTTTTATTTTATTTTTTTGAGACGGAGTTTCGCTCTTTTCACTCTTGTCACCTAGACTGGAGTTCAATGATGTGATCTCGTCTCATTGCAACCTTCGCCTCCCAGGTTAAAGCAATTCTCCTGCCTCAGCCTCCCGAGTAGCTGGGATTATAGGCGCCCGCCACCACGCCTGGCTAATTTTTGTATTTTTAGTAGAGATGGGGTTTCACCATGTTGGCCAGGCTGGCCTGGAGCTCCTGACCTCAGGTGATCAGCCCGCCTCAGCCTCCCAAAGTGCTGGGATTACAGGCATGAGCCCCCGCGCCCAGCCGAGTCCTCATTTTATGTAGACTATGCAGATAGTAGTGTGGAAATCTCTGGTTACAGACTGACTGGCTAGACCGGGCGCGGTGGCTCACGCCTGTAATCCCAGCACTCTGGAAGGCCGAGGCGGGTGGATCACAAGGTCAGGAGATCGAGACCACGGTGAAACCCCGTCTCTACTAAAAATACAAAAAAATTAGCCGGGCACGGTGGCGGGCGCCTGTGGTCCTAGCTACTCGGGAGGCTGAGCCAGGAGAATGGCGGGAACCCGGGAGGCGGAGCTTGCAGTGAGCCGAGATCGCGCCACTGCACTCCAAATCCAGCCTGGGCTACAGAGCAAGACTCCGTCTCAAAAAAAAAAAAAAAAAAACAGACTGACCGGCAGTCGCTGCTCTCTTGCTAGTAGTGCCGGCCTTGAAATCAGTTCTGCGATTTAACCGTGATGCGCATGACCTGTTTTCTCCTCATTGCTGCTGTTTGTCAGTCTTGGATAGTTATTTTATTCTGTCGAAGTTATGTCTGCAGAGCCAGAACATGAAATAAGTAGGTGATCTTACTTTTAATCAGAAGGCTGAAAATTCAAGCTGTATTGAGTAGCTGAGTGCTAAGGTTGGGCTTTCCAGCCCTGGTTTAGCAAACCTTTGATTCCAAGTTTCCACTTCCTTAAGTCTAGCCTTTTGCAAGGATATTAAGAAATACCATTTGAGGGCCCGGCATGGTGGCTAACGCCTGTTAATCCCAGCACTTTGGGAGGCCAAGGCGGGCAGATCACCTGAGGTCAGGAGTTCAAGACCAGCCTGACCAACACGGCGAAACTGCATCTCTTTAACTAAAAATACAGAAAATTAGCCGGGCGTGGTGGCAGGTGCCTGTAATCCCAGCTACTCGGGAGGCTGAGTGGGGAGAATCACTTGAACCCAGGAGGCAGAGGTTGCAGTGAGCCGAGATTGCACCACTGCACTCCAGCCTGGGCGCGACAGAGTAAGACTCTATCTCAAAAAAAAAAAAAGAAATACCATCTGAGCTTTATTCTAACCACCTGGGAAAGAGCAGCACATGAGAACTTCCACAGGCCTGTCAGGAACATTACACAGTTTGAACAGCTAAAACACACAGTAGCATTTTCAGTTAAAAACTAAGAGCAGTTACGCAAGGGTAGCATTTTACTACTGAAATGAGGCTGAAATTTAGTACATTCTTAATCATATTTAGACTCAGAGAATGCACTGCTGGGATAAGCTTCAGCTTTGTTCAAAAAGGACTGTTATTACTAATAATCATTAATCACTATGAGCCATAAAATCTGATGCGGAAGACTACGGTAATTAAAGGAAGAAAAAGTGAATATTATGTGCAAGAGTCTCATTTGGTCATATGCAGCTTCCTGTGGTGTGATTTTAATTTTTAATAACTGCTCTTCATTTATGGTGATTCTGTGGCTGGCTGACTACCAGTGGAGCCTCCCCAGGTTTTTCCTAATAATTTTAAAAAACACATTTGTGTGCACACTTCAAAATAGTTAAGATGGTTAAGTTTATGATACATGTTTTTAGCCACAAAAAACCTTAAACCCACACATTTGCAGTGATTCATTATCTCTCTTGAGCATCTCTCTTCTGATCAAAAGGAAGCATTTATTTTAAAACTCTTTACTAGTTTTAAAATTACATAAAATTGTTGTAACAAATTTAAATAATAAAGAAACATACAAAATGAAGAGTAAAAGTTTTCCTCATTCCAGATTGAACTCAACAGGCACCCACTGGTTGTGGTTTATTGTGCAGTATTTTTTCTCTAATAGTATGTTTTTGGCTACTTCTAGATCAAGAAAAGCACAGTGACAGTAGCTGAAATGTGGAAACAACCCAAATGTCCATAAACAGATGAATGGATAAACAAAATGTGGTCTATATATACAATGGAATATTATTAGCCTTAAAATGGAATGAAATTCTACATGCTTTATTTATTTATTTATTTTGAGATGGAGTCTTGCTCTGTCACCCAGGCTGGAGTGCAGTGGTGTAATCTCGGCTCACTGCAACCTCCACCTCCTGGATTCAAGTGATTCTCCTGCCTCAGCCTCCCGAAGAGCTGGGCCTACAGGCGCACACCACCATGCCTGGTTAATTTTTGTATTTTTTAGTAGAGACAGGGTTTCACCATGCTGGCCAGGCTGGTCTCAAACTCTTGACCTCATGATCTGCCTGCCTCTGCCTCCCAAAGTGCTGATTACAGGTGTGAGCCACCATGCCTGACTTGGTGTCAGGATATTTTACTACGCAAAAAAAGAACAGTGAGCATGTAATTTTCTATACTATTCTATAAACACAAATGGTGGCTCACGCCTGTAGTCCCAGCACTTTGGGAGACTGAGATGGGCAGATCACTTAAGCCCAGGATTTCGAGACCAGCCTGGGCAACATAGCGACACCCCTGTCTCCAGAAAAAATACAAAAATTAGCCAGGTGTGTTAGCGCATGCCTGTGGTCCCAGCAACTTGGGAGGCTGAGGCGGGAGAATCACTTGAGCCTGGGAGGTCAAGGCCCCAGTAAGCCATAATCATGCTACTGCACTCCAGCCCAGGTGACAGAATGACACCCTGTCTCCAAACCTTTCCCCAACCACATACTTACAAATGATAAATACTATGATAAAAATGCAAATATTTTTTAAACGCAAAAAAAAAAATTTTTTTTAAATTTTTTGAGATGGAGTCTTGCTCTGTCGCCTGGGCTGGAGACCAGTGACGCAACCTCGGCTCACTGCAACCTCTACTGCCCAGGTTCAAATGATTCTCCTGCCTCAGCCTCCCAGGCAGCTGGGATTACAGGCACCCACCACCATGCTCGGCTAATTTTTGTATTTTTAGTAGAGATCAGGTTTCACCATGTTGGCCAGGCTGCTCTCCAACTCGTGACTGCAAGTGATCTGCCCACCTCTGCATCCCAAAGTGCTGGGATTACAGGCGTGAGCCACCGTGCGAGGACCCCAATCAGCTGGGATTACAGATGCATGCCACCACACCCAGCTAATTTTTGTACTTTTAGTAGAGATGGAATTTCACCATGGTGGCCAGCCTAACCTTGAACTCCTGACCTCAAGTGATCCACCCACATCGACTTCCCAAAGTACTCAGATTGTAGCCATGAGCCACTGTGCCCGGCCTCTACTCTCTAATTCTATGAGGACAGTGTTATAGATTCTACAGTCAGTAAGATCGTGTAATATTTGCCTTTCCATGCATGGCTTATTTCACTTAACGTAATGTCTTTCAGGTTTATCCACATTGCTGTGAATTTTTTATGGCCAAGTAGGGTGTTTTTTTTTTTTTGAGACAAAGTCTACTCTGTCACCCAGGCTGGAGTGCCTAAATTGTATTTTTATATAGATGGCTTAAAGTTTATGTCAGACTTTGGACTAAGTTATGCAGCAGTAACTAACAACTTCCAAGTCTTAATGCCTTACAACTACAAAAGTCTATTTCTGGTTCATGTTACATGTCTTTTACAGGTTGGCCACAATTCTGTGCCACATCCTCTTCATTGTAGGATCCAGGATGAAAGATATGCCCTTACCTGGTATGTTGCTGTTCTGTGTCAGAGGAAAAAATCATGGAAGCATGAGACTCCTAAAGCTAGTCATATAACCTGGCCTGACGTTACTGGGATGAGAAAATACAGTCCTCCTATAGGAAGGGGCAGTGATTATTTGGGAGCAATAATACAGTTACTATAGGGTTATAACCAGAAATAAGACACTTGTCTATGGCCATGGAGGAAGGGAAACATCTATACATATGAGACCTCACTATAAGGTAGTGCATGATCTGGAATCATGCTGTCTAAATGGGGCAACACCTCTGAGCCCTAATGTGGGGGCCAGCTCAGATCCCTGTACCTGCTTAGGATGGAAAACAGCACCACAGAAATCACTTAATAGGAAAGGGCACAAGAAAAAATCTCCCAAGATAAGCTCTCAAACATAAATTACAAAGTATTTGAGGAGGTTCAACCCTCTTAAGGAAAATCTACAAATCCAACAAATAGGAGAATTTATATCAAGAAATATAAATAATAGGCCCATCCAAAAGACATTAAAATAAAAAGTATACTTAAAATGTTTAAAGATAACAGGTGAACTGGTGTCAGTGAAGTAAGATCAAGAGGCAGTGAAACAAGAACAGGTAGATGTGAAAAAGATAGTCGTTGATATTTAAAATTTCTAGGCTGGACATATTTGAAGAGAGAATTAGTAAGCTGGAAGATGGAACTGAAGACAGCTCTTAGAGTACAAAACAAAAAGGTAATCAGTTGATGTCATGGAGGATAGATTGAGACATTTTAGCCTACATAAACGAGGGTTTCCTAGAAGGAAATAATAGAGTGAAGACAGCAATATTTGAAGATAGAATAGCTAAGAAATTTTCAGCATTTAAAAAGGGCACAAATTATCAGGTTGAAACCACTAAATGCTGAGACAGATTGCACAAAAATAAAAAAGAAAAAGAAAGTAAAGTACATTTAGAACATTGCAGTGAAATGACAAAATATTGGAAATAAAGAGAATCCTCTTAAAAGCTACCAGGAGGTAAAGACAGATTATCTACAAAGGAATGACAATCATAATAACAGTATGCTTATTTTTAGCACAAATCATTGCCAAAAAACAATGAAATAACACCTTCAGAGTACTGAGAAAAAATAATTTGAACTTTGAATTTCATACTCAGCTAAACTGTCAATAGTGTATGCATAATAGAGATATTTTAACACACACAAGGACCAAAAGAACTTACTACCAACAGACCTTCACTGAAAGGACAACTAAAAACTGCTTCAGCTAGAAGAAAAACGAATCCAAAAGGAAAGAGCATGATGCCACAAGAAAAGGTGAAAAAGAGAAATTGGTAAAACATATTGACAAACCTTAAATAAAATAGTAACTATAACAACAACAACAACAACAACAACATTTTTTGTGTGTGTATTTAAAGGCAAGCTGATAATTACATTCTAGGCCAAAAACAAGGAGATATTTCAGAAGAAAGCTAAAGAATGTTAAGATCATTGTTTTGTTCAGAACACTTGAAATACTGGTTAGCTTTAGACTTTGCTGGAAAAATACTGATAGGGTTTGGCTGTGTCCCCACCCAACTCTCATCTTGAATTATAGTGCCCGTAATCCCCATGTGTCATGGGAGGGACCCAGTGGGAGGTAATTTAATCATGGGCATGGTTACCTTCATACTGTTTTCATGATAGTGAGTTCTCATGAAATCTGATGGTTTTATAAGGGGCTTTCCCCCCTTTTGCTGGACACTTCTCCTTGCTGTTGCCATGTGAAGAAGGACATGTTTGCTTCCCCTTCCGCATGATTGTAAGTTTCCTGAGGCCTCCCTCCTATGGAACTGTGAGTCAATTAAGCCTCTTTCCTTTCTAAATCACCCAGTCTTGGGTAGTTCTTTATAGCAGTGTGAGAACAGACTAATACAAATACAAAATAAAATGTTTAAAATGTAAGTGATATGATTAGAAGACTAGAAATAGAATATATAACTTCTTAATCATTAGAAGAAGAAAAATGGAATAAAGGAAATTTTATCAATCTGGTAGAATGCAAGAGAGAAAGAAAAATGCAATAAAAAAAGAACAGTAAATAGAAAAAACAAGATGGAAAATCTATATCCAAGTATATCTGTGATCACTATTAGTATATGGATATTAAATTCCTCTATTAAAAGCAGAGACTCTGACTGGATTTTAAAACTACTATTTATGAGAAACACTCCTTGGCTATAATCTCAGCTACTCAGGAGGCTGAGGAGGGAGGATTGCTTGAGCGCAGGAGTTTGAGACCAGCCTAGGCAATGTAGTGAGACCCTGTCTTTAAAAATTAAAATTAAAATGAATTATCCAGGCATGGTGGCACACACCTGTAGTCTTAGCTACTTGGGAGGTTAAGGTAGGAGCCCAGGAATTAAAGGCCACAGTGAACGATGCAGGAGTTGAGCCCTGGGGTTAAAAGCTGCAGTGAACTATGATTGCACCACTGTACTCCAGCATGAGTGCATTCCACCATGCATGCACTCTAGCATGGGTGACAGAGTGAGACTTCATCTCTAAAATAAATAAAAATAAATAAAAAAGGAAGAAACATTTCTAAAAAATGTGACATAGTAATTAAAAGTAAAGGAATGGAAAAGGTGTTTCAGATGCCAGTAGGGAAGAAAACAGGGGAGCTGAGAGTGAGGTGTGAGAGGAAACATCACTGAGTACCCTTTTAAATTTTGAACCGTGTGAATGTATCTCTTTCTCAACAAACAAAATTCTGAATTACTAGTATAAAGAAAGTTGGTGTGACAATATAATAGTATAATATAAATGATAAAATAATGTGATCAGGCCAAATAACATTTAAGCAGAAATATGCACAAAGGTTATTTTATCTCACAGGAAGATAAACAGTCTACCAAGAAATAAGAATCATGCATTTCTTTATATCCAATAAAAGCTTTAAAATATATAAAACAAACCTAATAGAATTGGACAAATTTACAATCGTAATGGGAGATTTTAACACACTATGTAAAAATTGATGTCTGTTTTTACACACACAAACATAAGGTATAATGACAGAAGGTGACCCTAGTAGTGTAATAGTGACACTAAAGAATCTTGAATCAGTTTAGGAAACCAAAGTCACTCCAAGAATTTCAAGTACAAAAGAAGATGGGGAATTAGCTGCTTCCAATATCATTAGGCCTGGAATTAGTTTAAGTCTTCACATATATAATTTTGAAAAATTGCTTATAACAGTTTCTGGCAGCTAGTATGTATTATATGAGTGTTAGATAAAATTTTAGAAGATACATAAAGTTGAGGACTGTCGTGGGATTCATGATTTCAAAGTCATATCATCATAGCTGTAATTCAGATGTTAGGAAGCTGTCACTGCTGCTGCCACCACAATCTTCTCATATCCACAAAGGTAGTGACTAGACACTGGAATATTGAGTCCAGGGGCAGTCAATTCAACCTGGCTTGCCAGCCGTCACAGCAGGAGGATAAGGGGCTGCACGTCTTTTCCATCTTCCTGCTCTTGTATGTATGTGTTTGATTCATCAAAGCTAAAACATACCTAGAATTCACTGTCACATAGTCTGGGAAAGATGATGATGATGATGATGATGATTATTATTATTATTTTGCCTTTCAGCCTTGTATTTTAGTAGAGAACAGAGAAGTAGATGAGAATGAAGGTCGAGCATCAATTGATGGTAGTAAGTACAAATAACTAGGAATCAGTTTAATGAAAAATGTGTAAGACCTGGTTGGGCGCAGTGGCTCATGCCTGTAATTCCAGCACTTTGGGAGACCGAGGCAGGCAGATCACTTGATACCAGGAGTTCAAGACCAGCCTAGTCAACATGGCAAAACCCTATCTCTACTAAATATACAAAAATTAGCTGGGAGTGGTGGTACACACCTGTAATCCCAGCTACTAGGGAGGCTGAGGCACGAGAATTGCCTGAACCCTAGAGGTGGAGGTTGTAGTGAGCTGAGATCATGCCACTGCACTCCAGCCTGGGTGGCAGAGTAAGGCGCTCTCTCTCAAAAAAAAAAAAAAAAAAAATAGATATAAGATCTTTATGAAGAAAACTTAAAAAATAGCACTGAGGGACACTAAAGGAGACCTGAACAAATGGAAAAACTTTGCATGTGCTTGAATCAGAAGGCTAAGCCTCATAAAGACTTCAATTCCCTAACTTAATTTATAAATGTAATGTAGGAGCAATAAAAATGCTGATAATACTTGTTTAGAACTAGATGTGCTGATTCTAATATTCCTATGGAAAAATAAACAAAAATGGTGAGGATAAAATTGAAAAAAGTAAATCAATGAAGGGGAACTGGACCTACCAGATCTTAAAACAGTCAGCCCTCAATTGAACATTGATCAATGAACAGACATATCAATAAAACAGAATAGAAAATAAAAAAGATTAAAACACATGAGAAAATATCTATATATGTTAAGAGGACTATCTCAGATCGGTGAATAAAAGATAGACTACTCAATAAAATGTATTGAAACAATCAGGAAGTTACCTGGAAAAAGAAATTGGCTCCTGCAATGCATACACCAGAAAAACTCCTAGTGGTTAAAGGTGAAAGATAAATGTACAGCATAAAACCATAAAAGTACTAGAAAGAAACGTAGGAGAATTCCTTCTTTGCTTGGCATAAAGTAAAATTCCTTCTTTACTTTCCAACCTTGACTGTACAGTTTTGCATTGCAGAAAGAAAGAAAGAAGCAAAGTCAAAAGACAAATGAAAAGCTTAGGAAAAAAAAAACAACTTGGTACTCCATCCTAAAGGACCAGGCCCCTAATTTATTTAAAAGCTTAAAATTTTTTTTGAAAATAAAAGAGCTTATGATCAATAATCAATAAAACAAGAATCAACAACCAAATAGAAAAATGAGCAAAGCATATGAACAGACAGTTTTACACAGAAAATATAAAGTCCCTTAAGTACATGAAAATATACTCAACATCCTTTCACAATAAGAGAAAAGCAATTTCAATCTAGACTGAGGTACCATTTTTCACCTATCAAATTGTCAAAAATTCAAAAGTTTAATAATATACTCCACAGGTAGAGCTTTGGGGAAAACAGTGGATGGGAGTATAAATTGTTTCAACCTCTCTAGAATTCAATTTGGCAATTTTTGTCAGAATTACAAATGCATGTATCCCTTGATCAAGCAATACCACTTCTGATAATTTATACCACAGATATACCCACACATGTGTGAATTGACATACGTATGAGGTTATTCATTGTGCATTGTATATAATAGAAAAGATTGTAAATAATCTGATTGCTCCTAAAATATGACCAAGTGAATAACATCTGAGACATCCAACAATGGAATACTAGGTAACCACAATAAAGAAGTAGGAAGCTCTTTATCTACCCATGGCAAGATCTCCAAGAAATATTATTGAATGGAGAAAGCTAGGTACACATCAGTATATATAGTATGCCACCTTTTGTGTGGGAAGGGTGTGGGAAAATAAATATAGATTCATATTTGATTATGAAACCCACAAGTTCTAAGTGGGGCCCAAAAATCGAGTGGTGTAAATTATGTGATCACATTACTGTAAGCTTCATGAAGTGACTGCAATAAGTGTAGGCACCTGGCTGGCTAGGAGACCAAAAGTCAGTTGCCAATCACATTATAGCCAAATAAGTATTACTAGGGCAGAGTAGAGGTGACCTGGGAGTGGGATGCATTGGGTTTAAGGAGACAGGGTGGGAGCAAGCTTTTTCACTGTATAATTTAAAAAAAATTTTTTTTTTTTTTTTTTTGAGACAGGAACTCTGTCACCCAGGCTGAAGTGGAGTGGCACAATCACAGCTCACTGCAACCTCTGCCTCCTGGACTCAAACAATCCTTCCACCTCAGCCTCCCAAGTAGCTGGGACTACAGGTGCACACCACCATACCTGGCTAATTTTTGTATGTTTTTGTAGAGACAGGTTTCACCATGTTGCCTGTGCTGGTCTCGAACTCCTGAGCTCAAGCAATCCTCATGCCTCAGCCTTAGTGCTGGGAATATAGGGGTAAGCCAACTCACCCAGCCTTAAAAAGTGCTGGGAATATAGGGGTAAGCCAACTCACCCAGCCTTAAAAAATGCTTTGAATGGATTATCTATTAAAATATTTGAAAACAATTTTAATTAAAAAAAGATCAGGCCGGGCGTGGTGGCTCAAGCCTGTAATCCCAGCACTTTGGGAGGCCGAGACGGGCGAATCAGGAGGTCAGGAGATCGAAACCATCCTGGCTAACACAGTGAAACCCCATCTCTACTAAAATACAAAAAAATTAGCTGGGCGAGGTGGCGGGCGCCTGTAGTCCCAGCTACTCGGGAGGCTGAGGCAGGAGAATGGCGTGAACCCGGGAGGCGGAGCTTGCAGTGAGCTGAGATCCGGCCACTGCACTCCAGCCTGGGGGCAGAGCGAGACTCTGTCTCAAAAAAATAAAAAATAAAAAAAATAAAAAAAGATCACCAGGCATGGTAGCTCATGCCTGTATTTCCAGCATAGAGGGAGACTGATTTGGGTGGTGGCAATTATAGGATATTTGGGGTGTCGTTTTCTGGCAGGAAACCTCTGTGGCCGGTAGTACCTTTCCCCAAGTTTTGCTCAGGCCTGCTGGATTCATTTCACCCACTTGGCCTGGCAGGCTGCGTTTGGTTCATGCTACTGGCCTGGGTCCCACACCTGCCAAGAGCAAGCCAGACATGGAATGGCAAGGGACGTGTGAGTGACTGTGGGGTCTGGCCACTGCACACAGTCAGACATGCTGGCTGCTGCAGCGGGGTGGGCAGCTCCAGGTGCTGGCACAGGCACTGGCTCTGTGTGAGGCTGTGGCCGGGCCAGGTGCACCATAAGCAGCTTCTATGGCTTGCATCGGGGAACAAGCATTCAGAAGCTTGGAGATGCCAGAAACAGCAGGGCCCCAAAGAGGGAGTCACATCCCTGGCTCAGGGAGCTCCCAGATCTGGGCTCCTCAAAAGGCTGCAGCTCTTCTCTCCTTCTGTTCACCAGCAACATGGTGAGCGAGGGGCATGCTTCAGCCCTGTTTGTGTTACAGCTCTTTTAGCCCACCATTCCATGGTCCCGAGTTCTTGTCCTGCAACCAGGAAGAATAAGGTACGCAGACAAGTGGAGGGTGAGCAAGATGAAGAGGAGCTTTATTGAGCACTAGAACAGCTTAGTCTACCACAGGCGGCAGCTTCTTTCTGCAGCCAGGGTGTCCCAACAAGTGTTCAGCTCCTAGCAAAGAGGAGACCTGGGGTGGTAAGCAACTCTCTGCAGGTAGGTTGTCCTAAAATCTCTGCAGCTGTCAGCAGAAAGGAGGCCCTGGAGTGGGTAGCTCCTCTCTGCAGCTGGTCATCCTGAGGTCTGTCCAGCTCTAGCTGAACCTGGGCTTTTATGGGCCTCCGAGGGGAGGAAGTGCACACCAATTGCTCCATGAGCGGCCATGAGCGGGCCCAGAAAAGGCACCACAAGTTCCCACTCCGATCTGCGGGACAGGCAGCCCAGCCCCTACCCTTCAGGCCCTACATGACCTGAAGGTGGGGCCTCACCGGGGACTCACCCTCTTCCACCCAGGAGCCTGTCTTGCCTCCTGCTGCTGTTCATGGCGCCCAGGCTGTTCCTGCCAAGGGGCTTCTGCAAGCCAGTGCTGAGCTATCCTCAGCCCCCGTTTGGCTTCCCTCCCATGCTCATAGGCACCCAAAGTCCAGAGGGGGCCAAGGTGGCAGGGGACTGGCGTGTCAGCACTGCCCTGGGCATGTGTACACCTGGCTGTTTTTGCCCTAGCTTTGCTCTGAGATTGGCGTGTGCACCAACAGCAGGGAGAAGTCAGGCAGTGGGAGCAGGCACTTCCGAGCCTTCATGGTCAGGCGGGGCTTTCTGGGCCCCCAAGAGTGCAGGGATGCCTTGGTCCGCAGCCACGGTTTGGGTGGCTGCAGCTGCCCAAGTTGAGGGGGGATGGGGTTCCTGCCTGCTCCATGGAGGCTCGGATCTGAAGCTGCACCAGGGAGGGCAGGGCTCCTGCTTGCTCCTGGCCCCCGCAAGAGCACAGGGAGGCCTGGGTCTGCAGCTGCCCCCCAAGCAGGGCTCCCTGGAGGAGCAGGAGGCCTGGGTCCATAGCCGCAACTTGGATGGTTGTGGCTGCACCTGGGGAGCTCCCACCCCACCAGTTCAGAAGAGGTGGGGCTCCCACTTGTCGCTGACTCCACAGAGTGAGCAGCCCTGGCCGCCTCTCCCTACTGCAGCCAGCGTGATAGCAGTGGACTCAAGCGTGACTTGAGTCCAAGAGTTTGAGACCAGCCTGGGCAACATGGTAAAGCCCCACCTCTAAAAATCTTAGCTGGGTGTGGTGGTGCTCCTCTGTAGTTCAAGTTACTCAGGAGGCTGAGGTGGGAGGATTGCTTGAATTCAAGAGGTTGAAGCTGCAGTGAGCCACAAGCACCACTGCACTCCAGCCTGGGTGACAGAGCAAGACTCTGTCTCAAAAAAAAATGATCAAGCAGATAAAAACAATGATATTAATGACTTGAAAAGATGACTGACAAATGTATTCTGGTAGATTTGTATAGAAGCATGTACCCAACAAATAGAGAATATGAATTATTATTAAGCATGATGTGAAGCTTTTTTTTTTTTTAAACAGTGGACCACTCTCTGATGCAAGTTAGATAATTTTTTTTTAAAGTATTGACTACAAATATTAAAGAAATTTTATCACATAGAATGTTTCTTATCACAATGCCATAAAATTAGGAACCAAAAATAAAATGAAAGCCCAGAAATCACACTGTTAGTAAACCAAAAGTGTCCTTTTTTTTTTTTTTTAAAGACAGAGTCTCACTCTGTCACCCAGGCTGGGTACGATCTCAGCTCACTGCCACCTCTGCCTCATGGGTTCAAGCAATTCTCCTGTCTCAGCCCCCTGAGTATCTGGGATTACAGGCATGTACTACCACACCCGGCTTACTTTTTTTTTTATTTTTAGTAGAGATGGGGTTTCACCATATTGGTCAGGCTGGTCTTGAACTCCTGACCTTGTGATCCACTGCCTTGGCCTCTGAAAGTGCTGGGATTACAGGCATGAGCCACCATGCCCAGCCTGCCTCACTTCTTAATAATTAATGCATTAGGCCTGGTGCGGTGGCTCACGCCTGTAATCCCAGCACTTTAGGAGGCCGAGGCGGGTGGATCACCTGAGGTGGGGAGTTCAAGACCAGCCTGACCAACATAAAGAAACTCCGTCTCTACTAAAAATACAAAATTAGCCAGGTGTGGTGGCACATGCCTGTAATTGCAGCTACTCCAGAGGCTGAGGCAGGAGAATTGTTTGAACCCAGGAGGCAGAGGTTGCAGTGACCCGAGATCACTTCATTGCACTCCAGACTGGGCAACAAGAGTGAAACTCCGTCTCAAAAAAAAAAAAAAAAAAAAGCGTTAAAAAAGGACAGTGAAAGGTACCAAATATCTGGAACTGAATGACAATGAAACCCTGTAAAATACACTAACTATCAAACATTGTGGGATGCAGATAAAGCAGTATCGTTACTAGTAAACAACAATATTGAAAACATGTCATTTAGTGCTCAACTTAAGGCTAGAGAATGAGCCGGGCATGGTGGCTCACGCCTGTAATCCCAGCACTTTGGGAGGCTAAGGCAGGTGGATCACCTGAGGTCAGGAGGTCAAGACCAGCCTGGCCAACATGATGAAACCCTGTCTCTACTAAAAAATACAAAAATTAGGCTGGGCACAGTGGCTCACGCCTGTAATCCCAGCACTTTGGGAGGCTGAGGCAGGCGGATCACAAGGTCAGGATATCGAGACCATCCTGGATAACATGGTGAAACCCTGTCACTACTAAAAATATAAAAAATCAGCCTGGTGTGGTGGCGGGCACCTGTAGTCCCAGCTACTCGGGAGGCTGAGGCAGGAGAATGGCGTGAACCCAGGAGGCGGAGCTTGCTGTGAGCCGAGATTGCACCACTGCACTCCAGCCTGGGCGACAGAGTGAGACTCCACCTCAAAGAAAAAAAAAAAGAAAGAAAAGAAAAAATTAGCCAGATGTGGTGGTGGGCACCTGTAATCCCAGCTACTCAGGAGGCTGAGGCAGGAGAATAGATTGAAACTGGGAGGCAGAGGCTGCAGTAAGCCGAGATCATGCCACTGCACTCCAACCTGGGAGACAGAGTGAGACTCCATCTCAGAAAAAAAAAAAAAAAAAAANAAATATAAAAAATCAGCCTGGTGTGGTGGCGGGCACCTGTAGTCCCAGCTACTCGGGAGGCTGAGGCAGGAGAATGGCGTGAACCCAGGAGGCGGAGCTTGCTGTGAGCCGAGATTGCACCACTGCACTCCAGCCTGGGCGACAGAGTGAGACTCCACCTCAAAGAAAAAAAAAAAGAAAGAAAAGAAAAAATTAGCCAGATGTGGTGGTGGGCACCTGTAATCCCAGCTACTCAGGAGGCTGAGGCAGGAGAATAGATTGAAACTGGGAGGCAGAGGCTGCAGTAAGCCGAGATCATGCCACTGCACTCCAACCTGGGAGACAGAGTGAGACTCCATCTCAGAAAAAAAAAAAAAAAAAAAAAGGGCTACAGAATGAACAAAAAGCTGAACCCAATGAATAAAGATAAAATCACAAATTGATGAAACAGAAAACAAACACAAAGGAGAAATCGACAAAACCAAAAGCAAAGTCTTTTGAAAAGACAAAATAGATATCTGCCAAAAGTGAGAAAAAGAGAGGAAGCAAAGATAGACAATATTAGGTCAAGAGAGTGCACATAACTGTATGTATGGTAGAGATCTATAAAATGTGATTCCAGACGTATTAGATATAGTTGATTGGCACTGGATAGTTATTTCTACCTCCTTCAATGGTATTTGCCTAACTATAGAGATTACAAAGCTGAAAACTGCATTTCAATTAGGTTTCTAGATGAGAATCAGATTTTGCTAGTTAGCTGCAGCTGTGTGACATTTGGTTGGAAGAAGGGAAGCAATGGCCATAATCCTAAAACTTTGGACTGACTTTTTTTGCTGCCAAACTCAGAGTCCAGGATCCGGCTTTGAGGGTCTGGGGAGTTGTTTGTAGCAGCCTCAACAGCAGCTGGAATCAGCAGTGCCATATCTAGTTACAGCTCTTAAGAGTCAGCAGTGGTTTTAACCATGGCTTTGTGACCCTGGATTGCAGTCATGGCTGTGTATACTTGAACTCAGTTGTCCCAATGGCAGCATCTGGTTCCCTACTTTCCATTGTTTGTTTGTTTATTTTTTTAGTGAGATGAGGCCTTCCTCTGTCGCCCAGGCTGGAGTGCAGTGGCACAATCTCAGCTCACTACAGCCTCCACCTCCCGGGCTCAAGCGATCCTCCCACTTCAGCCTCCCAAGTAGCTGGGACTAAGGTGTGTGCCACTGCACCTGGCTAATTTTTGTATTTTTAGTAGAGATGGGGTTTCGCCATGTTGCCCAGGCTGGTCTCAAACCCTTGAGTTCACACAATCTGCCCACTTCGGCCTCCCAAAGTGCTGGGATTACAGGTGAGAGCCATCGCACCTGGCTCCACTTTACTAATGGTGCCATACTTGGCAGCTCTTCTAGACAGCTCTAGACTGTTCTAGGAGTCATTTCTAGAGCTCACTTCTCTAGCCTTGTCAACAATTTTGTAAGCTCCCTGCTCCCTTCATTGAAACAGGGGTTCTTGTTCCTTGTATCAGGCACAACTGATGAAAAGAATGCTATCAACAATTCTATGCCAAGAAATTTGAAAACTTAGGGGAATGGATAATTTCCTAGAAAATATAAATTACCACAATGGACCCAACCAACATTGAAAACCAGAATAGACTAATAAAATTAACTGACTAGGTATTCAAAACTGCCTCCCAAATGCCCATGCAAAGGTTACTAGGCCTGGACTGTTTTATGGGCCGGGTTTCCCTGAAAAAAAGATAACCTTTGTATCATGCAGATTGTTCCAGAGAAAAGAAAAAGAGAAACAGTTACTCAGCTTATTTTGTGTGAAGATAGTGTAACTTTAATATCAAAACTGGATAAAGAGAGTATAACAAAAGAAAGTTAAAGTACAATCTTAAGAACATAAATGCAGCTGGGGCCAGGGTAGCTCATGCCTGTAATCCCAGCACTTTGGGAGGCCTAGATGGGAGGATCACTTGAGGTCAGGAGTGCGAGACCAGTGTAGTCAATATAGTGAGACCTCATCTCTACAAAAAATTAAAAATTAGGCCAGGCATGGTGGCTCACGCCTATAATCCTAGCACTTTGGGAGGCCGAGGCAGGCAGATCACTTGAGATCAGGAGTTCAAAACCAGCCTGGTCAACATGGTGAAACCCCGTCTCTACTAAAAATACAAAAAAAAAAAAAAGTCTCATAGAGAGACTGAGGCAGGAGAATCACTTGAACCCAGGAGGCAGAGGTTGCAGTGAGCTGAGATTGTGCCACTGCACTCCAGCCGGGGTGACAGAGTAAGACTCTATCTCAAAAAAAAAAAAAAAAAAAGAGCCAATTAGAACAGAAACAACAGGCCAGGTGCAGTGGCTTATGTTTGTAATCCTGGAACTTTGGGAGGTCAAGGTGGGAGGAACCCTTGAGTCCAGGAGTTCGAGACCAGCCTGGACAGCATGGCGAAATCTCCTCTCCAGAAAAAAAATACAAAAATTAGCCAGGTGTAGTGGTGTGTACCTATAGTGCCAGCTACTCAGAAGGCTGAGGTGGGAGGATCACCTGGGCCTGGGAAGGTTGAGGCTGCAGTGAGCCATGATCGTGCCACTGCACTCCAGCCTAGGTGACAGAGTGAGACCCTGTCTCAAAAAGGAAAAGGAACATAAAAATAAGAGAGAGACCATTCACATTAACAAGACAAATAAGACACGTAGAAATAAAAGGCAAACTCCCATTTTAAAACCTATAAAACACATTTAAAGTCACATAAGAAAAACCAAATAAACCACATTTATGAAAGGAAAGATTCAGTAATCTCAAAATGGCGATTCTGCCCAATTTGATCTATAAATTCAATGTGATCCTAACAAAAATTCCCAATAAAATTTTTTCATAGCCCTTTGACAAACATTTCTTACATTCATATAGAAGATGAACAGCTGTGACAATTCAAACCTAATTCAGAAAAGGAAGAATTAGTACCAGAAATTAAGGCATTATAAGTCTAGAGTAATTTAAATGGTAGATATTGACGCAGAATAAACACATAGATCAGTGGAACAGAACAAAGAGCCCCAAAACAGAGCCCAAATATTGTGAGATCTGTTATATGACAGGCGTGCTCTGTCAGATCAGTGGGAAAGGGTGGATATTCAATAAATGGTAATAGGAAAATTGATTTTCTATAAAAAGATAAAAATAAATCTCTATCCCATACCATATACAAAAAAGCAAATTCCAGCTGAATTAAACATCTGTGCATGAAAAAAAACAAAACTTTAAAACTTTTATTTTTAGAGGTGGGTTCTCACTATGTTGCCCAGGCTGGCTTGAACTAGTGGGCTCAAGCAATCCTCCCACCTTGGCCTGTCAAAGTGCTGGGATTACAGGCATGAGCCACCACACCTGGCCCAAAACTTTAAAACCATTAAAAGGAAAGTATTTGTATTATTCAGAATTCTCCAGAAAAACAGACCAATAGGATTGATTTACTTATTTAGAGAATTGGCTCGTATGATATTGGAGTCCAAGAAGCCCCATGATATGCTGTTTGCAAACTGGAGAACCTAGAAACCCAGTGGTATAATTCAGTCTGGACTGAAGGTCTGAGAACCAGGGGTTCTGCTGTCCAAGGGCAGGTAGATGTCCAGCTCACATAGAGACAGCAAATTTTCCCTTCCTCTGCTTTTGTGTTCTATTCAGTTTCTCAACAGATTAGATGATGCCCATCCCCATGAGAGAGGATGATCTTTACTCAGTCTGCTGATTCAGATACGAATATCTCCATAAACACCCACAAAGATAATGTTTTACCAGCTATCTGGGCATCCTTTAGCCCAGCCATGTTGACACAGAAAATTAACCATCATAGTATTTCTCTTTTTTTTTGTTTGTTTTTTGTTTTTGTTTTTTGAGACAGAGTCTCGCTGTGTCGCTCAGGCTGGAGTACAGTGGCACAAGCTTGGCTCACTGCAACCTCCACCTTCTGGGTTCAAGCAATCATCCTGCCTCAGCCTCCCAAGTGTCACAGTATTTCTTTTAAAATATTTTTAATAGGAGGCTGGGCACAGTAGCTCATGTCTGTAATTCCAGCACTTTGGGAGGTAGGAGGATTATTTGTGCCCAGGAGTTCAAGATCAGCCTGGGCAACATAGTGAGACCCTATCTCTACAAAAAACTTAAAAATATTAGTTAGGCGCAGTCGTGTGCACTTGTGGCCCCAGCTACTGAGAAGGCTGAGGTAGGAGTATCACTTGAGCCCAGGAGGTTGACCCTGCAGTGAGCTTTGATTGCATGGCTGCACTCCAGCCTGGGAGACAGACAGAGAACCTGTCTCCAAAAATACATATATGTGTATATAAATATATTTTGTCTCTATATAATACATCTATTATAAATATTTCACCTCCTTTCTCTTAGTCTGTTGTCTTTTAATTTATAGATGGTGGCTTTTGTTAAAACAAGCTTTATATTTCAATACTAAATGTATTGTTTTCTTTTTAAAATATGTGTATGGATGTATACACACATACATATATTTTCATGTGTATATATTATATATACATATATTTCTATGTGTGTATACACATAAACATGTATAAACATGTATACACACAGAAAAATATATGTATATATAATATATACACATACATTTATATATAGATATAGACAAATGTATAATATATACATATACATTTTAAATATAAATATATGTATGGATATTTTCTCTTTTTTTTTTTTTTGAGAGCGAGTCTCACTCGTTGACCAAGCTGAGTGCAGTGGCCAGATATCAGCCCACTGCAAGCATCCGCCTCCCGGGTTCACGACATTCTCCTGCCTCAGCCCTCCCCGAGTAGCTGGGACTACAGGCGCCTGCCACCTCGTCCGCTAGTTTTTTGTATTTTTTTAGTAGAGACGGGGTTTCACCGTGTTAGCCAGGATGTCTCGATCTCCTGGCCTTGTGATCCGCCCGCTCGCCCCAAAGTGCTGGAAAATTACAGGCTGAGCCCACCGCGCCCCGGCTTTTTTTTTTGAAGACAGAGTCGTGCTCTGCCGCCCAGGCTGGAGGTGCAGTGCCCGATCTCAGCTCACTGAAGCTCCGCCTCCCGGTTTACGCCATTCTCCTGCCTGAGCCTCCCAGTAGCTGGGCTACAGCGCCCGCCTCGTCGCCCGGCTAGTTTTTCTGTATTTTTTAGTAGAGACGGGGTTTCACCGTATTAGCCAGATGGTCCTCGATCTCTGACCTCGTGATCCGCCCGTCTCGGCCTCCCAGAGTGCCGGGATTACAGGCTTGAGCCACCGCGCCCGGCCTCAATATATTTTTAATGAGAAAACAATACAGTTTAATATAAAATATAGAGCTTATTTTTGACAAAAGTCACCATTCATAAGTTAAAAGACGACAGACTAAGAGAGAGGAGAGGTGAAATATTTATAATAGATGAATTTTAGTATTTTGGACAAGCATCACTGGTGAAGAACCAAAACACAACTTCTTCTCTTTTTTTGTTTCCAGCTTCCTTTAAAATTTCAGTGGGTTGCTGTAACAAAATACCATAGGGGAAAAAAAAAACCATTTTTTCCAGTGGGATAATCTTTTTTTGCTCCTGGATAAAAACTCTGGCAGGTCCAAGACTTTTCTATTCATTCTTAGATAATAAATCTTAGAGTCACTTTAAGACATAAGCCTAGTCTCAATTTATAAATTGAATTATCCATCCAAGATCTTAATAAAAACTATGAACTTCATTTGCTGTCTAAATTTCTTTCCTCCTCCAACTTAGGTCTGCTTCAGGTGGGTGGCAGGGAGGGGGTGTTTGGTGTTTTTCTTTAGTTCGTTCTTGTGGGTTCTCTCAACTCCTCCAACTTTGAGCCTGCTGCCCAGTTTTTATCTTTCCAAGGCCCAGATGTAGGAACAGAGGAATGGCAAATGGGATAGAAAAGTCCTCTCATAACCTGGCTTTGAATTCTGGGCTTGGTAGAGTTTAAAGCATGTTTTGTTGTTTCATGGGCATTGTCATGATCTCTTAGGAAATTCTCTTCCTAGGGACCTCCTTCCTGCGGTTCCCTTGACCCTGACAGATGGGTTTTATTGTGGGTGGTTGCTTGTGTTTCCTTCCAACTGGGCTTCATCTCTAGCTTCTTTCTACTGGGTTCTCTTTGCTCCTTCAAGTGGACCTATTGGACAGGACTAAGACCACCCATGCCAGCCCTCTCCCACACTGCCCATATTTTTATTTTTTGAGACAGGGTCCCGTTTGGTTGCCCACACTTGAGTGCAGTGGTGTGGTCATGGCTCACTGCAGCTGCGACCTTCCAGGCTCAAGCGATCCTCTCCTCTCGGCCTCCTGAATAGCTGGGACCACAGGCACTGCGCCCAGCCTGCTCACATGTTGTCCATAGACACACTGATGCATCCTATGTCCTGAAGAACTCCAAGAGTGGAAGGTTGCTGGTACATCAGCAGTCTCTGCCACCTAAGCAATTCATTTTCCTGCCGGTTCTCTGAGTTTCTAAGGCAGGAGTCAGACCCTGGTCCATGGTGACCCCCAACTGTAGGGACAGACATATCAAGCTTCCTGAGTAGTGTCATAGAAGCCCATTCTCCCTAGGGTTCAGGCAAAGGGGAAAGCAACCCTGTCCACCTAAGCTGAGAGGGTATGGAATCTGCTCTTAGTGCAGCAACACGTTTCTCTCCATCAAAATCTCTTCAGAAATGTCTCTTCTCTCTCCACACTCTTACCCTTTCATTATTCTTGATCTGACTGAGGAGTCTAAGAATTACTGAACTAGTGTGTTTCTGAAATTTCCTTTGTAAATTCTGCGTGTGTTTCCTGCTCAAAAGGCAAAATAAATAAATAAATGCTGCATGGGAGAGCCAGCCTCACTCTCACTTTGGTATTTGGTACATAACATATCAGTAGCTCTGACTGAAGATTAGAATTGAAGCTGAAAGAGCCCTATTTTAACATCATGTTACACAGAGGAATAGTATCTACAATAGAGAACTTCTACAAATAAGAAAAGGACAGGCCGGGCGCCATGGTTTATGCTTGTAATCCCAGCACTTTGGGAGGCTGAGGCAGGGCAGATCCAGACTTGAGTCCAGGAGGTCAAGACCAGCCTGGGCAACAGGCCGAGATCCTGTCTCTATAAAAAGCACAAAAATTAGCCAGGTGTGGTGACATATGCCTATGGTCCCAGTTACTTGGAAACCTAAGGTGGGAGGATCACTTGAGCCCAGGAGGTCAAGGCTGCAGTGAGCTGTGATCCTGTCACTGCACTCCAGCCTGGGTGACAGAGTGAGATCCTGTCACAAAAAAAAAAAAAAAAAAAAAAGAAAAAAAAGAAAACAAAAGAAAAGAAAAGAAAAAAAGGACAACCCAATATTAAAAAATGGGCCAGGGATATGAACAGGCAATTCACAAAACATGAACCTTACAGGGCAATGAACATTGAAACGATGCTGAGGGTGAGGCAATTCCTGCCCAGGCAGAGCTCCCAGAGGTTGAGGCACCCTTGGGCTCTCTCTTCAAATCAGTAATGTTCACAGTGCTGACATGTCAAAAATTCCTTTTCCATTTCTCCCTGGAGCTCTGGGACCCTACTCTAAGCAGGATTTGTGAAGGTCTGTCCTCTTATCCCTCAGTTCCCGGAATGAGCCTGGCTCCTGTCCCTCGGACATGTGAGAACATTTCCCCTTGCCTCTCCCATCTTTGTGTGTGTGTTCACAGCTTGTTGACATTTTGTGGATCCCATCACTTGCAGAGTAAAAGGAATGAAACTTCTACTGTTGCAGATTGTATTTGCTCCTGGGCCATTTCAGAATTAATAACCAGATTCGTGTGTCAAAAATGCCCAGTGCTTTAAATTGTAATGAGGTTTCCTTTGGATGCAGCTGCTACATTTCTTGGGCTACTTCTGTGCTCTTTGTTTCTCAAAGATTGGTTTCTGTTGGAAGACGGTTTATTTAATCTGGAAGGTTATAATGCTTATCAAAGCCATTCTGAGTCTTCCATGATGCATGTGTCTCAAAACTCACCTGCTTAGATTTTTCATGGGATTCTCAGGGCTCTTCCTGGGACACTGTCATCTTACCTCTGGCCAGAGGAAGAGACTGGATGCTCCAAAGTTGAGCAAAACAAAGGCCATCAAAATGATGGAAGCAACCATGGCAAAAAGCACTGATCACGGAGTCCAATTCTCGAGTATTATTCTTTCTTCTTGATTTTTTTTTGAGGCAGAGTCTCGCTCTATCGCCCAGGCTGGAGTGCAGTGGCACAATCTCAGCTCACTGCAAGCTCTGCCTCCCGGGTTCACGCCATTCTCCTGCCTCAGCCTCCTGAGTAGCTGGGACTGCAGGTGCCCACCACCACGCCTGGCTAATTTTTTTGTGTGTTTTTAGTAGAGACAGGGTTTCACCGTGTTAGCCAGGATGGTGTCGATCTCCTGACCTCGTAATCCACCCGCCTCGGCCTCCCAAAGTGCTGGGATTACGGGTGTGAGCCACAGCGCCCGGCCTCTTTCTTGTTGATTTTAAAGACAATGTCTGCCTGTTAGAATTGTGAGAATTAAGTGGCTGGTTACATATGAGAGTGAACAGACTCTAAAAGGGCCGTACAAATGCCAGATTTTCTCATGCATAACACAACCATGTCTTCTTAAAAACACATTCTTATTTTTCACCATTATTAAGTGAACTCAGACTCATGAAAGATAATTTTGAAAATATAAGCAAGTAGAAAGAAGAGGAAAACCCAGTCCCATTCTTCAAATCAACCACAGAGCATTGTAATGTACATCCTCCCAGTCATTATTCCATGCAAAGGCTTGAACATAAGATGTTGTGTGTCACCTTTATACCTACCATCACAACACTTTCTTACATTATTTCAGTCCTTATAAGCCTGTTTTTTCTTTTCATTTAATTTTCTAATATGTAAACCATAATTACAAAGTTGAAACTATAATATATAATAGACATATGTATAGGTAAGCTTCAATCTCTTTCCTCTCTCAGTCTCTTTCTCCTCCTGTAAGTAATCTTGCTTATTTGTCTATGGTTTGTCTTTCAGGTACTTACATATATTTCCCCTTCCTTCCCACATGAAAAGTAACATATACTATACCTTGCTTTTTTCTGCCAGTATATCCTAGAAACCATCCCATTTCAGGGATTAGAGTTTTTTTTTTTTTTTCATTGCTTTTTTTTTTTCTTTTTTTTTGAGACAGAGTTTTGCTCTTATTGCCCAGGCTAGAGTGCAATGGTGTGATCTTGGCTCACTGCAACCTCCACCTCCTGGGTTTAAGCTATTTTCCTGCCTCAGCCCCCTGAGTAGCTGGAATTGCAGGCACCTGCTGCCATGCCTGGCTAATTTTTGTATTTTTAGTAGAGACAGGGTTTCGCCATGTTGACCAAGCTGGTCTCAAACTGCTGACCTCAGGTGATCCACCCACTTTGGCCTCCCAAAGTGCTGAGATTACAGGTGTGAGCCACCGTGCCCAACCTCTCATTGCTTTTTATGGCCACCCAGTACTCCATTGTGTGACTGTATTTTAGTTTATTCAACTAGTTCCCTAAACAACTAACATTCTTTTGAATTTTTTCCTGTAACAAATCATGCCTCAGTGAGTGACTTGTGTGAACATAATTTTTAGTGGTTACAGCATGTGCCTGACCTCGCCTACACATCCATCAGTTTTCAAAGCAGTTTCCTGAAACTCCATCCTTGGCTTTGAATTCTTACTGCCAAGCTCTGAACCAAGCTCTGTGACCCCCAGCTTCAGTCTGTCCTGCCCTAAACTTGAAGTTTGGGCATGAGCTTTCCAGGATTAGAATCTTGACTTTCCCAGGGGTCTTGAAGTGGTTCTCCCCAGCTCTCACTGGCCCTTGTGGACTCAGGTAGAAATGACTGCAGGAACCACCAAACTGCCCTCTTCTTGCCTACTTTTCTTCTGGTGGAATTTGGAGAAGTTACATCACAGTTTATTTTGTCATTCCCTGACTGTTTTTGGTTGGCTGGACTTTTATTATGAAAAGGAAAACTAGAAAAGAGAAAAGAGAAGAAATAGGACAATTAAATCCCAATACTTCACCTAGATTAAAAAATTCTTAACATTTTATCACTGATTCGTCTATTTTCCTGAGATTTTAGAAAATAGACAAAATTTTAAAGAAATTTATGGACATTAGATGCTTTACATATAAATACAGATGATCCCTGGCTTACATGGTTCAACTTAATGATTTTTTTGAATTTGCAATGATGCAAAACTGATATACATGCAGTAGAAACTATACTTGGAGTACCCATATGACTATTCAATTTTTTACTTTCAGTATGGTATTCGATAAATTACATGAGACATTCAATACTTTATTATAAAATAGGCTTTGTATTAGATGGTTTTGCCCAACTGTTGGCTAATTCAAGTGTTCTGAGTATGTTTAAAGTAGGCTAGGCCAAGCTGTGACATTCTGTGAGTTAGGGGTATTAAGTGCATATTCTTTTTTTTTGAGACAAGGTCTTCCTCAACATGTTGCCTAGGCTGGAGTGCAGTGGCTTGATCACAGCTCAGTTCAGCCTCAACCTCTTGGGCTCAAGTGTTCCACCTCAGCTTCCCAAGTAGCTGGGACTACAAGTGTGTGCCACCACACCTGGCTAATTTTAAAATTTTTTATAAAGATGGGGCCTTGCTATGTTGCTCAGGCTGATCTTGAACTCCTGGCCTCAAACAATCCTCCCACCTCAGTCTCCCAAGTGTTGGGGTTACAGGCGTGAGCCAACATGGCTGGCTTAAATGTATTTTCAATTTACAACATTTTCAATTTATGATGGATTTACTGAAATGTAATCCTGTTTTAAGTCAAGGAGCATCAGTACTTATGCATACAATCCAATAAATAAGGAAATTGTCCAACACAGACATCATTATTACATCTACCAAAGTAATCAATACAGTAAAACTGCACACCTGTAGTCCCAGCTCCTCCTGCGTGTCTGTAGTCCCAAAGTGCTGGGATTACAGGCATGAGCCACCGCGCCTGACTCCAGCTCCTTCTTAAACTGTCTTTCCACCAATCTTCCTGCTTCTGACTCCCTGTTCACTGCTACTACCCAATCCTGGCCTTTGTGAGTGTGCTGTAAAAGGGAGTGCTATGTTTTTTTTTTTTTTTTTTTTTCCACCTGCTGGCTTATCATTCATCTTTCTTGGAACTGCCTAAATCCTGGACCACTTCTCCATGTGCTTTCCAGTTTCGGGAACATTGCTGTTGTCTCCTGTCCGGTTCATTCTTTGTCCCTATGGGCTTGTATCCTTTATAAATCTATAACCAGTGCTTCAGAGGAGTTGGAGAGGGGGCAGGAGTAAACACCTGTATTCAATCCACCATCTTTAGCTATTTTTTGATTTAGAAAAATGCTTTGGTTGCTCTGACGAGCATTTTGGTTGAGAAAGATTTGTCCCAGCCATCGCAGGGCCCCTTGACATTCAGATACAGATCAGGGCAGTGTCAAGAGGAAGCTGAATTGCTCAGTACTACACCAAGGAGAATTTGGAGTTTCTGAAGTGTTCTGAGACTAGGAAGTGTGAACCCCAGATATCTGAGATAGGTCTCAGTTAATTTAGAAGTTTATCTTGCCAAGGTTGAGGACATGTGCCCGTGACAGGAGGTCCTGACAACATGTGCCAAAGGTGGTCACAGTACAGCTTGGTTTTATACATTTTAGGGAGACATGAGACATCATTCATCACATGTAGGATGAACACTGGTTCGGTTTGGAAAGACAGGACAACTCAAATCAGGGAGGGGCTTCCAGGTCATAGGTAGATAGGAGTTAGCCTCTCTGAAGGAGGCAGTCAGATATACATTTATCTCAGTGGGCAGTGGGCTGACTTTGAATAGAATGGGAAGCAAGTTTGTCCTGAGCAGTTCCCAGCTTGGCTTTTCCCTTTAGTTACTGATTTGGGGACCCCAAGATTTATTTTCCTTTCACAGAAAAAAAGAGGAAGATTTGAGAAGGGTGTAGGTGTGACAAGGGTCTAGAGAAGGCCTGAGCTGAGTGATATAGGTAAGTTAGAGCAGAAGGAGAGAATGGTAGCTAATGAAAACTCCCCTGTGGGAGGGAATGCCTGAGGAGCTTTGGAAAAGAGAAGCCTGATATCCACCCTGAGGCTGTTTGCTGTGCTGTGGTGTCATGGCAGACTGTGTCTCCCTATGTCTACTCTTCTCTGCCTTTTTAGCAGTTTTAGCTGGGCCCCTTTTCACTTGGAATAAAGAGCTTCCCAGCTCCCCTTGTAGCATGTCATGGTCATGTGACCCAGTTCTGGTCAATAAAATTTAAGAAGTGTGATCAAGTTCTGGGCAATAAATGTAAGCAGAAGTGTTATGTCAGAATCCCAGGAAGACTAATTAAAGGGAGTTTACGGCCTGGCACAGTGGCTCACGCCTGTAATCCCAGCACTTTGGGAGGCTGAGACAAGCGGATCACCTGAGGTCAGGAGTTCGAGACCAGTCTGGCCAACATAATGAAACCCGTCTCTACTAAAAACACAAAAATTAGTTGGTTGTGGTGGCAGGCACCTGTAATCTCAGCTACTCAGGAGGCTGAGGCAGGAGAATCGCTTGAACCTGGGAGGTGGAGGTTGCAGTGAGCCGAGATTGCACCATTGCACTCCAGCCTGGGCGACAGACCGAGCTCTGTCTTGGAAAAAAAAAGGGGGGGGGAGTTTATTCAGTCAAGATAACCTCTTTTGGCCCATCTGCCTTTCCTCCTTCTAGACTGCAGTTTGGATGCAATGACTGGAGCTCCAGCACTTATCTTGTGTTATGAAGTAATCTTGAAGAAGCAACAGAAAGATAGGAGTCTAACAGTACTATGAAGCTGCTGTACCAGCTCTGAACTTCTTACCTTTGGACTGTTTGTTTGTTTTTTTGTTTGTTTGTTTTTGAGACAGAGTCTCACTCTATTGCCCAGGCTGGAGTGCAGTGGTGCAATTTCAGCTCACTGTAACCTCCGCCTCCCGGGTTCAAGCGATTCTCCTGCCTCAGCCTCCAGAATAGCTGGGATTACAGGTGCCCACCACCATGCCCGGATAATTTTTATATTTTTAGCAGAGACAGGGTTTCACCATGTTGGCCAGGTTGGTCTCAAACTCCTGACCACAAGTGATCTGCCCACCTCGACCTCTCAAAGTTCTGGGATTACAGGCCTGAGCCACTGTGTCTGGCTTTTTTTTTTTGTAAGAGATAAAATTCTTTGTTTTTTTTTTTTTTTCCTGTTTTATCATAATAATTACTTATTACATGTCAAGTACTGTTTTAAGTGCTTGGGTTATGTACTAATTTAATTCTCTTACTACCAACTCTATGAAGCGGGTACTATTATTATCCCTATTTTACAGATAAGGAATGAGGCACAGAGAGATTAGCTATTTTGCTCAAAGTCAATTAATTTGGGCTTAATATGATAACAATCTGGGTTTGTAAACTTTGTGTTAGACTGACTGACTTAAACAGCATCAACATGGCTGAACCCCGTCCTCCCTGATACGGCTGTGAAATCAACCCAATAGTCCCATAGACAGTTTTGTTTTGTTTTGATAAACATAGAAACTGATCCTTCTGGTCTTAAAGCTTGAAACTCACATCGTTTTATCTGAGTTCTTTCCTTAGGAAAGGACCCCCAGGTCTCTCAAAAGTATTAAAGAAGTGAAGCTCACTAGATCATTGCATCAGGACAATGAGATGCCAGGCTCCTCATTCATCGAGATTACTTCCTTACCCCTCCTGGGTTCCTATTTTCCCATACATAGTTACATTTCTTCCCTGCTTTATAAAGCCGTAATTTTAGTCAGTCAGGGAGATGGATTTGAGATCAAGCTCCCATCTCTTTTGCTGTAGCACCCAACTAAAGCCTTCTCTTTGGCCATAATTATTGTCTCAGTGATTGACTTTCTGTGCTGCCAGCAGTAGGACTTAGACTGAACCCTGGTGTTTCAATAACAATTGTGTAGTACCACCCCTGAATCTGCCACCACCACAGTCTTGTATTATAGAATCAGCAGGTGGGGGACAGCCATCCTCCCCTGGCATTACCCACTCCCTGACACCCAGGATATGAAGGAAGGAGATCCCAAAGTTTCAGGTTGTAACTAGTAGTGGCACAAGCAAAGGACCAAGGAGAAGCAGAGACTAGAGGAAGGGACCAGGTGACCTGGCAGGGCAGGGAATTGTAGGCTGCAGCATGGACTAAGAGCAGGTGGGAGACAAGCTCCCTTTCCCTAAATGCATTAGAGGAAGGTGGCAGGGAAAGCCTCTTGAGTTCATGCCTATAAGGCATTTCCAACATTTAGCATCATTTTCTTAGGCATAGGCTTTGGTACATCTTGACTTCATTTGAACTGAACTGATGAAATACTTATTTAGCCAATTTCAGATGCTCTAATTGTTATGAATAAAGAGATCCCTGAGATTTTGCTATACCTATGGTAGGAAAAATTGGGGGCCAAATTTTAAGATACTGATATGAGTGCTTGGCACCGTAAAAGCATCTTTATTGATGGAATTCATCAAAGACAAGAGATACAAAATGTTTAAAAGAGAGACAAGTGTATGCTAGACATCTACTCTTGGTTAATGAGAAGGCTGGGAAGGGCCGCTTTCTCAGGAAGCTGCAGAGAGAAATTTGGTCTGTTTCTGTTGCCACTTTGTTTCAATCCTTGGTCCCCAGATTGGCTGTAAAAAAGCCAATAAGGATGCTGTCGCAAGCTAGAAGGTGCTGGAAGCAGAATTTGAGCTCACGCTAATAAGCTGTGATTATGGGGGTTGAACCAGGTGGGCCACTTTGCCCTCAGTCTTTAGGCAACAATTAGGGGCTTGTCTTCTGGTCACAGAAGTGAGGACAATGTGGAATGCTCCATGAGGAGGAGATGGCTTGCTGGGGGATTTCAATAGCATCGTGTTAGAAATGTTCTTCTCCTCTAATTTCCCCTCATTCTTAATAAAGACACAAAACATAATGAGGCAAATGGGCCCTGTATTTGGAATGCAAATCTGGCCTGCAGAGCCACATCCTGGCAGAACTTTCTGGGAGGAAAATAGTCACAGCAGCGCTCTCCAGAAGAGTCCTTCCCGAAGATTCCCCAGCTGAACCTGTGAGCTCAGCCCACAGTACTTTCCTTCGGAATGAGAGAGTTGGTGGCGGCCTGGGGGAAATCCTAAGGCAAAGTTGGACTGCCCAAAGAAACGAATAGGTGTCCCCAAGGAACCTTGCTGAAAAGAGTCCAAATTGGACTCTCAGAGAAAATGAGGGGAAATGAAAATATAAGTGAATCAATCATGGTTTCAGACAGATTTGGAGCTAGGAGGATAACAGCCTGTGAATGCTGGCAGGAGAGCTGTTCTAATAGCTCACTGATTATTTGTTAAGTTTTCGAGTCACCTAAGAGAAACAGGCCTCTCTAAGGAAAGAACAAAGACTTTTTCAGTTTGACAGTTCTGAGAAAGGTGAGGAATAACTCCGCAAGATCAAAATGACCTTATTCAGAGGAATCTGATAAACAACTCAGCAGCCTTGTTTCCCTGGGTTTAAAAGTTTTTTCTTCCTCCCGATCATTCACGTATATCATGTCTCATTCCTTCTTCACTTTTGCCCCTGGGGATCGGGTCATGCAGCAATCAGGAATACACCCAGGAACAAGATATTAAAGGCACCATCCTTGTTCTACATTAAAGAGTGAACATTGTAGAGCTACGGAAAATGAAGCCAATCCTTCACCCAGGATGGCTCAGAATAGATCATTCCCTGGGCTCTGCATCCACCATTCATAAATGAATCCAGAGCTTTTCTAAAGGAGCTTAAAAGATTTTATTCCTAATCCATTCTTTTTCTTAGAGCTTTGGAAATATGGCTGTGTAATTTAATGATTACAGGAGATGAGCAAAAGAATGAACTAAATAAGATAGCATCAGCTTGCTTTGTAATGAAGGGCCAAATTTTCCAAATATAGAGCAAAATCCAATTTTGGTGCTGTTGTTTATAAATGTTTCCTGCATGACATTCACATGGGAGATGCAGTAGGAACACACATATGTCCTTTCCCACATAAAGAGCCTTCCCCTTGGCTCTTTACAAAGTTAGGGTGGGGGAAGTAAGCCACCATGGTCAGTTTCTCTAAGTCACTGCCACTGTCCTTTACAACAGTAAACTATGCTGATGGAGCAAGTATAGGCAGAAACAAGACATACCCCGAAGCAATGAATAACCACTAGTTAGCATTAGAGACCCCAAGCCCCCAAAGCACCAGGGACTTTCCTGCAGTTGATAACAAATAAGATTTAAAAAGTGATGCCACACAAAATACGGTGTGGTGTCCTGGACTGGATACTGGAACAGTAAAAGAACCTTAGTGGAAAAAACTGGTGAAATGTGAATAAAGTCTGCAGTTTAGTTAATTATGATGTACCAATTTAAATTTCTTAGTTTTGACAAATGCACAATGGTCAGGTAATATATATCAATGTTAGGATAAACTGGGTGAAGTGTTTTCAGAAACTCCTCATGCTATAATTACAACTTTTCTGTAGATACAAATATATTCCAAAATAAAAGTTTATTCTTGAAAAGTGAAGTCACATTTTGTTTGTTACTACTGGGAGCATAAATGGGTACAGATGTTCTGACACTGCTCATTACGATTAGAAATGTGTGTGACCATTGACCCATAATTTCATTCCCAGGAAATAGTCAAGGGCCTTTCTTTCAGCACTCTAAGTAAAGTTGATAACAAACCAGAAGTCCAAATTTAGGGACCATAGGAGCAATAGTATAGCCACACCAAAGAATTTACAAAGTTACCAAGAGCGATATTGGAGAAATGTTTGGTGATGTGGAAAGACTATGACCATATACTGTTGAATGAAAAAAGCAGGTTACAAAGTAATCTACATGAGGTCGGCAAGGTGGCTCACTACTACAATCCTAGCACTTTGGGAGGCTGAAGGGGGAGGATCACTTGAGGTCAGGGGTTTGAGACCATCCTGGCCAACATGGTGAAACCCCATCTCTACTAAAAATACAAAAATTAGCTGGGTGTGGTGGCAGGTGTCTGTAATCCCAGCTACTCGGGAGGCTGAGGCAGGAGTATCGTGTGAACCTGGGAGGTAGGGGTCACAGTGAGCCGAGATCCTGCCACTGCACTCCAGCCTGGGTGACAGGGCGAGACTCCCTCTCAAATAAACAACAAGACAAAAACCAAAACAAAGTAATCTGCATAGTATGATCTCATTAAAAAAAAATTGTGTGCTTAGAAGGAGACAAGATATACCAAGGTATAAATAGTGGTTTTCTCTAGGCGGGTGAGACTATTGGGTGCCATAGACTAAATTGTACCCCCCACCCCCAAATTCATGTTGAACCCCTAACTCCCAGTGTGACTATATTTGAGGATAGGGCTCTTAGGAAGTAATTAAGGTTAAATGCAATCATAGGGTTCTACCCTAATAGGACTGGTGGCCTTATAAGAAGAGAAAAGAAGAAAGCTCTCTCTGTGCACACACACCAAGGAAAAGTCATGTGAGCACAAAGCGAAGAGGCAGCTGAGCCTGCAAGCCAGGAAGAGAGCCCTGCCCCCCAGAACCCAAACTGTGAGAACATACATTCCTGTTGTTGAAGCCACCAGTCTGTGGTATTTTATGGCAGCCCAAGCTAAGACAGTGAGTATGTACGTTTTCCTGTTTTTGCTCTCCGTTATTTGCTGTAGTGAATATCAATTGCTTTATTATTTAAAGAACAATAAATGTGAAACATTTATTCTTAGGGCTCCACTTCATTATTGACAGAAAGGAACACAACTCTCCGGTCTCCTTCGGGAATAGTTTTGAGTGGAAATGGTGAGATCACTCAAAGATCATTTCCTTGCAGTGTCCACCTGCTGTCAGGCTCCTTATCCCAGGTGCTCAGGGAGGGGGCACTGACCCCCACATCCCTGGCATTGCCAATAATTTCTAGCTGAGCTTGCACAGTGATTTAGAGTTTAAAACACACATCTGTATATGTTAACTTAGTTGACTGCCACAAGCAGTAAGCAAGGCAGGTAGTATTGCTTCTCACAAGCAAGGCTTAGGGAGGTTAGGTGGCTTACCCAACATCACATGGCTAGTGGCACTGGACCCAGGACCAGGAACTGGGCCTCTTGGCTCCAAGTCCAGTGCCCAACTCTGCTACCAGTTACTGCCTGTCTTGTTCTTTCTTTTGCATCAGTCCTGGTTGATCTTGTGAGTAAGATTCAGAGAGCAGTCTCAATCCTCCAGAGTCCCACTCCAGGTATAAATTTCATATTGGATATAGAAAGGTGTTACATTCTCTGACTTCCTTGCCAACCATGAGCTATTTCTGGGCCGCATGTTTTCCAGTACCCCAGAGGGTGTACAGGCTATGGTAGAGGCTCGAGCAGCCAGCCTTGATTTATTCCTGTGCATCCACCTGGCGGCAAGGTGAAGCCTGGGTGCCGGGCTCCAGAAAGAAGGTGGTGCTTGTGACAATGGCTTTGCTGCAAAAGCTAGAATCTGTCAATGTTGAACACCAGCTTCAGACCTATCTATTTATGAATTTGTTCTGCATTGACAAGTATGAGCTTGGATAAGCATCTTTAAATCCTCTGAGGGATTTTGCTGTTTTTGTATTAGCTATTAAGAACTGTTGCAGACATCGACACTCTTTGTTAGATTTCTTAGTGTTCTAGGAGTTAAGTAAAATTTAAGGTGACTAAGTGGAAGAACTGGGAAGAGTTTATACTGGCATGAGGATTGCTACTGCTCTCTTTGACTATGGAACTTAAAAATAATGTTTACATATAAAGTAGAAAAATAACGAGTATTGTTGGCCGGAAGCAGTGGCTCACGCCTGTAATCGTAGCACTTTGGGAGGCCAAGGTGAGTGGATCACCTGAAGTCAGGAGTTCAAGACCAGCCTGACAAACATGGCAAAACCCCATCTCTACTAAAAATACAAAACTTAGCCATGCGTGGTGGTGAGCGCCTGTAATCCCAGCTACTCTGGAGGCTGAGGCTGGAGAATCTCTTGAACTCAGGAGGTGGAGGTTGTCGTGAGCCGAGATCGCGCCATTGCACTCCAGACTGGGCGACAAGAGCAAAACTTCATCTCAAAAAAAAAAAAAAAAAAAAAAAAAAAAAAAAAAAAAAAAAAAAAAAAAGTCGTGTAATATATGTGCACTCAACAGACATATGTCAGTGCTCAAACTACGCAAGGCATCATGCTAAACTTGAAGACATGCAAAGCTGAAGACCAAAATAACACCTGCTGTTAAGGCAAGGACTGTCCACTAGGGGAGATAGACATGCACACACATTATCATTACCCAAAGGGGGTGGAAATGTGGAGGATTATTTTAATTGTTATAATCTCTAGGGACCATTCCTGGCATTTGACCAGAGGAGAACTGGCCTGGTGTCACAAAGCGGGGCAGTGTGATCAGAGTCAGGACCGACCCAGATGTACAAACCCTCAGCCATAATTCCCTTGAACTTTAACTCCATAGAGGAGAGTGCTGGAGGCTGGCCTGGTGCCTCTTCCTCTCTACTTCACCCCTTACACCTGGAAGGCAAGAAGACCCACAGCAAGAATGGGAGGCAGGCTTCTGTCAGAGGAAGAAAAGTGATCTGATAGAGGCCTTCCCCACTCCATGACTCCCAATCACTGCCTGATAAGGCAGAGTCAGGGCCAGATTCTTCAACATGGTCTCCAAGACCCTCCCCGAGTGGCCCAGCCTGTGGACACCAAGGATCAAGGAGCCCATCTCTCCTTGATCCTTTCCACCACGCTTGCTGACTCTCCTTCATAGGAGACCAGAATATGCTGCCCCCAAATATGAAGGATTGATGAGCTGAAGATAAGAAGAAGCAGATGCAGGAAAGCTCTCTGCCCTTCCTGTATTTGCCTAACAGCATGACACAGATTTACAGGGACAAAAGGTATCCTAGCCCCCTCTTCTTCTTCTTTTTTTTTTTTTTTCTTTTGTTTTTTGATACCAAATTTTGCTCTTGTTGCCCAGGCTGGAGTGCAATTGTGCAATCTCGGCTCACTGCAACCTCCGCCTCTCAGGTTCAAGCGATTCTCCTGCCTCAGCCTCCTGAGTAGCTCGGATTACAGGCACCTGCCACCAAGCCTGACTAATTTTTGTATATTTAGTAGAAACGGGGTTTCACCATGTTGACCAGGCTGATCTTGAGCATCTGACCTCAGGTGATCCACCCGCCTAGGCCTCCCAAAGTGCTCGGATTACAGACGTGAGCCGCCATGTCCGGCCCCTGGCTCCCTCTTCTACTAGGGAGGACAAAGGTTAACCACTGAAGAAACTTTGGACCCTTATCGGCATGGAGATGGTACCAGAAGAATCTAGATTAATGAGCCTTGGTAACTTGCCTTTATCTACATGTATTTGCTGCCCCTCAAAGTGCTCCCCCTAGAGACCCAAAGTCTTTTTCCCTTGTCTTGTCACTTATCTGAAAATGTACTGTTCTTTGTTGAGAATAAGCTGGAATTCAAGGCTGCTTCCTTGAGAACTACTCATTGCCCAGGTGTCTCCCATGCATATGTGAACTATACATGTTAATAAGCTTCTGTTCATTTTTCTCTTGTGAATCTGTCTTTTGTTACAGGGGTCTGATGGGGGTTATTCTTTCCTGACACCTTGAAACCCTCCTGCATTTTGCTGACACTGTGACTTCCTGCATCACGTTCTCATGTCACCTTCTTTCTTCTGCTGAAATCTTAGGCATCATAGTCCAGCTCAGATGCTTCCGCCTCCCTCTTTCCACAGTCCCTGCCTTTGGAAGGGCTCCCTCTGCTGCTCCCAGTGCTTGGCTTGGCCTGCTGTCACAGCAGGTTGGTGGTGGCCTCCCATCAGTCTCTGAGGCTGTATGTTCCTTGAGGGTAAGGACTTGGTCTTCCATCAGCATCTCAAAGGCAGTGCTGGCAACATTCATTTTGGCATCTTTAGGGCCAGCCTCAGCCTTACACATCCTCAGTGATGATAAATTTTGTATTTCTTCACTGGGATTGCATTTTCTCTCTGTCACTGTTTGACGCTTAGTAACTGGCCAACAAATCTTTGTTGAATTGATTTGAGGAAGGCATGAAGTAAGACTAGCACTGGGGAGAGGCACTTGTTCCCCAATTATTTATAAGAAATAGCAGAAGCCTGAGGTTTTAAATGACAACTGGCAGCCCAGCTGATGGCCTGTGTGTCCCAGCTTCCTTGCAGCAGCAACAGCCTTGCTGATGACCACACTCCAGAAACTGGCAAGGCTGGCACCTTGCAGAGCTGGAGGAAGGCAGGTGGGCAGGAGAGGGAAAAGGAGGCTGGGAGAGGCACCCAGCTGCTGTATATTTGGAAGGGAAGCGAGCATTTCAGCTTGAATGTTACAGTGTACTTCTCTTCCAACATTTCCTCTCACAAAGCCAGTAACAGAATCATTAATGATGTTTTTTAAATGTAGACAGTCCATTCACCTGAGCAATTGTGAGGTTTAATGACCAGTAAGCTGATGGCTTAGGAGGCTGCTCTATTAACTTTATTTTTGCAAAATGAAAGAAAACTGCCCCAAAGAACTAGGTGGTTTTTAGAGAACTGCACAGTAAATTCAGTCACACCAGCACTGGAGATCCAATGGACTCCCAGTTAAAGTAAACCCACACAGCTGCTCCAGTCTGGAGAGCTAAAAGTTGTTGTTCATATATTCAAGCACTAAGAAGTGCTGCAGTGTGCATTGTGCCAAATTCTCAGGCCTTTGCCCTTCACTGGGGCTGTCCCCAGAGTCCCTGAGGAGGAAAGGGACTAGGGGGACCGCTTACTGACCTGCAGTGGAACACTGTGTGTGCTCCTTACACCCAGTGTCAGGCATGCAAACGCTATGGCGGCTTTTCCATCAGTGTGAAAGCATTGTCCATTCACAGCCCGAAGACCCCTTAGACCACCAGCATAGCCAGTCGGGGATTCTGGGTTTATGAAACCAAAGGAAGCTAACCAAGGATGAGTGGTTTCAGGCTCTATGTATCTGACTGATTGGCTCCATACTGGCGGTAGAGGAGTTTTAGGCCACCAGGAACTGATTTATGTCACCAAGAGGTGACCAGAGACCAAGGGAAGAAGGAGCTTGAGGCTGGGCAGGGAACCTGGGGTGTGATTTCTAGTCTTCCTTCTCTAAGGATAGACACAGTCACATGCTCATCAAAGTTGGCCTTAAAACACCACCACTTGATATCTGGACCACACTGGGCTCTTCCCCTAGCAAAGCATGCCATGTGCTGCAGCTGCTTACCTCAAAGCTGTTGAAAAAAGTTGTTTGTCCTAAAATAAAAATCATTTTGTTTTTAAAAGACTACAGTGTGTCCCACCACCCAGGGTGTATGTCATGGAACAAATACATCATTTGGGTTCTGTTTCAGGCCATTTACTTAATGGCTCTGGTTCTTGGAAACTCTGCTGCGGACAAGAGTTCCCCCCCTACATAAACATATTCATCTGGCTGAAACGTGTGTTATTATTTTCTGAGTAATGGTCATTTAAAGTAATGTGTGTGTTTTGCCCCTTCTGATCATTGTGAATATTTAGGCCCTTTGGGAAAATGGTAACAGCCCCAAGAAGCTCAAAGAACTGCAGAATTTCCTTTTCCTCTTAATCAGATTGGGTATTATAATCATTTTGCACAAGTTGAAGACTGGTACCAGGCCGTCACTGCTGAGAAGATAATTAGGAGATAATGTCAGTGGCAGAGAAAGTTGTCAGAGCAGAGTGGTCTCCTGCCGTTCTCAGAGTGCTCAGAGTGGATGTGGGAAGGGTGCGGGGAGTGAATTCTTTAGTGGAGATGAATGTGGAGAAGAGCCAGCTATTCTTTTGCTGCTAAGGAGATGATCATCTTGCAGCCATATTCTGCCAACAGTGTATCCTACCTAATACCCATCTGGCTCTGCCTCCAACTTCCTTATCTAAAGATCAGGTGGAGGTGCTGCTTATTATTATAAGCACAGCTAAGATAAGGAGGCAGCTCACTGCATTTAATTCGCTGAGGTGGCAATCAATTTTGTGCCAAAGCTTAACTTCCAGTTGGTTAATATTTTGCACTTGGGCAGGGCGCGGTGGCTCACGCCTGTAATCCCAGCACTTTCGGAGGCCAAGGCGGGTGGATCACGAGGTCAAGAGATCAAGACCATCCTGGCCAACATAGTGAAACTCTGCCTCTATTAAAAATACAAAAAAATTAGCTGGGCATGGTGGCGTGCACCAGTAGTCCCAGCTACTTGGGAGGCTGAGTCAGGAGAATTGCTTGAACCTGGGAGGCGGAGGTTGAGGTTGCAGTGAGCCGAGATCGGGCCACTGCACTCCAGCCTGGCAACAGAGCAAGACTCTGTCTAAAAAAAAAAAAAAAAAAAAATTGCACTTGGTGCTCATCCCCTGAAAATGGAACGCCAAGTGTCGTTGCAGGACAGATTGTACAGTTGAAGGGCAGAATGGTGGGCAGTCAGGGAACAGCTGACAGGGGACCCCGGGCCTGAGGTCTGGCCCACCTTAGTGGGCTGGCCTCCCTCCACTCCGCCTCTGCTGCATTGGGGACATATGCATGACAGGGCCCAGTGTCTGCGAGGCAGGCCTTGTGATGAGATTCTAGATTCAAATTTAGGTTTTCCAAAGTAAACAAAAATCCACTGTATGTGGTAAGCTAGCAGAGCATTCCGGACAGTGAGTGTGTGTGTGTGTGTGTGTGTGTGTGTGTGTGTGTGTATGATGCTTATTTATGGAAACACTGTGTTCCTGAAGGTTTTTGATGGAATGAGATGCCCTGTGCTTCCAACTTTGTCAGTTCACCACTGGTCAGCCAGCTGGCTATGGGCTGTGTCCCCAGTGTTTCTCATGGGTGGGATTATTTGCTCCCTCTTCCCTTTTCTCTCTGTTTCCTTCTCACCTCTTACTTGTTCCATTTCTGGGCTGACCAGATAGCATCGCAGGCATCACACATTTTATTCCTTTGGGGGAAAATAATTCACATTTAATCTCTGATTGGCACTTAGCATAGTGCCTGCCCATAATAGATCCTTAGCAAGAATCTGTGGGGTAAATGAGTGAAGAGAAATTTTCCATATTCTTTCTCTTTCGCATCAAGAAACTAGACAGGTGACTCCAATGCCTCTGAGCTGCAGTCTTTCTGGTTTAATCCACCAACCCATATCCTCCCAAACTGGGATGTCTTGTGAGGGCTCCTATTCTGGATTTGCACCTGGGAGCAGCCCTAGGGATGGCTGGCAGGGACCAGCGATCTTGTCATCATGGACCCCAAGGTGAAGCCTGGTAGCCCACTTGAGCTCTTCACACTCAGAAGGGTCTTGTCACCTATGACAACTTTCTATGGCCCTTTCTCCCTTTGTGATCCCAACTCAAGAACCAAAGAATGAAGGCAGCTATGGGATACACATGGTCTGAAAACAGCCAAAGAACACAAAATTCATCGAAACAAGAACATAAAGGGAAACAAAAGTTCATCCTAACAGAATGAACTTGATGAATTTATAATGAGGGAGATTTATTTTCTTTTGAGAGGAAACCGTTAATGATCAGAGATGGACCCTGATGTACTGTGACTGGAAACTGATAACTGGTTAAAGATAATGACAAGCAGGTGGGCGTGGTGGCTTACACCTGTAATCCCAACACTTTGGGAGGCTGAGACAGGCAGATCACCTGAGGTCAGGAGCTCAAGACCAGCCTGGCCAACATGGTGAAACCCTGTCTCTATTAAAAATACAAAAAATTAGCCGGGTGTGGTGACACATGCCTGTAAACCCAGCTACTCAGGAGGCTGAGGCAGGAGAGTTGCTTGAGCCTCGGAGATAGAGGTTGCAGGCAGCTGAGATCGGGCCACTGCACTCCAGCCTGGTCGACAGAGCAAGACTCTGTCTCAAAAAAAAAAAAAAAAAAAAAGATCATGACAAGGAAAGGAGTGAGGAAAGAGGATAATTTTAGTGAACCCAAATCAGAAATGCCAATGGGTGTTTTCTGGACATGTATCAGATTAGGAGAGTCAAGGTGGCAGCTGTACTGGAGGCTGGAAAGCAATCTTTCTTGAGAAGCCCAGTCACAGCACTGGACTTTGAATGGTGAGGCATGAATATTTCCTAAAATTATTTATATATTTTTTTACAAAATGGAAGTATCTTTTTTTGCAAAATTTAAAAATGTTATAAAATAAGGTTAAGGTATACATCATTGCAATTCACTTTCTAGTAATAACCATGTTGAGCAGATAATGTTGGTGTCCCACCATATCCCCCTGGCTCCCCATTCCAGTTACCTGTAAACAGATCTTCTCCCTCACTGAGCTTCCTGGGATCATCTCTCAAAATGCTTACACCCAAATCCTTGCCTTGAGGTGTGCTACTCTCATAACCACCTCCTAAATGTACCCTGTCTGCACCTAGGACCCAGGGAGGGGTCACAGTTTGGGGTGCTCCTCTCCTTCTGCCTCATTCTTTTCTCTCCCCCCCCGCCTCTCTGATCACGGTGTTCCATTTGCTGCTCAGCTCTCTGGTCCTGACCCCATCTCTCTTCCCAAGTCCACATTCCCAACCAATACACTCTCTCTTGTTCGCTTCCATAATAGAAATATGTGGTTAGAGGCACACCCTAATCTGCAATTTAATATGCATTCAATCATCATTGGCTCAGGAGCCTACTGTGTGTCAAGCACAGGGCAGACTGAGATAAATGAGTCAGGAGACAGAGACAGAGGGATGTAAAATAGTCACAATAGAATATGCCAAGTGCTGTTATACAGATAGAGGAAGAAAGTTGGTGGTGGAGTTTAGAACTCAGAATGCTTTTTGCAATAGAAGCAATATAATGTATGAAGGTTACCAGGCAGGTGTGGTAGGCTGAATAATGGTCCCCTAAAGATGTCTGTGTCCTAATCTTCAGAACCTGTGAATAGACTTTACATGGTAAAAGGGACTTCGGACTGGGCGTGGTGGCTCACGCCTATAATCCCAACACTTTGGGAGGCACAGGTGGGCAGATCACTTGAGGTCAGGAGTTTGAGACCAGCCTGGCCAACATGGCAAAATCCCATCTCTACTAAAATACATAATTTTAGCTGGGCATGGTGGTGCACACCTGTAATTCCAGCTACTCGGAAGGCTGAGGCAGGAGAATGGCTTGAACCCAGGAGGCGAAGGTTACAGTGAGCCGAGATTGTGCCACTGCACTCCAGCCTGGGTGACAGAGCAAGACTATGCCTCAAAATAATAATAATAATAATAATAATAATAATAATAATAATAATAAAATAAATAAATAAAAGGGACTTTGCAGGTGCGATTAAGGATCATGAGATGGGGACAGTCTCCTGGATTACCTGGGTGGGCTCAATGTAATCACAGGGGCCCTCATGAGAGGGAGGTAGAAGTGTCAGAATCAGAGAGAAACGGAGAAAGATTTGAAGATACAACACTGCTTTGAAGTTTTGAAGACGGAAGAAGGAGCCATAAGCCAAGGAATGAAGGCATCCTCTAAAATCTGGAAAAGACAAGGAAATAGAGCCTCCAGAAAGAACTAGCCATGCCTTCATCTTGACTTTAGTCCAGTGAAACTGATTTGGGACTTCTGGCCTCCAGAACTATAAGAGAGTAGGTCGATACTGTTTCAAGTCACTATATTTGTGGTAATCTGTTACAGCAGCAATAGAGAACTAGTACAGCAGATTAATAAAAAACCTAAAGTAGCTGGTAGCTAGGGCTACCAGATAAAATACAGCACACCCAGTTAAATTTGAATTCAGATAATGAATACTTTTAAAATAATTTCTTTAGTATAAGTATATCCCATCTAATATTGCTATCCTTGTTTATCTGATTTCAATTTCTTATTTTTTTTAGAGATGAGTGGGGAGGGATCTCACTATGTTACCCAGGCTGGCCTCATACTCCCCAGCTCAAGCAATCCCCCCACCTCAGCCTCCCGAGTCACTGGGACTGCAGGTATGTGTCACTATGCCTGACTCTGAACTTCAAATTTAACAGAGTATTCCATATTACTGTTTGCTAAGCCTGGCAACTCTACCATAGGTGACTTGAGCAGTGGTCCCATCAAGGGTAGGCGTGAGTCTCTAGGCCTCCTGAGACCCTCCCTGGGGTTCCCAGCGTCTTGTAAAACTAAGCCTTTCTGATCTCAGCTACCTCAAGCATCCCTGCTGTTTCTTTCTTTCTTTTTTTTTTTTGAGACGGAGTTTCACTCGGTCATCAGGGTGGAGGGCAATGGTGCCATCTTGGCTCACTGAACCCTCCGCCTCCTGGGTTCAAGCGATTCTCCTGCATCAGCCTCCCGAGTAGCTGGGACTACAGGCGTGCACCACCACACCCAGCTAATTTTTGTATTTTTAGTAGAGATGGGGTTTCACTATGTTGACCAGGATTGTCTCGATCAGTTGACTTCATGATCTGCCCACCTCGGCCTCCCAAAGTATTGGGATTACAGGAATGAGCCACCGGACCTGGCCGTGTCCCGGCCCTTTAAAGTCCAGCCACAGTGTGGCCTTGAGAGTGAAGGAGAGGGGATCTGGACAGGGAGGCAGGCCCCCTGGAGGTGCAGCTGTGGCTAATAGGGGTCTATTCTGGGTCAGTCTGGGGCACAGGCCTGTATGATGAGGCTCTGCAGAGCACTGTAATGAGATTGGCATGTTGGCCAAATACATAATACATTGTGGGGAAGCCAGCAACACTCTCAGGAGAAGTTGCCATAATCATTTTAGTGATTCCAGAAATGCAAATTAAAACAACAATAAAATATGACTTTTTTGCTTATCAGATTAGCTAAAATTTAAAAGATAATAATGGCAGCTGACTTTGTGAGGCGACTACTATATTCTGGACACTGTGGTAACATCTTTGAGATATATCCTTCTTCTTTTTTTTTTTTTATTATTTTTTCTTTGTTCTATGGTACATGTGCACAACGTGCAGGTTTGTTACATATGTATACGTGTGCCATGTTGGTGTGCTGCACCCGTTAACTCGTCATTTACATTAGGTATATCTCCTAATGCTATCCCTCCCCGCTCAAACCACCCCCGGTAGGCCCCTGTGTGTGATGTTCCCCACTCTGCGTCCATGTGTTCTCATTGTTCAATTCCCATCTATGAGTGAAAACATGCAGTGTTTGGTTTTCTGTCCTTGCAATAATTTGCTCAGAATGATGGTTTCCAGCTTCATCCATGTCCCTATAAAGGACATGAACTCATCCCTTTTTATGGCTGCATATTATTCCATGGTGTATATGTGCCACCTTTTCTTAATCCAGTCTTATAATTGATGGACATTTTGGTTGGTTCCAAGTCTTTGCTATTGTGAATAGTGCCACAATAAACATATGTGTGCATGTGTCTTTATAGCAGCATAATTTATAATCCTTTGGGTATATGTCCAGTAATGAGATGGCTGGGTCAAATGGTAATTCTAGTTCTAGATCCTTAAGGAATCGCCACACTGTCTTCCACAATGGTTGAACTAGTTTACAGTCCCACCAACAGTGTAAAAGTGTTCCTATTTCTCCACATCCTTTCCAGCACCTATTGTTTCCTGACTTTTTAATGACTGCCATTCTAACAGGTGTGAGATGGTATTTCATTGTGGTTTTGATTTGCATTTCTCTGATGGCCAGTGATGATGAGCATTTTTTCATGTGTCTATTGACTGCATAAATGTCTTCTTTTGAGAAGTGTCTGTTCATATCCTTTGCCCAGTTTTTGATGGGGTTGTTTGATTTTTTCTTGTAAATTTGTTTATTTGTAGATTCTGGATATTAGCCCTTTGTCAGATGGGTAGATTGTAAAAATTTTCTCCCATTCTGTAGGTTACCTGTTCACTCTGATGGTAGTTTCTTTTGCTGTGCAGAAGCTCTTTAGTTTATTAGATCCCATTTGTCAATTTTGGCTTTTGTTGCCATTGCTTTTGGTGTTTTAGTCATGAAGTCCTTGCCCATGCCTATGGTCTGAATGGTATTGCCTCGGTTTTCTTCTAGGGTTTTTATGGTTTTAGGTCTAACATTTAAATCTTTAATCCATCTTGAATTAATTTTTGTATAAGGTGTAAGGAAGGGATCCAGTTTCAGCTTTCTACATATGGCTAGCCAGTTTTC